>NC_135375.1:34676780-34980739 GCF_049243985.1 Paroedura picta
TCTATACCACACAAGTAGTCAGGCAAGACTTCTGCCCTCCTTCCCCTAGTTAATCATATAACTGTGTGTTAAATCCTGCCTGCTGTACTGGAGGTACCTGTTCCAGGGTGGTATTAGGTAGTATAAATCTCACTTTCCCGAATGACATGCTGTGGAATCGATTACCAGACCATCTCTGGATGAACAGGCATGTGGCTCTAGGGCTGCGGCGTCCTCTCCTCATTTTTTCCATCCCTCTTTTGCCAGCTTTTTTCTTCCTTAATTGTGACTTAAATTCTGTATTCCAGGCTTTAATCTCTATATTTAACACATACAATTATGGCCATGCATAAGTGCCTTTGCATTTCTAAACTGTGTTTGTCTATTTGGCAGTTCCTTTCTTCAGTTCATCTCATTATATTAGGCTGGGAATGGTTACAGGTGCATATTTGCCTTTAGATACACTCACCTTCTGGTTTGCTGTTCTTTCATCTCAGCCTAGTCTATGCTTTGCACTGGCAAGGTTGTGAAGCTTTAGTTAGCTTGGATCCTTCCTTCCTTCCTTCCTTCCTTCCTTCCTTCCTTCCTTCCTTCCTTCCTTCCTTCCTTCCTTCCTTCCTTCCTTCCTTCCTTCCTTCCTTCCTTCCCTTTCTCCACATTTGAGGCCAAAAGCAGTTTACAGAATTTTCTTCTCATCCATTTTATTTTCACAACAATTGTATGAGGTAGGTTAGGCTGAGAGTTTGTGACTGACCCAAGGTCACCCAGGAAGCTGGTGGAGTAGGGATTTGAACTCAGGTCTCCCAGATCCTAGTCCAGAATTACCAACCTGTTTCGGGTCTGAAGTTCTCCCAGAATCATGGCTGATCTCCAGACTACAGTTCCACAAGAGAAAATGGCAGCTTCAGGGGTTAACTGTGTGGCATTGTATCCTCACTAAGCTCCTCCCCCTCCTAAGAGACCACTCCTAAACCTGGAATTTCCCAAGCCAGACTTGTCAACAGTGTCCTAGCCCAACAATGTAACCACTACAGTGCACTAGATAAATCTGTTCTAAATAGTCTCCAATTTAAAATGTCAAGCAGTAACTAACAATAGGATTGACTCCCCCCTAGATATATGGATTTGTGTGCGTGTGAGTGAGTGAAGTGCCATTAAGCCAGTTACAATTTATAGCAATCCTATGTATCTCCAAAATCCAGTTGATAACAGCCTTGCTCAGGTCTTGCAAACTGAGGACTGTGGCTTCCTTGACTGACTCAGTTCAGCCCAATCTTCTACTTCTCCTACTGACTTCAACTTTTTGTAGCATAATTGTCTTTTACAGTGACCTCTTGTCTTATAATGTGACCAATGTTCAATAGCTTCCCTTTGGTCATTTTAGCTTCTAGGGAGAGTTCAAGTTTGAACTAGAACCTACATATTTGCCTCATTGGTGGTCTGAAAAATTTTCTCCAACACCTCATTTCAAAGGAAACGACTTTCTTTACTTTCCAACTTTCACACTTATCCATGGTAATGGGGAATACTATAATATGAATTTATCTTGGTCGCAGAGACTTATCCTTCATGGCTGCCCTTTCCAGTCCCAATCTCCTTCTGGTTTCTTGGCTGCAGTCTCCCTTTGGGTTGGTGTTGAAACTAAGGAATATAATAGAAAACCTTTAACCATTTCAACATCAACCTTAAAGTTCTGTAATGCCTCAATTAGAGCCTCTTGTGTCACAGAGTGGTAAGGCAGCAGACATGCAGTCTGAAAGCTCTGCCCATGAGGCCGGGAGTTCGATCCCAGCAGCCGGCTTGAGGTTGACTCAGCCTTCCATCCTTCCGAGGTCAGTAAAATGAGTACCCAGCTTGCTGGGGGGTAAATGGTAATGACTGGGGAAGGCACTGGCAAACCACTCCTTATTGAGTCTGTCATGAAAACTCTGGAGGGCGTCACCCCACGGGTCAGACATGACTCGGTGCTTGCACAGGGGATACCTTTACCTTTACCTTTAATGCCTCAATACTCATCACTTTTGGCTTCTTGATGATCAGCTATAATACTGCTTTGGCATTTTCCATTTTAACCTTTGGCAGTAATAATTTCAAGCCTATTTTATTTCAGTAATGTAGTGTCACCTGCAGGTCTCAAATTGTTCATGTTCCTTCCACCAATGTTCAAATTCTTCTAAATCTAATCCGTCTTTCCTTATGACACAGTCTGCATATAGAACGAACAGGACAAGTCTGATAATTGGAAACCATTCTGATTCTCCCCGTTCTGTCCTAATAGTAGCCACTTGCCCAGAGTATAGGTTACTTCTCAAAACAACCAGATGTTGTTGTGATGCACACCCATTTCCTTTATACCCAACCATAGATTTTATGATCCACGTAGTCAAATGTTTTGATGTGATCTATGAAACACGAGCTGATTTTCGTTGGAAATATTCTCATATGCTCCAGTAATCAAGGCAGATGTGCAATATGATCTTTAGTGCCTCTTCCTTTTCTGACTCCAGCTTGAACATTTGGCAGTGCTCCTTTCCTATATGGATTATGCAATTGAGTCCCTGAGCCTCTGGGGAGGGTGGTATATAAACATAATAATTAAATAAATAAATAAGTCAATACAATCAACAGCATGAGGCATCCAATGAACTGTGTGATAGGATTTGTATTGCAGAAATCTGGAATCAAGCAGAAATTTGAACAGAGCTGAAACAAAGTATAAGTATTAACATGATGCATTAAATGAGGAAAACATTATGTAGCAGGTTCCTACTTACAGCAACAAGCAGTATGAGCTAAACATAGTACTATAGTCCATAGTACTATAATACTAACCCTTTTCCTAAGCATCATTCTGAACCATTTTGATAGTTTCAGATGACAGCCATTTTGGTCTGTAGCAGAAGAACGAGATTCAAATCCAGTAGGACCTTAGAAGCCATCAAGATTTTTTTTCAACTTTTTGTTCCAAATGTTACCAATAATGATCCAGGAGAAAACGCTAAGAAAATGGCAATCAGTGATTAACAAATTCATCTGGCCAAGAGTTGCTTTTAAAATACTTCAAGATGTGAAGGAGAGAGGAGGCCAAGGTGTTCCCAATCTAAAACTATACAAAGACACAGCAGCATTTACATACATAGTGGACTGGATTCGGGAACCGCACTCAAGAGAATTGGTATTTGAAAGAAAAACCATGGGCAACAGTTTCCATGAAAGACCATGGCCAGCAGGAAAACAAAAACAAAAAGCAGTAGCAAACACCTGGACTAGTGGGCTCTTGAATGTATGGTCAAGATATAATAAGAGACTATCCCCAACACCATCAATATTGAAATCGCCAATTGAGGCATACTTTGGGAAAGCCCAACAGAAAAGGTTGACTTGTCTCCAGTACAAAGACTTAATATCAAAGACCCGTAAGTTCAAGGACATACAAACAATAAAGAAAGAAGGAGTAGAAATTCAATGGTTAGAGTACAACCAACTAGTATCTAGATTCAAAGCAGAGTTTCATCAACCGTTAAATCTACAGGCTCCAATACCAGAGTTTGAAAATTTAGTAATCCAAGATAAACCACATTTACAGGGCCAAATATATAAACTGTTATTAAGGTATGAGACAGAAATGGAACGGGTTAAGCCATGTATGATCAAATGGATGCAAAATATTGAGATTAATGTGACAATGGAACAATGGGAGTTAGTATGGTCTAGAATAC
The DNA here is from genome assembly GCF_049243985.1 of Paroedura picta. NCBI lineage: Eukaryota > Metazoa > Chordata > Lepidosauria > Squamata > Gekkonidae > Paroedura > Paroedura picta. The sequence continues at coordinate 34,680,479 of NC_135375.1, forward strand.
CAAAGTATACTAACAGTCAAATACTTAAAGAAAATTGGTATAAAATGTTTTATAAGTGGTATGTAACACCAAAAGTGATCGCTAAAATTGCCAAAAATTGTAACAACAAATGTTGGAAATGTGATGATAAAGTAGGTTCTTTTTTTCATATGTGGTGATGTGAAAAAGTCTATAAGTTTTGGGCAAAAATACATAATATTATGCAGAAAATGTGGGGTCTTAGATTTCCTATGAAAGCTGAAGCTATGCTATTAAGTGTTCCTCCGCAGTGCCTCCCAACCCACACACAGAGTTTCTTCTTCTACGCGATGACGGCAGCAAGACTAGAATTGGCCAAGAAATGGAAAACGCAAGAACTACCCTCGACAGAAGACTGGCTGAATAAACTAGCTGACTTTGCCAAGATGGCTAAACTGACACTAATAGATAACGAAAGAACAGAAGAGGCCTTTCAAGAACAATGGGGCCCTTACCTGAACTATTTAAGAAAATAATACAAAGGGGGATTGAAACGGGGAACTAAGTGTATTAAATGAAGAGCATAACCCTCCTTTTTTCTGTACTGACAATGTAGATTGCATGTATTTCACTGTCTTTAACTCTGGAAAATAAAAATAAAAATTTTCTATAAAAAAAAAGATTTTTGGGATAGAACCATAGAATCATAGAGTTGAGAAGGGCCAAGCAGGCCAACCCTCTCCTTAATGCAGGATCAGCCTAAAGCATCCCTGACAAGTGTTTGTACAGCCTCCCGAAGCCACCAATGCCACTGCTGAATTCCCAGTATTCAGCTGGGACCTTCCTGCCCATAATTTAAGCACATCATTGCGATTCCTGTCCACTGCGGCCAATAGGAACAGCTCCCTTTCCTCCTCTAAGCTAAATAGCAAATACTATTTCAAATAATTAGAGAGCAATCATGTCCCCATTTACTCCCTCTTCTCCAGACTGAATATTTCCAAGTCTATGAGTCTTTTTTTGTAGGGCTTGGTATCCAGGCCCCTGATGATTCTTCTGCACCCACTCCATTCTGTCCACATCCTTTTTGAAATGAGGCCTCCAGAAATGCACACAGGACTCCAGGTACAGCCTGATCACTGCAGTGTACAGTGGGACTAGGACACACATCTTGTGATTTGGATAATAAGCCTTCATTGATAGATCCCAAAGATCCCATTAACTGTTTTTGCTGCTGCATCACACTGAGTTTACAGCCCACCCATCCCCCAGGATCTTATTCACACAAAGTGATGCCCAGAAGTGTATCCCCCATCCAGTATGCATTCTTATCACTTACCCAGGTATAAAGCTCTACATTTATCCTTGTTGAATTGCATCTTGTTCACATCCACCCACTTTTCCAATGTTTTCAGATCTCACTGAATTCCATCTCTTTCTCCCAGTCAGTTTGTTACTCCTCCCGTTGGTGTCATCTGCAAATGTAATGAGTAGTTCCTCCACCCTCTCAGCCAGATCATTTGTAAAAATATTGAAAAATACCCCGTACTGAACCGAGACTTGTGGCACCCTACTGGGCACTGCCCTTCGATCAAGTGCTTTTGAGAGTCAAATCTCCCTTTGTCTCATTGAAAGCTACTGAACCTTGAACCATTTTGTTACAGCACAGCCGTATTACCTGTATTGAAAAGCCCTATTGAATAATTACATAGTTCGTGGGAAATCAGGGGAGCGGGAGCCTTCTAAACCAGGGGTAGTCAACCTGTGGTCCTCCAGATGTTCATGGACTACAATTCCCATGATCCCCTGCCAGCATTTGCTGTCCTAAACTGAATTAGGCAGGCCGATCCATAAAGGGCGGGGTGAAGGTAACAGTGAAGTGTAGGTAGTATTCTTACAGTCTGTGTAGTAAGTGTTTCATAATTTGAATAGGAAACATTTCTCTGCTGATAATATGGGCAGCATTTGCAAACAAATGCTCCAGAAGTCTGTTGTAAACAGCCTTCTGTGCTGGCTTTTCATTAGAAGGGTGGCTGCTGTTGGAGCTTTGATGTTTTATTATTCTGTTGGTATGGTCAACCTGGCTTTCAGACTAAATTTTGTTGCAAAGAGGTGACTAGGATTTACTCTTCTGTTTAGGTGTCCCTTAGTTTACAGCAGGCGAGGCCCAGCTCTAAATGCTAATAAAGCCAGCCTCCAGGGACTTGTTAAGTAAATCGATCCCAAACTTTGAAGCTGTAAAATAATAAGGTGATTAGGAACTATCTGAAGGCACTTGATAATGTGATGTTGATTGGATAGAATTGGATTTCATGACCGCGCTGGGAAGAAAAAATGGTGGAGGGAAGATGTAGAGAGAAGGAATTTCCCTGTTTTATATGTAACTGTTGCATTTACGCTTTCCCTTTTAATCTCAATGTCTTCCAGATACTCTTGGCTTTATGTTGAAATTGAACCAGGCTTAGTTTGAAGTTGTGCAATGCAGACACTTGATTTCTTCCAGCTGTGGATCTTTCAGCTGGAATGGAGTCTGAAAATCAGAAGGAAAGAAGCCGGAGAAAACAGTCCCTCAAATGCCCTTCAATGCCGGGCTACTTTTGAAGCAGGACTTGGTCTAGTCATAGCAGAGTGAATTACTGGCTAGTATATCAGTAATCTTCCAACCCGTGTCTTATGTTAAGACACCCCAGTTCTTTGATGCCATCTTGCAATAGTGGGTAGAGATCTGGGCTAGAGCTCTAAGCCAGCAGTGTATACAGCACATGCCGCATAATAAATCTACACAGTGTTATCTGTACAGTGTAGTTATGCTTGCTTCTCCAGCACATCTATCTGGTGTATTTCGAAAGTGCTAGCATCACCAGATGCATTTGATCTCAGTCCCAATACATTTTACTGTTTATGTTAAAGGACTGTCCAGACACATCAGGCCTTAAACAAAGTTTTCTTTATTGGTGACATTTATGAAGTGTGTGGGAAGAACATGTGAGCTGCATCACTTACTTGCAATTTCCCAACTCTTAGGAGAATGCAGAGAGACTAAAATCTGCTTTATATGATGAAAGCAAACCTAACAGACTTAATAGTGGTCATGCTCATTCATGCACAAGGAGCCCCACTTCCCAGCTTTCCCTACAGGCTCTCACATGCTGGGTCAGTTCTCAGTCATTGCTCTACCCTCACCCTTCAGGATGTTCTTATACATTTATCTTTCAGCTTGCAAAACAAAAATTGTGAGCCTTCTAAAAAGAATTTGCCAGGCTTCTCTGAAGAACAGGACAGGATCCAGGAACCCACTTGGTGTAGTGGTTAAGCACAGTGGCTTCTAATTTGGTGAGCGGTGTTTGATTCCCTGCTCTATAATTATCATTAGAAATTGCAGTTAGAAATAAGGGTTTGCATAGAGATATATGAACACCCAAAGAAATGCCTATGCAAATAATGGCATGAGTAATAATAATTTCTACTAGTGCTGTTATCCAAAGTCTTTTACTTCAATGTATTGCTTGAAGGGTTCACAGAAAAATCAAGAGAATCGTTTCTGTCAATATGACTTTTCACAATGGATAATTCATATAAAACAAAGTTTTTCATACCCTCCAAAAAGAGCGTTCCAAAGTAAATGAAAAGTTTCATTCACAGCTTAGTCTACATTCATCCCTCAGGCCTCTGTGACTATCAAGCTGTTCAAAGATGATGCAAAGTTAACCTGGCCGTTTGCTGACCTCGAGCCATTATTTGCATAGGCATTTCTTTTGATTCCCTGCTCCTCCACATGTAGCCAGCTGGGTGACCTTGGTAAAGTCACAGTTCTCCTAGGGCTGTTCTTGCAGAGAAGTTCTTGTAAGCTCTCTCAGCCTCACCTCCCTCACAGGGTGTCTATTGTGGGGAGAGGAAGGGAAGGCAATTGTAAGCTGCTTTAAGACTTCTTTGGGTAGTGAAAAACTCTTCTTTATTGACATCATAGGCCCTAGCCATTATGCACCCACCATATCCAGGCAAAAGCAGGTAAATTCACTTTTCCCAGGACTATCTCAGGAGTGGAAGCTAATGCTTTTGTGGTAGAAAATGCCTAGCTGTGGAAGAATAGGTTCCTTATACTGGACTGGGAGGTTACTTTCTTTTTCCCATGCCAGACACTAACCAAAGATTCATACTAATCATTTGTTTCTAAGACTGCAGAATATAGGGCTTCACTTAGAGATATGTGAAGAGAAGGCAACAGTTTCATCTCCCAAAGTGAAGCCCTATATTCTGCAATCACTGCCATCTAGACAGCACAATAGATATTGTCAATATTGTCCAAGGAGAACCTCCTACATTTTTTACTTGTTCTCCTGCAACCCAACCAAAGTGCTCTTGGTTCTTGGAACCCTCAGGTCTTTGGAAGAAGACTGTCATTAACTCATCTTACCAAAGGGATACTTACAGCCAACCTGATAGTGATGGCAGCAGACTTGAAAGTGGCATTAAAAGGGAACTGACCATAGAGACTTAGTGCAAGGAGGGTGTGTTTCCACGTTTCCCTCCAATTTGCACCTCCATCTTCTGGATCATAGTCCCACATTCTGTCTTCGGGATAGGCAACCTTTCTTGCCCACATGCTGACAAAATGCACTATCTAGATGTAAAGATGTTCAAGCGCTGCCAAACAAAGGGAAGGGGGAAGAGATAAGGGTTGTATTTGGTCAGATACACTAGGTGGGAGCAAGCTGAGTCCCAGAAGCACTCCCCTTGGACCTGGCTAGGGGCTGCACAGGTCAGGGAGACAATGATGGACATAAGGCAAGCCCGCCATTTTCTGCAACGCTGCCAGCACCTTAGCGGCTCACTCGGTTGCTGGAAGAGTGGACCAGCCCTCTATGCCAAGCATGGTGTGATCCTGTATGCTGGGGGGGGGAGGGGGGGTCTGCCTCTGCTCTGACTATATTATTCTGACTTTACACGGGGAATTCATCATCTCTTCATTATCAATTGTTATTGTGACATGTCTGATTTTTGCAGTGGTCACTATTTTTGTCTTTTCCGTGTTTAAGAAAAGGCGAAATTTCTTGCTTATTTCATGGGCCTTTGTTATCAGCTGTTCCAGGCCTTCCTTAGTTTCTGGTAGAAGGGTCGTGTCATCAGCATACCAAAGATTATTTATATTCCTTCCTTCAATCTTAATTCCAGTGTTTGAGTCTTTGAGTTCAATCTCTCTCATAATGATCTTGGCATACAAGTTAAAAAGGGGGGGGGGAATTCAACCTTGGTACACTCCTTTCTCTATTTTGAAATAGTCAGTGTCACCAAGTGGTGCACGTACAGTGGCTTCTTGTTTTGTGTAGTTTGACTTCATCAATTTGATCAAATGCGCTGGAACCTCCAAAGTTTGCAGGGCTTCCCACAATTTGTTGTGATCCACACAATCAAAAGCTTTATTGTAGTCAAAAAAGCAGATGTAGACATCCTTCTAATATTCCCATAGTTCTTTCAAAGTCCAGCACAAATTTGCTATGTGGTCACGAGTGCCATTCCCCATCGAAAGCCAGCTTGAAAAAGCAGGTAATCATTGATAACTCAGCACATCTGCTGTAAAGATGATTGTTAATTCTAAACAGCATCAGGACTGGCTTGAGCTTCTGTTTGTTGGCTTCAGAGAATCTTTGTTTTCATATAGTTCAGGAAATTATGTCTAACAAACTTTGGTATTCATACTATTATATTTAAGGCTCTGAGACTGTATACAACAGTAGGAATGCTTCCCTATCAGAAACAGGCAGACTTTGCATGCAAATGGTGCTATAGAATGAGAAAGAAACATTACAATGTTTTATTAACAAACAAGCAGCAGCCATTCAGGATAACAGTGGGTGTTTCCCCCTCCCATTTCAGAAATGAGGACCACCCACTCTAGGTGGCAGGAAAGAAGTTAGTCCTTTCCTTCTGCCAGAGGTGTCTTATTTGCCCATCCCAGCAGTGGTGCCTTCTTACTAGCAACTGTTTAATTTTTTAGCAGGAGTGAATGGATGTGCCAGAACAGGGCAGCTGCTGGAGAAAGCTCTGAGCAGCATATGGGCAAAACTAGTTGTAGAAACAAAGGTGCCAAATACTTTACTAATCTTGTGATAGAAGAGTGGGAAAAACATATGAAAAAGGGATTTATTGTTCCTTTATGCCAGTCCTGGACTCATATATTTGCAAAGACATGCACATAACTTTAGAGATGTTGCTCAACTAACTTTACAAAAATAACTCACACACTCTGCTATAACTATCCATGTTCCTTTCCCCCCCCCCTCTGATTAGGACCTTAGGGCTTTTGAAGACACTTTGCAATCAGACCTGTAATATAAGGAAATCCAGTTTGTATGCCACTGTAAAGCCACAGAAGGCTTCATATTTTCATTGTATGTCAGAGGCAGAAAGAACTGTCAATGTTTTCTTCTTCAATGTGGAGATAAGTAGAATCATAGAATCAAAGAATAATAGAGTTGGAAGGGACCTCCTGGGTCATCTAGTCCAATCCCCTGCACTTTGCAGGACACTCACAACCCTGTCACTTATCCACTGTAACCTGCCACCCCCTTGAACCTTCACAGAATCAGCCTCTCTGTCCAGCCTCTGTTTAAAAAATTTCCAAAGATAGAGAACCCACCAACTACTGAGGAAGCCTGTTCCACTGAGAAACCGCTCTAACTGTCAGGAACTTCTTCAAGATGTTGAGACGGAATTTCTTTTGAATTAATTTCATCCTATTTGACCTGGTCCCTCCCTATGGGGCAAGAGAGAACAACTCTGCTCCATCCTCTACATGGCACCCTTTTAAATTCTTGAAGATGGTTATAAAATCCCCTCTCAGTCGTCTCCTCTCCAGGCTAAACAGACCAAACTTCCCCAGCCTTTCCTCATACGTCTTGGTCTCCAAACCCCCCACCATCTTTGTTGCCCTCCTCTGAACACGCTCCAGTTTGCCTACATCCCTCTTCAACTGTGGTGCCCAAAACTGAACACAGTACTCCAAGTGAGACCGAATGCAAGAGTGATTCAGATCTTCCACCAATATTTTTGGGTGGTATTGTAACCCGGTGGTCCCCAACCACTGGGCTGCGGCCCGGTGCCGGGCCACGAAGGCCCTGGCACCGGGCCGTGGCTCCCTGCCTCCACAGGGCCGGGCCAGGCCGCGCATGCGCGTTTGCACCATGCGCGGCCGGGCGATCGCCCTCCCTGCCGCTGCCGGTCCACAGCCTGAAAAAGGTTGCGGACCACTGTTATAACCAACACAGCAGTTGACTTACTGACTACCTGCATCTGTCTGCATCTGTCCATATCATTCTCACTGGAAGTGTTACAAAATGTTCCTTTTCTCCCTCAAGTGTTACTTTTAAGATACATTGCAGGAGGAAGCTTGAAAGGGTTGAGTCTCAAGATCAAAGCAGTGCTCCTTGAGAAACAATTGTAATTTTTAGAGGGCAATTGTGGAAGGCAATTTGGATATTTATCATGTTACGGTAAACTGAATAAAAGGAGGAGTTTTTGGTAAGCAGTGAATAGTCCCTCCAAAAAGATTTATAAGCCTTCTGCAGAATACAATATTTTACTTAAACGCAAAACTAGATTTTCCCCTCAGGAATCTGATAAAAAGGGAGGGGTGTCAACTTACCTTCTCTTACAAGCCCAATACTGTCCAATAATAAATTATATATGTGTATATAACTGCTTAAGTAGGATAGTCTTATATTCAGTGTCATCTTCTTTTTGAAGAAATATGGTAATACTTTACTATTCTTTAGATCTGCCTTGCCAACTGGGCAGAATTATACCATTTTCCTGTGTATGTAGAACAGTTTGGAACGATCACAATGAATGTGTTTTCAATTTCATTTTTCCTGACTGCCAGCTCAAAAAGAAAAGAGAAGAAAACATAATGTGTTTTAAACTTGACAAATGGCATTATGTCCAGATTATGCATATTACTGGTTTATATTCATAGCTAAATGTTAGTGTTTTATATTGTTCCACCAACCTTCAAAAATAAATTGGTGGATTCGGCGTCTTGCACAGACTGAAGATGCATGATTGTGTTGTGAATTGGCTTGTTCTTCAATGGAGATGCTAAAGTAATAGAAAATATTAAACATGAAATAAATCCAGTACCATTTTGGTCATTCAATCAGCTTTAGCACGTAGGCTCAGCTTTAGAAGAAAGCCAGATCATATGAAATGCTGCGACACAAAAGTAAATACCTACAGAAGATGCTCTCCATTGTACCTCTGTATAATTAACTTTCACAATCTTCCTTCTAATCAGACTGTACTAGGCACAGATTTTCTGCAACTCTCCGTAAAATCTGATTAGATCCTTTTAATGCAGAGAGACAGCAGAATCACACTCTTTCAGAGGAAATTGTTAATTGAAACTCTGCATGAATCTCTGGTTTGGTCTTGCATTTTTTCATTCAGAAGGCACTCATACAGCAGTGACCCCATGTAGAGGAATAAACTCCCCTGGGTGTGTATAATTTTTGCTATATTACGTTCTAGAAATAAACCTTCTGGGGTGTCAAAGTGAATTATGCCTCCAAATGTATTTAAGAAAAAAGCATGCTCTTGCTCCCTGAACTTAGGAACTATTACCATCTAGCTGGCCACTTTTCTTCAGTTTGCTTTTTCTTATTCTAGTAACCTCCTGGAAATATATTCTGAGAAATAGCTATGAGGCCTTAACACAGGGCAGACCTCAGGGGTTATATTGGCCCAGGGGTAAACCACAAACAACATATTATCTTCAATTATTTTAAAAATGTGGACAGGAACTGGATTTTCTTTCAATTGGACCTCTGAACACATTAGTGCCCCCGCAGTATTTGGTATGCTAGTAGTCATTGTGGACTGGGGGGAGCATCTACCCTTTAATCATTACTGAGCAGTTGCCAATCACTGCAGAGAACAAAGCAAACCCACTGTGGGGCGTGAAATTAATTTTCCCAGGTAGTAGCCAGTAATTGATACCACAGTGCCTGCAAGAGCCAATTTAAAGCAGTGTGGAGCTGAAGGGACAGGTCAAGCCTGAGCTTGGGATCCGCAGGGAGGTTGTGGTTTGGCCTTTTTTCAGGAAATTATATTTGTATTCCAGTTATCTTTGAGAAATTAATTATACAAGGACACCTACTCATTACCTATCTAGATCCATATAATTTTAATAGGTCCTGGTAAAGCCAGGCCTTCAATGGATAAAATTAAGAAATAAGCTTCATTCTTTGAAATAGAAGAACTCTGGGCAACTTAGACATTCATGGCCGTACAAACATCTTGGCCTCCCAGCCAGCAGCTTGACTTGCTAGAGAGTCATTTGGAAAAGGAAGTAGGATTGCAAGCTTCCGGGTGGTAGCTGAAAATCTCCCAGGATGACAACTAGTCTCCAGGTGACAGAGGTCAGTTACCCTGGAGAAAATGGCTGTTTTGGAGGGTGGACTTTATAGCATTACACTCATCCATCTCCGGCCCCAGCCCCAAAATATCCAAGTATTTCCCAGCCTGGAGCTGGCAACCATAAAAGAAGTAGAGACATGATCCCCAAAATGGCCTCATCACATGAGTCAAGTTCCCTAAATCTGGATTGGGCGAGGCCTCATGCCAATGAAGGCAGGAAGGGTTACAAGGGTGAACCATCTTTTAGTCTTTGTCCAAATGCTGGGGACTCAATTCCTCTGCATGGAGCAGGGGTTGGGCGTGGGGTCTGGTTATACATTTGTTCCACAGACATCCAGGAGGGATGCTGGAGGTAACTCTTCTGCATGGTTAGGTTTAGCTTAGAGTTTTGTTTTCTATTCTTTTCCTCAGTTCTGTAATGAGTAGGCTGGATATTTCTGTCTCTTGTGCTCATAGCTTAATCTGGAACAGTAAAGGCCCTTTTCAAACTGCCTTTGTATTCCATTTTAGTAACTGGTTGCTAATGGATTATTTCCCTGTCATTTCAGACAGACTTGTTTGTCAATTGCTAGCAGAATTTATTTACCTGTTCATACAAACTTGCTTGTGTCAGGTTAGCAAAGCATGACTGATCTGCTTTTGATGGAAACTGCTTCCTTTTGTTTTCTACCCCTTCACTGCACTTCTGATTCACTGTGATTTTCTTCTGCCCCTTTTCAGTGTGCAACCTTCCATGTTCTTTTAACATTCTAAGTTGAGCGCTATAGAGGTAAACCAATACAGCACATTAGCCTGGAATTGTTGGGAAACACTGCCCTTTGTACAAACTCAGAGAGCAACTTTTATCTGTGTTCCTCAAGTCATTGGTTGTGTGGGAGACTGGATTTCTTCACTTGGGATGGTGGGGCAATGAAGACGAACAAACTTTACATGTACATGCAACATGCATGTAAGCCTGCCTTTCTCAACTTTGTACCATTGAGAAACCTCTGAAACATTCTTCAGGCTTTGAGGAAACCCCAGAAGTGGCACAATCATGCAGAATATGGTTGGGAAACTTAGCTGTGAACACATCCACCCCAGGCCCCTCGTCTTCCTGCCCCCTTCAGGCCCACAGTGGTTGAGAAAGACTGATGTAAGCACATTTAGACCCATGGCAGATTTATGACAAGTGTCATGCCCACTTTATAGGATAATAAATTGATACCAATGTCCAGGGTTGATATTCCGGTGTCCAGAATCCTAGAATCATGGAGTTGGAAGAGACCTGCAGGGTCATCTCCAGAGTTACCTATGTTTTCAGTACAATTTTACTATATCAGAAAACTGATTGTTTTACTCACTTTTGGTAATTATGCTGCCTCTTCAAGAATATCAGTTGGAGACTGAATCCTGAGCGTTGCCATGACATGCATGCTCTGCTGAATTGGATGTGTGCCATTTAGAAATAGACCCTGGCTATTTTGACAATACTCCTTTCTGTCTCTGAGAATTTCTATAGAGACATATGACATTTGAGCCATTCAATTAGAACGTTCTCCTTAGTTCAGTTTATAATGGGTGCCCAGCTTCAGGTCCAGAAGAAAAAGAGAAAGTAAGAGAGTATAATTGGATTCAACTTTTTCGGCTACATCATATATAATTACAAGACACAGCGAGGTTACAGCTCTTCCATCTAATTTAGATTGTAATTTAGATTTCAATTAAAACCCTCATTTAAGGAACAAAAGAGACCAAGCAACACTACAAATTTGTGGTCAGAAACAACAACAAGAAATCGTATTAGATCCCTTTTTTTAAGCTACATTAATGGCTCCAGTTGCTTGTCGAGAAAAATCAAAGCAGATGGCTCATGCTTTTTCCTTTTGCTCATTTACAAAGAAAACATTATAGAATTCTTTTCTCTTCTTCCCTTACAGAATTGTATTTCATGTCTTCTGGAGAGGTGGGGTAGAGGTGGGAGGTCTCTTTTCCAAAAGATTGCAGAGAATTCAAAGCACATCTTTCACCATTGCCAAAAAATATTACCTTTTATTCCTGGGCAGCTATCTAACAGTGGTAATGCTTTGCAGACATATTTCAACAAAGAGAAGCACTACTATTTCTTCTGAGTTTCAAAGCCATTGGGGCTGACTATCTTGGGTCATTTCCATGTAGCCATGGCCAAACCCAGCCATTGGTTTTCTGTCTGTGAATTATTCAGGATATTGCTGCACACATACTTGAGAATAGTGGGGAAACTATGGATCTTTTCCATTAGCCTGAGATAAGGCAGAAGGAAATTGCTTTGTGGTTGGAAGAGAAACGTTTTTTTGCTTGTCTTTAAGAAACTAAGGAAGCTGTGAGCTTTTCCTCCAAGGACACCACATGGTTCCCATGGTCCTCAGCAGGGACTGATGACTATTGTCTGCTCTCCAAAACAGCCATTTTCTCTAGAGGAATTGACCTCTGTCATTCAGAGATCAACCTCATCCAGTAATTCTAGGAGGTTGGCAACCCTATGCCTGTATGAAAGTACAGCCTGGGTCCAAGGCCAATGATTCACACAATGCCCTCATCACTTCTTCAGTTACAAAAATAAACTTCTGGTGTGTACAACAATACACACAGCCACAGTGCATTTCAAGCACAGTGACAGATAAATGCTGTCAGGCATTTCTCCAGAATAGTGGAAAGAGAGGCCTGAATAGAGGGGAAAACACAACAGCCACCTGCAAGTCCCAGAAAGACAGTATAGTAATTTAGGGATTCAGTCCATGGAAGATGAAGAAGATGGCAGAAGGCACAGTCCCCGCCTAGCAGCACAGCACCCTCCCAGCACCAACAGTGAGGATAAGTGCTTGCAGGAGCGAGTCTGAGGTTCCCTAGTCCTTAGCATTGCCTTTGAAGACTCAAAAGGGGTCCAAGAGGAGAGGAGACAGGAAGCATCTGCACTGTACAGAATCCTTCCAAGTGTCTCTGCAATGAAAGCACAATCTTTAGATGAGACCTGAGAACAATCTGCCTCCTCACCCGAATGGTTATCACAATGTGATGTGCAACAGTAATCTGCAACTAGATTCTCCTGTTATCAATGCAATATCCAGAGACATGCAGACATAGCCTAAGGGTAACAAATAAAGAATACACAAATCCTTTTCTGAAGCTACAGCCACACAAGTCCAGCAGCCAGGGTATTGGGACCACACACTACCCACAATGTTTCCAATATAAACACCTGCCATGCTGTCTTTACAGGGGCAATATGGATATTTGCAGGTTTGGTGCGCACAAGCAAGAAGCCCGAAAAATGCGGTGGTCAATACAGATGTGTACATGATTACAAAATAAATGAATCGCTTCTATTCAGGCAACATGGGGACCACCCATATCTGAAGGAGGCAAACACAGTTGGGAGGCTCCCAGCATGTGTGGAGAAAATGTTTGGAAAGGGTTGCAGATATTATGTGGCTCACCAATGAGCTAATCAGGATGAATAAATCCTTGCATCAATCCAAGCTCTGAATTCACCAGGCAAAAGTGCTGCATCCCTCCCTGGTAGAGTCACAAAATGTCTCCTGTCCCTCACACTAAGAAATTAGAATAGGAAACCTCAACTTATATGTTTAGAAAAACCACTATAAGTTTTTACTGTTTATGCTGGCATTCTGCTGCAGGCTGCTCAAAGCCTTGAAACATTAGTTTATCTTCAGATTTAGTGGGGGTTCTTCTGACCAATCTGATCTATAGCTAAGCTTGGACTTCTATAAACAACCTTGTGCTGATAACTGTATAATTAAGCAGGCCTTTGTTTTAGCATCTCTTTGAAGTTAACTGTGGCTTTCTGCTCATTCATGGGGGCTCTTTGAGGATAGGGTTAAAAAACCTCATGCTAGTAATGGAAAATCAGAGAGCCAAGTGAACAAGTTTAATAACAGAGCTATTTACTTCCTTTTAATCAGCTTGATGAGTCAAAAGGTATTATCAGTAGAGTAATCCACACACCACTGCTGCTGAAAACTGCCTGTGAGGTACAATGAGATTCATTGTTAATGAGAGGGGCCATGCAGACTTACATTGTCAGACCCCACAGAGGTGTGGGACTCGGCTAAGAGATGCTATCAATATCTCATCTAACGTGACTTGAAAATCCCTGCTTCCAATTCTTCTCTCCTTTGTGCAAATCAAACACATGGACCTTTATATTTATGCCATTTTCTGCATTCTTGAACTAAATATTCAAAAAAAATTGGTACGAATTGTGTAAAGGTGACACAAAACAGACTAATTAGGAACATCAGCAATGAAAATTCTCCCTAGGTCTACATTGTTCTTGTTCTTTTAATCTGCATTCCAGAGCCATGTTTAGAATTAGTTATAAAATTTAGTCTGTCATCCCAGAAGTTTTTAAAAAAATGCTTCCTTGCAGTGTCCAATACAAGTTTATGCATTAGATGCTATGTTCAGATTTTATTTTATTTAGATCCCACCCCTCCAGGCATTGCCAAAATGGGACGGCTTACAACGTGATCCCTTTGTCTTAGTATAACCATATGGCTGATTGACTGTTTTTAGATGATTTGTAAATTTTACAATTGTTATACGTTTTTAGGATATATGTTTTTAGGATCATGTTGTAAGCCGCCCCATTTTGGCAATGCCTTCAGGCATCTAAAAACAGTCAATCAGCCATATGGTCATACTAAGACAAAGGGCATCTTGATTTTTGGTTTTCTTGGGGGGGTATATAGTGAGCCCAATGATGTTCATTTAAGTCAAGACCAGCACAGAAAAAGCCCTAGTGTTGCCAGACCTTTGGGCCAGGGACTGCTAATTTATTTTTATATGATGATTTTCAGGTCCGTAGGGGAGGGGATATTGACCCTGACCGTGTATGGCCTTTGGATGCACAGGCATTGTTGTTGTTTTCATTTACAGCCAACCCTTCTCCTTGTGACCCCAGGTAGATTGCAAATATAATAGAAATATTCAGTTAATCTAGCTTTTCTCATCTTGTTTACCATTGAGAAACCCCTGAAACATTCTTCAGGCTTCAAAACCCCCTAGAAGTGGTGCAATTGTGCAGAATATGGTTGGGAAGCATAGCTGTGTACATGCCGACTTGGGGCCCCTTGCCTTCCCACCCACTCCAGGCCCATCATTGGCCATTTGGGGAGGGGGCCTGGGTCAACATGATTGTCATATCACCTGATAAATGTTTAACAAATTAAAAATATATTTTAAACTAATTACTTCCCACCCATTTAGGAAACCCTTCCAGAGCAATCAAGAAACCTCAAGGTTTCATGAAACCCTGGTTGAGAAAGCCTGAGTTAATCTGTAAGGGGATCATAAACTATTATAACTTTGGGCCATCAGTGAATGGATTACAATATATGTTAACAGTTGAATCTAACAGAAAAGATGCCTAGTGAGACAAAATAATCCATTTAGGCTGAGTTTCTAGAAGTGGGAGACTGAACAATAAGTGCAAACATATAAAAGTACCTCCTGAGTTGAACCAGATGCTGCAACAAACTGAAATCAAACGTACGGACAAAAGTCAAAGAGTTGACAGGCAAGCCCATAGAAAATTATTAAGGGATATCCTGAGAGTTTGTATTAACCCATTTGTTGTCTTTTATTCAAATTTTTATCCCAGTGGAGTTTTGGCCTTGCTGTCCTGAAGCCCTGCTTTGGAATGAGCTGTTTCAGATCTCAACTCTTGACAGCAGCTCAGATGTTATTTTCCTTTGTATGGCTCCATTCCCAGTTCAATTAAAAGCTGTATTCTGTCAGCTGACTCTCAGTAATTCTTACCTTTTACAGAGTGTATTATTACTAAAATTGACAGCAGCTGCAGACCAACGGAGTTTTCAATGGAATCACACTGATTCTGAGTCAAATGAATATAATGTGTAGTTCAATTACTATGACAGTCATCGTGACAAAAACAAACATAAAGGACATTTTACATTGAGGATAATTAATTTTAGGATAGCATCTCTCAGGCACTATTTGAATGACATGGAAGGAGTAAACTGTCATTCAAGCATTCAATTTTTCCCCCTGCGAGTTTTTCAGTCAACACCCCTAATGGGAAAGCCTTAAGGAACACATTTTATCAGAAAATTAAATGTGAAAACTGAAATTCTGTAACTAAGTGCTTTTATAGCTTGGTGTAAATACTAAAATATATTATAGGCCGATTCTGCATGGGCGGAAAAGGCTGGGGTGGCGTCTATATGAAACCAGGGCTAATCCCTATGATGCAGCCACCAGACTGCCATCCGCCTGGGCCTAGTGCGAATCAGGCCCAGAAGACTCGTGCTAAGGGAACACAGATTCTTCCATGTTCCTTTTTGGCCAACAGGGCCTGTCCCATGGCAGGCCTGTCTGGATGGGAAGAGCTGGGCATTCCACTGGCCAGTTTGGGAGGGAGGGGCAGGTCAACATGACCATATATCAAATTTAAAAATTAACAAATTCCCACCCAATTGGGAAACCCTTCCAGTGCCATCAAGAAACCCCAGGGTTTCACAAAACCCTGGTTGATAAAGCCTGCCTTTAAGTGCAAACCAAAGGACAGGTGCTCTTAGCCTGGGGTGCATGCCCTGTTCTTTGGATAAGCTGGCCACAGAGCCAGGGAATGGCCCAAGACACAATCGATTGCTTCCATTTGTAAATTTAAACTGTACTGTATTTTAATTTTTTAAATTATTATTGCAAGCTGGTTTTGGTCCCTTCAGGGAGAAAAGTAGCCAATAAATATGCTACTGATCATGATGGCGGAACAAGCTCCCTGAAGAGATCAGGGCCCTGTCCGAACTCCCAAAATTCCACAGGGCCTGCTAAAGGGAGCTCCTCTACCAGGCATTTGCCTGAGACGGACAACAGGGCCCCCCTCAGACATCCTCTCCATGGCCTGAACCAGTCTGTCCCCTTTAAGGGCCTTAGCTAAGTTCTGTTCTTGGTATATTGTTTAAGATCACTGAAATGGTGTTATTTAGATTATTGTTGTTGTTGTTTTTGTTTATGTTAAATATTAATTTGTTCCATGTATCCCCCCATGTTGTATGTAAACCGCCCTGAGCTATATGGAAGGGTGGTATAGAAATCAAACGAATGAATGAATGAATGAATGTTTGATTGATTGATTAGCAACTCTTTCTTGCCCTCATTGCATCTCTCCAGTGACCTTTTAAACAAGACATGCAGTACAAAACCTAATACACTTCAGAAACTGAGGAGAGAAGTACCACCCACACAAATGGCTCTTTTATACATCTTTAGGGATTAGAGCCATATTCTAAATTCCCTTTCTGAAAGTCAGGCCTGAAGGCCAATACTGTTGCAAAAGGATGGAGAGGCAGGTAAGCTGTTGTATGGAGGGTTAAAGTCTGAGGCCAGCCAGTGTATGTCCTACGCAGGGAAGAGGCTTGTGGTTCAAAGGGCAGTCCTTTTGTCTTCCTTTGACAAGAAGATGCTCTGAATAAAGAAAGTCAGTCCTGGCAGGAGTTTTTCTTTGTTATCAGTAGCACCAGACTGGCCTTCTGATTTCTCAGGTTAAGAGGATTATGGGATAGCAGTGCCCCAGCTAGGACTGGCTCTAATTCCCTTTCTGCAAAAGTCATCCGAATTGAAATTGGTGTCACTTCAGTTTATGAAATTAAATATCTTTTTCTACATCTGAAAATATAAAGGTTTGTTCACACAAAAGGCAGCTAATTACTTTTTGACCCTGCTGTTAACCCCCATTTTCTCCCTACTATGTGAACAAATATCTGGCAGCTGGTCATCAACCACATTCGTCTGATAACGAAACGATTTGCTGAGCTAGCATCAACATTTGTTAGTGTTTAGAGCAAGGATCCCCAACTTTTTTGACCCTGTGGACGCCTTTGTTAATCTGACACAGGCTAATGGCAGGATCCACAAAATGGCTGTTCCAGAAGATAGAGCCAACCACAAAATGACTGCCATAAAGGTGGAGATACACACAGAAAGGAAACCCAAGTGCAGAGGAAAAGATGGGTAATAAAATACACAGTGGAAATATGAGTGACAGAGAGCAAACCAACACTGTGGTACCATCTGCTGTTGAAACAATATTGACTTGCAGGAGGGCATTTTGGGCTCAAGGAAGACACTCACACATTTTAGTTGGCTTAAACAAGGCCACAGCTTTATTAATACTCCACAGGAGTGTTGGCACAGCATGGGAGAGGGAGCCTGACTTGCAGTCAGAAGACCACAAGAACCCAGACCCAGCAGCGCCCTGGAGTCCTTCTGGATCCCCCGCTGGGAACACAGGCCTCCTTGCTGCTGGGATCCCATCCATAGGAAGAGCCAGTGGCGCCCTGGGGCCCACCCGGTTCCCCCACCAGGAACGCGGGTCCCCTTGCCACTGGATTCCCACCATAGGGAAGTGTCCACCTGGGGCACCAAGAGGAAGTGCACACTTCCCTCGGCCACCGCCCCAGGCCACCCGGCACTGTAAGCCCCGGGGTGCCAAGGAGAGGTGCCCACCTCCTTCTTGGTCCCACCCCGGGCTACCTGGCACTGCGAGCCCCAAGCCTTCCCAGCCGGGTCGGCCCTGCTCGCAGACCTGCCACCTCGTAGGGAGGTCCCAAACCTGGAGAGTCCGATGCGCAGACCGAACTCCCCCCAAACAGGCTCCATCCCATGCCAAAACCGCCAGCTGTGACAAAATGCAATATAAAGACATCAGCCAGTGGCCATACAGACATAAGCTTAACAGCCAACAAAACAGGGTGGGTGGGAGGGAAGCTGCTCGGGCGGCAAGCCTGGTGCAAAAGGCAGGGCTCCTCCACGTGGTGCCTTTTAAGGCGCCCTGAGTCCACGCCCAGGCGCCAACCAGGCTAGCACAATCCTCTCATGCAGAGCTGCCCTTCCTCCTGGCTTTGAACCTCCCCACCCCCACGTGTCTTCTTGCCGCCCGCTCCTCCGCTGCATCAATGGCGGCTGCTGATAAGTCTTCGCCGCTTTTTGACTTGCAGGAGGGCATTTTGGGCTCAAGGAAGACACTCACACATTTTAGTTGGCTTAAACAAGGCCACAGCTTTATTAATACTCCACAGGAGTGTTGGCACAGCATGGGAGAGGGAGCCTGACTTGCAGTCAGAAGACCACAAGAACCCAGACCCAGCAGCGCCCTGGAGTCCTTCTGGATCCCCCGCTGGGAACACAGGCCTCCTTGCTGCTGGGATCCCATCCATAGGAAGAGCCAGTGGCGCCCTGGGGCCCACCCGGTTCCCCCACCAGGAACGCGGGTCCCCTTGCCACTGGATTCCCACCATAGGGAAGTGTCCACCTGGGGCGCCAAGAGGAAGTGCACACTTCCCTCGGCCACCGCCCCAGGCCACCCGGCACTGTAAGCCCCGGGGTGCCAAGGAGAGGTGCCCACCTCCTTCTTGGTCCCACCCCGGGCTACCTGGCACTGCGAGCCCCAAGCCTTCCCAGCCGGGTCGGCCCTGCTCGCAGACCTGCCACCTCGTAGGGAGGTCCCAAACCTGGAGAGTCCGATGCGCAGACCGAACTCCCCCCAAACAGGCTCCATCCCATGCCAAAACCGCCACCAGAACGAGGCCCCCTGGCCTCGTTCCCGCCAACACTCCAGAACCGCACCCCACCATGGGAGCTTCAATTGGTAACCACATCCCAAATCCCCCTGGCACTCTGGCTGGAGTTTCACCCTGGCTCCACCCGCTGTGGGCATTCTGTGGGGAATGTCCGCCCCCAGTGTGCCTCTCGTGGGAATTTGCCTCTTGCAACATGGCATCCCAGCCACACAGCCTGGACTGTAAGTGCCCCTTGAAGTTACTAGGGCTCAACACCCCAGCCCCTGCCAAAGCTGGCAAAATTCCATACAGCAGCTGCTGCTAAACATGGCCTGGTGCTCTGCTCCACACTGCAACCATAGCCAGGCCAGTATTCCAGAACAAGCAGTCTAGGTTTCGGGAAACACAGACGCCAGCCGGCACGCTTGTATAGGAAGTCCTCTGTCACAATGATGTCCAGGAAAGCAGCGGCCTCCCTCCGCAGTGTCTGGGCCAGGTGATGCCTCTGGACTCCACAACTGGACCTCCTCCTTGCTCTTACCGCATGCCATCCTGTCCGCTGCTTGGCGCCATGCTCCATTCCTGGCTTTTTCCTCCCCATTGACCGCTACCTTGAAGGTAACCAAAAAGGTCGTTACTAGAAAAACTGCTGGGCATCATCACACTGATTGGCACCAACCCAAGCGTCCTGGTGCCCCCAGATACAGTGTTGTGCAGCCATGGGCAGTCCCATTGTGGTTGAACATACCCTACCATCTGACATCTGAGTGTCATGCCATCCAGGTAAACCAGTGAATCAGACCCACCATTGCCATGATCCCAGGGCCAACCCCTGATTAGGTTCGACTGGAATACCAGCTAAAGTCATGTGGTCTCTGTGATTTGGCTGTCCCACTGGCTAAGTACAGTCCCCGCGAACTGGCCCTAGGGACCCCAGGTCCTGAGGCTGCCAGACCCCAAAAATGCTGGAGCGAGGGCAGCCCAGCCCCCACCACTACATTCTGTCGGAGGCGACCAAGGACAGAGTTCGCCAGTATATGACCAGCTTAGCAAGTAATGGGCTGCTCCTTGCAGGAGACCCCTGCAAAATCATGATGTGCATCACCTTTGACCCCCGGATGACTTACTGGGGCAACCCCAGGTGCCAGCATGGAGACCTGAGCTATGCTGGACTAATACACAGAACGTAATGTGCATTCCACCCCTGCCAACTGGAGACAGCAGTGGCATCAAGGTGATGGAGGGGACAAACTTTGCTGCAGAAATATGAAGCCGTGTAATCCCTGAATGGGATGAAGAGGCCCCCGCAGAAGAAGTGGTCCGACGTGCACTGATCCACCTGCATTCTGTCATGACTGAGACCAAATGTCCAGATGGATGCTCCCCGAGAGCAACACACCTTACCTTGTGGGCTACTTAACTTCCCAGCCCAAAGACTTCCACTGGCCTCTAGGGAGCAGCATCTCTTGTGCAACAGTCCTGAAGCAGCCACTTCCTGTGCCAAGTGCATTCTGGGCCCAAGCCCTGGGGAGACCCTCGGTATTGCTCTCCCATCCACGCCGACGCCACCGCCGTGATGGACCTGCAAGACACCCTCCTCCAAGCCAGGCTGGCCCATTAACTGCAAGCAACCTAGGGCTGGCTGTCCCGCCAAGCAAGGCCAGGTGGTGACTCTGACACCATTTGTGGAAAGGCATGGCCTGCCCAGAAATCATCAGGCAATGCCCGACTGCTGCTGTAGGCATGCAAGCACTGGCAACGGGTCCATATTACCTGGCAAATACAAAGGTGTAGCCCTAGCTGGCAGCCACCGACTACCGGCCTCCAGCTGAGATCCTCTGAGGGCCTCAATCCCCACCCAGGGGGTGGGTGGCACCCCCGCTCCCCTGGGGGAGGGGTTGATACCCCATATGACTTGTACTGCATATGGCCTAAGCCGGGATTCAAATGTCAGGCATAATTCCTTACCTGTACCACAGCTCCGAGGATTTGGGTGGGTATAATCCCCATAACCGCTGCTGGTCCACATGGCAACGTTTGTCAAGGATAACGCCTGTGGCCATCCATCCCACTAGGAGTGTGCCCCCCGAGACTGCTGCAGAAGAGGCCCTTGCCCTCCATGCAAGGGCCTCCGGGGAGCCTCCGGGGAGGGCAGTATAGAAATATATAATTAAATAGATAAATGCCAGCAAGCAAAAATGGCCACCCATTCAGGTTCCCCAGCTGGAGACCCCCAGAGCTGGTGTGCAATAGCCTGCCTCTGTGGAAACAGGAGGTTGGGCTGGAAGCCCCTGCAATTCCCCAACAGCTCTGAGCTCCCACAAACTAAGACTGCTGCCTAAGGCAGGGGTTTGGAGTGGATGACCCTGGAGGTCTCTCCCGACTCTATGCTCCTGCAAACCAAGACCACTGCCTGAAGCAGGGGGTTGGACTGGAAGACCCAGGAGATCTCTGCCAGCTTTGAGCTCCCGCTCACCAAGACTGCTGCCTTAAGCAGGAGGTTGGACTAGATGATTATGGAGATCCCTGCCAGTTCTGATCCCCAACAACCAAGAACACTGCCTGAAGCAGGGACCTGGACTAGCTGACTCAGGAGGTCTTTGCCCACTGAGCTCCTGTAACTAGACCACTTCTGGAAGTGGGGGTTGGACTAGATAGCCCTGGAGATCCCTGCCAGCTCAGGGCTCCTGTGAACCGAGCCACTGCCTTTGTATACTCCAGGGTCCCATTAAGTGCTGTAATGCCCTTGCTTGCCACAATTGCAAGGAGTCGGACTGGATGACCCTGTGGGCCCCTACCAACTCTGAGCTCCCGCAAACCGAGACCACTACCTGAGCAGGTGGTAAGACTAGATGACCCTATGGGTCCCTGCCAGCTCTGAGCTTCTGCAACCAAGATCAATGCCCCAGCAGGGAGTTGGACTACATGCCGTGGAGGTGCCTGCCAGCTGTGCTCTTGTAAACCAAGACCATTGCCAGAAGCAGGGGGTTAGAGCCGATGACCCAAAGGAGGTTCCTGCCAGCTCTGTGTCCCTGCTAACCACAACAACTGCCTGAAGCAGGAGGCTGGACCAGATGACCCAAAGGAGGTTCCTGTCAGCTCTGTGCCTCCAGAAAATGTGACTGCCGCCTGAAGCAGGGGGGGGGGGGGCTGGACTAGATGGAAGGAAGATCCAGCCAGCTCTGTGACCCTGCAAACCAAGGCTACTACTTAAAGCCGGGGGTTGGACTGGATGATCCCCAGGGATCCCTGCCAGGTCTGTGCTCCTATGACCAAGACCGCTGCCTGATGCAGGGGGTTGGCTTAGATGGCCATTGAGATCCCTGCCAACTCTGTGCTCCTAAAATCAAGACCGCTGCCTGAAGCAGGGGGTTGGACTAGATGACATAGAAGATCCCACTTGCTAGCCTGGAGAAAAATCCACTAGCAGTAGTTTTTGCTCATTGTTTGTTTGTAGCAATCCAGGCAACAGTGAAGGCCTCCTCGTGTGCCAGGGGCAATCCAGGTCCCTCCCAGCCCAATGTATCTGGGCTTGAACAAAGGGCCTCTCAGGTGCAATGCCAGACCCGCTGCCCTGGAGGTCTGAATGCCCCCCACCTCCCCCAGGAATCTGATCCTGCATGCCTGAGGGCCCTAAGATGAGGGTTGCCAGGGTTTTGCAACCAGGGTCCTGGGGGTGAAAGCCCCCCCCCCCCCAGTTCTCACCCCTGGTGAAGGTGGATGGCAAGTGCTGCTGTGCATTGTTCTCCTTCCTCATTCCCCCGGATCTCCCATTGAACGGGGGGGGGGGGGGAGGCTTTCCCAAGTGCACGTTTCCCTGTAGATCCTGGCTGGGCAGGAGAAACCAAGCACATTCCCCCCCCCCCCCCCCAACCCCGGGCTGACTGCCGACTCACAGAGAACCGCTGAGGGAAAAGCTGGAGGGCTCCAATCTTTCACTCACTCTGACGAGGCTCCGAATATGCAAGGAAACGGCCTGGAGGCCTGGAGGAAGGGATCGTGCTGGAAGCGGTGAGTGGGAAGGAGGTGAGCTTAGGCAAAGCAGGCTGCGCTGCTCTTAAAGGCACAGCAGACAATAAACGGGCTCCTGGGGCAGGAAGGTTGAAAGAGCCCGAAAAAGCCCCAGCGCAGATGAAGGGCTTTGCTGTGCAGGAGACCCCAGACTCCTGCTCCGCTGCCAGACTTCAGGAGTCTCAAGGCCAGGGAGGAACTCCAACAGCTTGTTGCCCCAAGGGACCTCCCCGGCCGAGAAACTCTGCAGCTGCGAGCAGACAAGCTGCTCGGGCGGCAAGCCTGGTGCAAAAGGCAGGGCTCCTCCACGTGGTGCCTTTTAAGGCGCCCTGAGTCCACGCCCAGGCGCCAACCAGGCTAGCACAATCCTCTCATGCAGAGCTGCCCTTCCTCCTGGCTTTGAACCTCCCCACCCCCACGTGTCTTCTTGCCGCCCGCTCCTCCGCTGCATCAATGGCGGCTGCTGATAAGTCTTCGCCGCTTTTTATCCTAATCTGAACAGCCAAATCTCCAGCAGCCAATCAGAACCCTTGCTGGATAAGGGTCCTATCCTGCCTCATGACTTTCTCTAAGCATTGAGTGGGTACTGGGAAAGGTGTCTGCTTTAAGGTAGGATGTCTGCTTTAAGGTGTCACAAGACTACTGTTTCATTTTGTTGCCACCCTAACACCACTACTCCTCAGGGATAGAACACAGATTAACTATTCTCCCACAGATTTCCTGCAAGTGCTCTTTCATATGCCTGAACTACCAGTGAACTTTTCATACACCCATTTCTCATCACAGTCAACTTTTTCTAAAACCTCGATGAACATATAGAGAAGGAAAGAAGAGAGGCAACCCTATGATCTGGTCGGTACATTTTGGTTTGTTTATTTTTGCTGGGCCGGTAAAGTGACATCTCTTCAGTCCGGATGTATACAAATTACGTGGCTATTTTACTGGAGCCCTGTAAATGGACACAGGCCTGTGTGGTCCGCACAATGCAATCACAAGACTGAACTTTCTATTATTCATCCACCATCCATTTTTAATGGGCCCCCTTTTCCCTTCCTACCATCATCATCAAAAGCGGCAAGGAAGCTGCCAAAAACTTTCAAATAGAGCCAGCGGCATTGCAGGCACTGATTTCATTTGGCACGAGATGCTGTTTTGATGTGTGCAGGAGGAACTTGAGCCTGGGGGGCATGATGAGAACAAATTAATCCCCTGCCCCCCAAAGAAGTGTGAGAAAGAATGAATCCAACACCCAATGATGTCTTTTCAAGAGGAGACTAGTGGGTCTTAATAGGCTCCAGACACAACCTGCTTCCTCTTTGGACCTCCAGCATCTCTGCAAAAACACAGCTTGTCTTTGGGCACAATGCCAGGGACCAACACAGTGGCTGGGCCTTGCAGAGCGTGAGCAGCAGCCCCAGACAGTCCATGCCTACAAGGCAGAGAAATGCTGCTACCATTTCACACCATGGGTCTGCTAACCTGACAGCCTGCTTCCTTCCCCTGGCACTTGACACATGGTGCCTCAGACTCTCGCCCAATGAATGACGGTCTCCACAAGCACTGTCTTCCTTGTTTCTGAATCATTTTCCAAAGCTGGTATTATTGACATTGTAATTGCCTTTTGTTCTTGACCTTCTTTCCACACACTTGCACAAGCATAACATCTGCTATTTTGTCCTAGCAAAAACATATACTCCTGCTGTGACAATTTAATAATAACAGTATCTCCCTCCTCCTCTTTTTTTGGCTGTGTGTACAGGGCACTGGGGTACCAAATCTGTGCCTGATGCCAGATATATCTACTAAATTCTGCTCACTGGAGAATTCAATGTAACATACTGTTTATTGTATATTTATTGTGTATTGTACATTTGAAACATTGTTTCGTACTTTATGTCCCCACTTTATTGGATGGTTTATTGTATGTACTATACCGGGTTTGGGTTGTTTTTTTATTATTCATTAATTTTGTAATCCTATTTTATTGCACTGTTTCATATGTAGTGTACCATGGTTTTATGATATACTTTTATTTTTAATTTCTAGACTTTTGCAGTCTAGATAGCATGTTTTCTATATATATTATACTGTTTTATTGCAATGTTTTGAACTGCTGTAGTAATCTGTCTGGAGTCTCAACAATGAAGCAGACTTTAGATGAAGGAAGGAAAGGGGGAAAATCTGGAAACTTTTTTAACATCATGGCTGCTGACTATTTCTTTGTAGGTTGATAGATTCAGAAGGGTAGCCGTGTTGATCTGAAGTAGCATGCACACTTCCTCAGACAATGGAACAAGAATCACAAGAGTACAGATATCAGGAGAGAGTAAATTAGTAACTGTCTGCTAGTTTGCTACTAATTTTCCATAAGAGTTCAGATATAAGGAGAGAGTAAATTAGTAGCTGTTTGCTAATTTACTACTAATTTACTCTCTCCTTATAGCTGTACTCTTATGATTATTGCTCCATTGTCCAAGGAAGTGTGCATGCACACAAAAGCTCACACCTTGAATAAAACTTTGTTGGTCTTAAAGGTACCTTTGGACTCAAAATTTGTTAGTTAGAAAAAATGTTTCTTGATAGGCAGCAGCCAGTGTGTATATAGTTGTTTATACACTGGTACTTTCTCATGCTTTCTCAGTGTATGTCCATAATCCCCCCCCCCCGCCATTCTTCATTTCCCCTCATTTTTACCACACACCTCTGTGAGATTTAATTTTGCATTCTGTATTGATTTAGTACGATTTCTCTGGGTTTTCTGCGAGTGCTTGTGTGGCATTTTCCCCCTTGCTTTATTCCCAAGTCAAAGTTAATTAAAAAGCATAAAGATTTCATTGGATCTCCTCTCCTGCCCTTTCTCCACCCTCAGAGGACACACCTCCACTGCCCCCATTGAGGCTGTTCCTCCCACTCCACACCTTCTACCATTTCTCCCCTCCATTCATCAGTAATAAAGCTGAACTGTTGCATGACCCTTTGATTTTTTAAAATATAAATGGTATTTGTCTAGTGATATTACTATTTTTTTTTCTGGACTTGGATCACTGGGGGGGGGGAATTAGTGACAGGGAAAGTTTTAAACATTCATAGTGTGTGAGTGAGTCTAGCTGATTAAAAGGAAGTAAGTAGCTCTGTTATTATACTTGTTCACTTGGCCCTTTGATTTTCCATTACTAGCATGAGGTTTTTTAACCCTATCCCCTCAAAGAGCCCTCATGAATGAGGAGAAAGCCACAGTTAAAGAGATGTTAACACAATGGGCCCCTTAATTATACAGTTATCAGCACAAAGGTTAATTATAAAAGTCCAAGCTTAGCTACAGATCAGATTGGTCAGAAGAACCCCCCGCTAAGACTGAAGATAAACTAATGTTTCAAGGCTTTGAGCAGCCTGCAGCAGAATGCCAGCATAAACAGTAAAAGCTTTCTGTGGTTTTTCTAAACATACAAGTTGAGGTTTCCTATTCTAAATTCTTAGTGTGAGGGACAGGAGACATTTTGTGATACTATACAATGTTTAAACTTTTCCTGTCACTAATCCCCCACCAGCAATCCACGTTTGCTGTATTGGGACTTCTCCAATGATCCAAGTTCGGTGAGGAGGAAGAGAAGTATCATTAGAGAGATTCATCTTCTTTAAAAAAACAAACCAGAAATTTACAAAATGGAAAAAGTAAGTAATTGCAGTTTTTACATTGATGAAAGGGGAAGAACCATGAACATGCTGCCAATATGGCTACCAGAGAGTAAATGCAGCATGAAGAGTCTATACTTCCTAGTTCAAAAAACATGCCCAGCATGAAACTAACCAATAAAGAGAGAGCAACCACACTGTAAAAAAAAAAAAAAAATCACTGCTGCAACACTATCTGGGTTTTCTCATTGGTATGCGGAACGTATACTCCTTGATTACCAAGAGAAAACCAGTTGGGGGGAAATTTGCAGAGTGCAGGTACAGGATGCAAATTAAAGGTCTACCAAGTCAAATTCAGTGATAATTGAAAGGAAGCTGTACATGCAGAAAAGGCCTATGTGTTCTTGAATGATATACACATCAGAGTTTGCAGAAGGTGAATTGCTACCAGCAGGAGATAGGAACATGTGTGTTGTGTGCATGAAGTCAATTTGGAACAGAGAGAAACAAAGAATGAATGAAGGTGAAGCACCTAGGAAGACGAGATCTGTCTTTGGAGATCTGATGTGCATCAAGAACTTTAAAAGAATTCTGCTGGATCAGATAAGTGCCCAACTAGTCCAGAATCCTGTTTTACAGTAGACAACTATTTGCCCTGAAGGGCCAACCAACATGTCACAGAGGCCAAGGTCTTCCCTTGATGTTCCCTCCTAGCACTGGTTTTCAGAAGTTCCCTGCTTCTGGAGGTTCCCTTTAGTCCTCATGGCTAATAGCCGCTGTTAGAGAACGTCCTGTCTAATCCCTCCTTGAAGTCATCTGTTCATGGCCACTACTCTCTCCACTGACAGTAAATCCAACAGTTTAATCATTCATTGATGAAAGGAGACCTGAACACACAGTGCCCTTCAACTTCAGTTTGGTGTAGTGCTTAGGAGTGCGGACTTCTAGTCTGGCAAACCAGGTTCAATTCTGCGCTCCCCCACAAGCAACCAGTTGGGTGACCTTGGGCTTGCCACAGCACTGATAAAACTGTTCTGACCGAGCAGTGATATCAGCGCTCTCTCAGCCTCACCCATCCCACAGGGTGGCTGTTGGGGGGAGAGGAATGGGAAGGCGACTGTAAGCCGCTTTGAGCCTCCTTCGGGTAGGGAAAAATGGCATATAAGAACCAACCCTTCTTCTTCTTCTTCATTTGGTGCCCTCAAGTTTAAGTATTATGTGGGGGGGGGGAGAGAGAGAGAGACCTTCTGTCTACATCCTTTGCTGTCTTGAATAATCTTATAGAGCAGGGGTAGTCAACCTGTGGTCCTCCAGATGTCCATGGACTACAATTCCCATGAGCCCCTGCCAGCATTTTCTGGCAGGGGCTCATGGGAATTGTAGTCCATGGACATCTGGAGGACCACAGGTTGACTACCCCTGTTATAGGGGTCTGCTGCCTTGTAGATGCACCACTTGGTTTCCATCTGTGCTCTGATTGTGTGTTTAAAGTAAACACCCCCTGAGTGTCCTGTGCTCCTTCCTCCGAAAAAATCCCAACCTGCGCAGTGCTGCTCCTGAACTTCTCAGCATTTAGGAACATGAGGTGCACATATCGGTTTAAGATATTTTGGAAAAATATAATAATCAGCTTCTGATATTTATGTTGTAAAATATGTATTTCAGTCCTGGGGGAAAATATATCTCTGCAGTGATTCTTTCAGAGGCCCAAGAGACATGGAAGTCACTCATTTCTTTGACTTGGTTACTATTATACAGCAGGCTCCTTGTTGACGTGCACTAAATTGAAACCAATGTACCTATTTTCCTCTGTCAACCCTTAAAGAATCTGCCAAAATCTAGAGCTGAACCAGATGTTCAGTACAAAGCTCACATGCAACACTTTTTGATTATACCAATTCACCCCTTGATAAATAACAGGGCTGCTGTGATGGTTGGAGGGGTTCAGCATCGAGAACCTTATCGAGAAGAGTCTCCAACATGTTATTCTGACCTGCAAGATGCTGCTGGAAGTAAATTTACTGGGGTTTGAATTATAGATTATCTGTACATATATATGTCTCTCTCTCTCTTCAGCCTTCACTGCCCCCCCCCAATCTGGCAGATGCATTGTTATTCCCAGGACTGGATTTATGAGAAAGAAATGAAACCCAGAAGGAACCCTACAGAACCAGTTGGTCTGGTTCTTTCTTTCTTTCTTTCTTTCTTTCTTTCTTTCTTTCTTTCTTTCTTTCTTTCTTTCTTTCTTTCTTTCTTTCTTTCTTTCTTTCTTTCTTTCTTTCTTTCTTTCTTTCTTTCTTTCTTTCTTTCTTTCTTTCTTTCCAGAAGCCCCATAATTTTCTAGAGAGGCCTCGTTTTGTCTTCATCACCTTCATCCATGATCCTGTGTTTCTTATCAGCTTTCCCTGGTAAGTCTTTCCTGGATGAGACTCGGGTCCACTCTCAGCCTCCCTACGGCATAGAATCATAGGGTTGGATGGTGCCCTAAAGGTCCTCTAGTGCAATCCCCTGCTTAATGCAGGATCAGCCTAAAGCCTCCATAACAAGTATCTGTCCAGCTGCTTGCTTAAAGAATGCCAGCGAAGGGGAGCTCTCCAGCTCCCTAGGTAGCCTATTCCACTGCTGAACTACACTGACTGAAATTCCCTCCCCTCTCAATATCTAGCTGGGCCATTCTACACATGGTTTAAAGCCTGTAGGTTCTATCCTCTGCTGCCTACAGGAACTGCTCCCTGCCCTCCTCCAAGTGACAACCTTTCAGATACTTAATGGCAACAATCATGTCCCCTCTCAACCTCCTCTTCTGCAGGCTGAATATTCCTAAGTCCTTCAGCCTTTCCTCCTGAGGCATGGTTCCCAAATCACAGATCATCCTTCTCGCTCTCCTCCACACCCTCTCAGTTCTGTCCAAGTACTTTTTGTAGTGAAACCTCTAGAACTGCACACAATACTCCAGGTGCAATCTGACTGAGGACTTTTCAGTAGAGCTGAGATCCAGTTTTCTGCTGGACCTGCAGTTATCACAGATGGCATTGCAGCCAAAAGCCACCAGAGAGAAAGAGAGAGTGAGAGAGATCCTCTTCTCCAAGCTGAATCAGACTTTGTTAGTTACATCCTGCCTTTCTGGCATAGTTGCCAGGGAACTAACAATAGAATAAATAATAAAAAACATACACTGTTGTCTTCTGGGGCTCTGTCTGCATGTGTCTTCCTGTCTGTGTTTTTAGCTCTCCTAATTCTAACCATATTGATTGTAGATGTAAGTTAAGGAGATATTTTCTGAGTGACAAGTCATTCAGGATGTTTGAAAATGTAAATATTTTGCTAATTAAAACTGCCCCATGTAAGAAAGTGCAACAGGTACTGGCGCAATAAGATAAAAGTGCAATGACAGGGAGAAATGCTATAAAAAACACCAGTCAGTTGTGAATGGTGTAATAAACATATAGCACTTGTACCATCATAAATAGTGGGCTTCAATGGACGTAAGGATGTAACTCAGGTTTGTCTATTACTGCCAGTGTCTATTACCACCTTGGGAACATTAGCAACACTTTCCAAAACTCACCTAGAAATTCATCCAAGTTCTAACACTCCTTTCATCTGTGGGAGAGTCTTCCACCCAGTTGTCTGTGTAAGCACATAGACCCTTTACTAAGCACTGCCTGGTCCTGTTCAGTCGAGGAATTATACATTTATTGCCTCACACTGGGGCTTTAAAGATTCAAGTGGGTAGCCATGTGGGTCTGAAGTAGCACAACTAAATCACAATCCAGTAGCACCTTTAAGACCAACAAAGATTTATTCAAGGCGTGAGCTTTCGAATGCAAGCACTCTTCGTCAGACTAATGAACAACCTTAATAACAGCAGAAATATAAGGAAAAATCTAATTATGGTAAATTAGTAAAATTAGTAAAATTATAACTTAGTTTACTAATTACCATGATCAACTTTTGCCTTATATTTCCACTGTTATGATGGTTGTTCATTCGTCTGAGGAAGAGTGCTTGAACTCAAAAGCTCACACCTTGAATATATCTTTGTTAGTCTTAAAGGTGCTAATTTTGTGGGTCTAATTTTGTGGGTCTTTAAAAGTTCAGCATCCAATGATCCTGCTTCATGTATCTCTATTGTGTGTGTTTTACAAATGTAACGATAAGCCTCATAGGTTACTCGGGAGCACATGATATTTGCAATGCAGTTACATTACAGAAATATGCTTCAATGTCAAAAAGGGAATTGTTTGATTGTAATGCTATCATCTGCTCCATATGCAGGTATAATCATTCTGATGCCAAATATGCCTTGAATATGCCTTGGATTCAAGAGAATCATCTTTCTCTTTGATTAAATAAAGTTCCAACCTTCACAAGTATAAAACTACATTTGAATGAATACTGGCTGTCTGCAAAAAGCTCCTATTCTAAGATGAGAATATCCAGCCATATATGGATGCCATTCCCAGGTATCTTCCATAGATTTCCATAGACCATCTGTAAACAGCCCGTGGCGCCACGGGCGCCACGGACTGTATAAAGGAGTAAGGGGTAGTGGGGAGGAGTTAGGGCGGGACCGGTCCGGGATAAAAACTCGGGGGGGGGGCCAATCAGGAGCCGCGAAGCGGCTCCTAATTGGCCCCTCCGAGTGTCAATCCCGCCCCAAGCAGACAATGGGGAGCCGCGCGAAGCGCGGCTCCCCATTGCCTGCTTCACTCGCTCGGAAAATGGCGGCCCGCCTGGTGAGAGCCTCGGCTGGGGGGTGGGCCGGGAAGCCTTCTCTCGGCCGGCGGAGCGGTCTCGCAGCGTTGTGGACGCTGCGAGCCCGCTCCGCCGGCCGAGAGAAGGCTCCAGAGAGCCTCGGGGGGGTGGATGGGTGGGGGGGGAAGGGAAGCCTTCTGCCGCCGGCCGCAGCGGCCTCACAGCGTCGTAGACGCTGTGAGCCCGCTGCGCCCGGCGGCAGAAGGCTCCAGAGAGCCTCGGGGGGGTGGATGGGTGGGGGGGGGAAGGGAAGCCTCCGATTCCCAGCCCCAGCAACTGCGAGCCGCGCGCAGCGCGGCTCGCAGTTGCTCCCGGCCTGACGAGACTCCAGCCGGCGAGAAGCTGAAGAGAAAAAAAAAACACCCCTGTAGGAGCCTTTCGCAGCTCCAAGCCGGCACGCCCACGAGAGCCAGCAGAAAAACATTAACCCTGTAGGAGCCTTTCGCAGCCCCAAGCCGAGAGCCAGCAGAAAAAAAAACCCTGTAGGAGCCTTTCGCAGCCCCAAGCCGAGAGCCAGCAGAAAAAAAAACCCTGTAGGAGCCTTTCGCAGCCCCAAGCCGAGAGCCAGCAGAAAAAAAACCCTGTAGGAGCCTTTCGCAGCCCCAAGCCGAGAGCCAGCAGAAAAAAAACCCTGTAGGAGCCTTTCGCAGCCCCAAGCCGAGAGCCAGCAGAAAAAAAACCCTGTAGGAGCCTTTCGCAGCCCCAAGCCGAGAGCCAGCAGAAAAAAAAACCCTGTAGGAGCCTTTCGCAGCCCCAAGCCGAGAGCCAGCAGAAAAAAAAACCCTGTAGGAGCCTTTCGCAGCCCCAAGCCGAGAGCCAGCAGAAAAAAAAACCCTGTAGGAGCCTTTCGCAGCCCCAAGCCGAGAGCCAGCAGAAAAAAAAACCCTGTAGGAGCCTTTCGTAGCTCCAAGCCGAGAGCCAGCAGAAAAAAAACCCTGTAGGAGCCTTTCGCAGCCCCAAGCCGAGAGCCAGCAGAAAAAAAACCCTGTAGGAGCCTTTCGCAGCCCCAAGCCGAGAGCCAGCAGAAAAAAAAAAACCCTGTAGGAGCCTTTCGCAGCCCCAAGCCGAGAGCCAGCAGAAAAAAAAAACCCTGTAGGAGCCTTTCGCAGCCCCAAGCCGAGAGCCAGCAGAAAAAAAACCCTGTAGGAGCCTTTCGCAGCCCCAAGCCGAGAGCCAGCAGAAAAAAAAACCCTGTAGGAGCCTTTCGCAGCCCCAAGCCGAGAGCCAGCAGAAAAAAAACCCTGTAGGAGCCTTTCGCAGCTCCAAGCCGGCACGCCCATGAGAGCCAGCAGAAAAACATTAACCCTGTAGGAGCCTTTCGCAGCCCCAAGCCGAGAGCCAGCAGAAAAAAAACCCTGTAGGAGCCTTTCGTAGCTCCAAGCCGAGAGCCAGCAGAAAAAAACCCTGTAGGAGCCTTTCGCAGCCCCAAGCCGAGAGCCAGCAGAAAAAAAACCCTGTAGGAGCCTTTCGCAGCCCCAAGCCGAGAGCCAGCAGAAAAAAAAACCCTGTAGGAGCCTTTCGTAGCTCCAAGCCGAGAGCCAGCAGAAAAAAAACCCTGTAGGAGCCTTTCGCAGCCCCAAGCCGAGAGCCAGCAGAAAAAAAACCCTGTAGGAGCCTTTCGCAGCCCCAAGCCGAGAGCCAGCAGAAAAAAAAACCCTGTAGGAGCCTTTCGCAGCCCCAAGCCGAGAGCCAGCAGAAAAAAAACCCTGTAGGAGCCTTTCGCAGCCCCAAGCCGAGAGCCAGCAGAAAAAAAAACCCTGTAGGAGCCTTTCGCAGCCCCAAGCCGAGAGCCAGCAGAAAAAAAACCCTGTAGGAGCCTTTCGCAGCTCCAAGCCGGCACGCCCACGAGAGCCAGCAGAAAAACATTAACCCTGTAGGAGCCTTTCGCAGCCCCAAGCCGAGAGCCAGCAGAAAAAATACCCTGTAGGAGCCTTTCGTAGCTCCAAGCCGAGAGCCAGCAGAAAAAAAACCCTGTAGGAGCCTTTCGCAGCCCCAAGCCGAGAGCCAGCAGAAAAAAAACCCTGTAGGAGCCTTTCGCAGCTCCAAGCCGAGAGCCAGCAGAAAAAAAACCCTGTAGGAGCCTTTCGCAGCCCCAAGCCGAGAGCCAGCAGAAAAAAAACCCTGTAGGAGCCTTTCGCAGCCCCAAGCCGAGAGCCAGCAGAAAAAAAAACCCTGTAGGAGCCTTTCGCAGCTCCAAGCCGAGAGCCAGCAGAAAAAAAACCCTGTAGGAGCCTTTCGCAGCCCCAAGCCGGCACGCCCACGAGAGCCAGCAGAAAAACATTAACCCTGTAGGAGCCTTTCGCAGCTCCAAGCCGAGAGCCAGCAGAAAAAAAACCCTGTAGGAGCCTTTCGCAGCCCCAAGCCGAGAGCCAGCAGAAAAAAAACCCTGTAGGAGCCTTTCGCAGCCCCAAGCCGAGAGCCAGCAGAAAAAAAACCCTGTAGGAGCCTTTCGCAGCTCCAAGCCGGCACGCCCACGAGAGCCAGCAGAAAAACATTAACCCTGTAGGAGCCTTTCGCAGCCCCAAGCCGAGAGCCAGCAGAAAAAATACCCTGTAGGAGCCTTTCGTAGCTCCAAGCCGAGAGCCAGCAGAAAAAAAACCCTGTAGGAGCCTTTCGCAGCCCCAAGCCGAGAGCCAGCAGAAAAAAAACCCTGTAGGAGCCTTTCGCAGCTCCAAGCCGAGAGCCAGCAGAAAAAAAACCCTGTAGGAGCCTTTCGCAGCCCCAAGCCGAGAGCCAGCAGAAAAAAAACCCTGTAGGAGCCTTTCGCAGCCCCAAGCCGAGAGCCAGCAGAAAAAAAAACCCTGTAGGAGCCTTTCGCAGCTCCAAGCCGAGAGCCAGCAGAAAAAAAACCCTGTAGGAGCCTTTCGCAGCCCCAAGCCGGCACGCCCACGAGAGCCAGCAGAAAAACATTAACCCTGTAGGAGCCTTTCGCAGCTCCAAGCCGAGAGCCAGCAGAAAAAAAACCCTGTAGGAGCCTTTCGCAGCCCCAAGCCGAGAGCCAGCAGAAAAAAAAACCCTGTAGGAGCCTTTCGCAGCCCCAAGCCGAGAGCCAACAGAAAAAAAAAACCCTGTAGGAGCCTTTCGCAGCTCCAAGCCGAGAGCCAGCAGAAAAAAAACCCTGTAGGAGCCTTTCGCCGCTTCAAGCCGGCGCCCTGGGAGCCCCGGCAGCCGTCCACAGCACAGCTGCTGGGTGCTCCCTGCCCTCATGGCCCCAGAACACAATGGAGCCGCCGGGAAAGCCGCAGAAGAACAAAAAAATGCAGAGGAGCCGCCACAGCCCAGCGCACCACACCTGGGACTCCCGCCTCCTCTTTCAGGTAGCCTGTCCCTCGCTCTGTCCCTCGCCTGCCGCTCGCTCTGGTCCCCACCTGCTAGCGCCCATTGTCTTCTTCATACAATGGGCTTTTTTACTAGTCACACCATAATTTGCTTGCCCCAACATAGTTAACATTCTATAAAATTGCAGATAACGTTAGGCAAATTCATTTACAAGTTGTGGTTTTTCAGCATCTGCATTCTTCTTTCTGAACACAGGAGCCGTATTCTGGGTTTTCTCACTTAAAAATTTGCAAACTGCAGATTTGGGCTTCTCTTGCTGCATTTAAAAAAATGGTTATGATCAGGTAAGAACACAGGATCAACGCCTGCAGAGGACATTTCATCTGGTAAGATAAGGCTAACCTTGAATGCTTAAAAATGCCCCTGAGGATTCAGAGCTTCCACAACTAGCTTTGGCCAATATCCCACTTTCTTAAGATTGGCTTTCATCTCCCACCACTCCTGCTCACTGAAGGCTGCTGGAACAAAAGTTAATCTTTCAGGTGCCACTGGACTTCTGTTTTGTTTTGCCTCAATAAACTAGCATGGTTACCCTACTGGAATTACATGGATTCTTTGCATTTCGGGATTATGATCTTCTCTGAACCACTGCTTTGCTGTGTACAGCTTCGTGGGCCGAGCATTGCTGAAATCCACAGTGGTTTAGCTGTCTTCTGTTGTCTTGTGGCTGTCCTGAGGTTCGAATTTGTTTTGTTTTCCTTTGACAGATCTTATTTATGAGTTGCTGCACAAACAAGGGCTCTGGTGCTTTGTGTCTGTGTGTGAAGTTAAAAAGAGGGAACATCTTTTCTTCCCTCACCCTGGACACTTTTTTCCTGTCAGGGATGTAAAGGCCAGCTGAGTCCCTAACACCTTGTTTTATTATGTGAAGACAGGAAAGAAATTTCTCAATTAGCTTTAAATTAACTGCCTCTTGCCATTCCGGGTCCCCAAAGGATCAATGAGAGGGTGAGTATGAAAGGGGCTTTATGCAGCCTGCTGGCCTGTCTTCTGTAGGGCTATCAGGGAAAAAAGGTGACGGCTGCTTCTCATCCCCAAGTTTAATGGTTTAATTAGGAGCCTTCTGCAATTCTGGGCTTTGCAAGTGCCATCTGGCACTTGGCATCCACCGTGCTTCATTTTCATTAGAGAGGAACCACAGACGAGTGGAGCTTTTCATTATTTCATTCGCTTAGTTTCTGAGAAACGGGGGGAGAAAAGGAGTGTAGAGGAAACGGGACTGACATTGACAGAACACCTTCAAATCTGTAATATTTGGTAATGTAAGGATGCTAAATGCATGCATATGGATTTTATAGGGCCACTGGGACACAACTGCCAACAGTCATGATTGTTTAAGGACAGCCAGAGAGATCATCCTTATGTCTTGAATAAAAAGACCCCAGGACTCAAATATGGCCTGAATGCAGAGGACTGCACTACTTGTTCTTTTGCGGGCAGGGCTAGGAATCTGTAACAGAGAATTCCGAGCACCTTCCCACAAAGTCAGAGGAGTTCAAGCAGTGCAATCGACTGCCTAAGGAGGCAG
This sequence comes from Paroedura picta, assembly GCF_049243985.1. Taxonomy (NCBI): domain Eukaryota; kingdom Metazoa; phylum Chordata; class Lepidosauria; order Squamata; family Gekkonidae; genus Paroedura; species Paroedura picta. The sequence continues at coordinate 34,716,677 of NC_135375.1, forward strand.
TGAGCTTCCCCTCAAAGACTGTCTTCAAGCAGTGGATAGTTATCATGGATCCTTGAGGCTGATCCTGCATTGAAAAGGGGGTTCAACTAGATGGCCTGTACGGCCCCTTCCAACTCTTATGATTCTATGATTCTAAACCACGTCTCCTAGGATCATTTGTGGGAGCTGTTATACTTAAATTGGCATGAATCAGTATAGGTCCACAGTATGGTGGCTGGACTCTGGAGATAAACAGAATGTCCTGAACCAAAAAGTAGAAAGCTTGGGTCATTTTTTTGCATCCCACCTGGCATAGTGTTGGCCACATGCCCTGAACTTTGACATACCATGCAATTTTGCAGGGGTAAAAACAGGGCCATACCTGTAAGAATTATACCAAGAATTGCTTTATTTATTTAACAAATTTCAGTGTTGCCTCTCCATGCAATCTGGACAAAGCAGCATACAAAATAAAACACGGTTATTGTTACTGTTATTGTTATTATATTGCTCGTGGCAAGTTACAAGTATCAGATAAAGACCCAAAAAAATCCTATTAAAAACCCCTGTGTCCTCTACTCTCTTTTGTATAAAAAATAAAAGAAATATATATCTAAAAACCCCTGACATAAAACCATAAATACAATATCAAACACTATACAATAATGATCCATAACACAGCCTTAAAATTTTGATTACATAAAAATATTTTTAATTCAACCAAGAGAAAGCAAAAGTATAAAACATAATGGAAACTCAGAGCATAAAACCCAAAGTATAAAACTTTTATCTGACTAAATTATTCCAATTGCAGCCCTTGGGCTATTCACAAACATTGGTTCAGTCACAGTGACAGATAAACTCTTTTCAGCTCTTGTGAAATGAAAAAATGAACCCATGTTTCGGAGGGAACGTGCATCAAAGCAAAAACCCCTGCCCTTGATCTGCATGTGTTCATTAACTGCATGTACAGATTTCAACATATGCAGCTGAGCATAGGGACAGCAGTCTCTGTGCAAGTGGAAACCTGAGGAAAAGCGAAATATTATGTTATATTACATTTAGAGAGATCCCTGTGCACATATATTTGCATGCCAGTAAAGTTCTGTCTTAGAATAATAGAATCATAGAATCATAGAGTTGGAAGGGGCCATACAGGCCATCTAGTCCAATCCCCTGCTCAACGCAGGATTAGCCCTAAGCATCCTAAAGCATCCAAGAAAAGTGTGTATCCAACCTTTGCTTGAAGACTTCCAGTGAGGGGGAGCTCACCACCTCCTTAGGCAGCCTATTCCACTGCTGAACTACTCTGACTGTGAAAAACTTTTTCCTGATATCTAGCCTATATCGTTGTACTTGAAGTTTAAACCCATTACTGCGTGTCCTCTCCTCTGCAGCCGGCAGAAACAGCATCCTGCCCTCCTCCAAGTGACAACCTTTCAAATACTTAAAGAGGGCTATCATGTCCCCTCTCAACCTCCTTTTCTCCAGGCTGAACATTCCCAAGTCCCTCAACCTATCTTCATAGGGCTTGGTCCCTTGGCCCCAGATCATCTTCGTCGCTCTCCTCTGTACCCTTTCAATTTTATCTACGTCCTTCTTGAAGTGAGGCCTCCAGAACTGCACACAGTACTCCAGGTGTGGTCTGACCAGTGCCGTATACAATGGGACTATGACATCTTGTGATTTTGATGTGATGCCCCTGTTGATACAGCCCAAAATGGCATTTGCCTTTTTTACTGCTGCATCACACTGCCTGCTCATGTTTAGTTTACAATCCACAAGTACCCCAAGGTCTCGTTCATGCTAGATCAATATGGTTATCCTACACCATGATCAACAACAGGAAAGTACTGAATTACAATTCATTAATAAAGTCAAGATTTTGTACCCCCCTACACACAGACCAAGCTTAAGTAAGCACTTTTGCTTCCTTATAATACAGATTGTCTAAATAAACGATTTGAACAATAATGTCTCACTATGACCTATCCTATATAGGCATTAATATAACTTTGGATGAGCTCTATACTGCCTTACTGAATCTGTTTAAGTGCCTCACAGTGTATTTTCCCTAATTAGACTTTATGTTAAATCTATCCTATAGCAGAGATTTTCATTCACTCTGGATGGACAGGTGATTCTTTGATGGGTTCTTGCTTTACATCAGCCTCTCCTTGAAACCTCTCCCTTTTGCAGTGCTAGAACTCTGAACAGTAATGAAATTTAACAATTTAAATGGATACTCCCCCCCCCCCCACACACACACACACACGTTCATGAAAGATTATGGGAGTTCCTGACAGTTAGAGCGGTTCCTCAGTGGAACAGGCTTCCACGGGTGGTGGTGGGTTCTCCTTGTTTGGAAGTTTTTAATCAGAGGCTAGATAGTCATCTGACAGATATGCTGATTTTATGAACTTAGACAAATTGTGAGTGGGTGGGCAGGAAGGGACGTGCCAGTGTTTGTCTCTTGTGGCCCTTCCATGCATACCCAGAGAATTGCTGATCACCACTGTGGGATGGTAGGTGAATTTCCTCCAGGCCAGGCTGGATTATGGAGATGTTTGGTGGCAGGATCACTTGGGTATGAAATTGGGATCACTGTGGGTGGGCAGGTAGTTGTGAGTTCCTGGATTGTGCAGGGGGCTGAACCAGATGACCCTCAAGATCTCTTCCAAGTCTATGATTCTATAACTATGATTCAGGAATACATTTTCTCAGTCCTGAAGGGGTTTTTGGACTCATATCTAGCGATCCAGTGAAGGAGGCTGAATTCTGATGGACCACAATGGAAACAAATCAATAGTAAAGACAAAATGGAAATGGAGATGTACCAAAGAAAGGTGCTAGAAGGCAGGGATTTCCCTCAAGACAGGAAAAGTTGAAAGACTCTGAACTTCAAAGCCAGCACTGTGGCCAGCTTTGTCACATCTGTGTCTGAACTTGAAAAGCACAATTACTTTTTGCACCCATGGCTTAGCTCTGAATGCCAGCCATTGCCACTGAAGTGGCCCAGAAGGCTGAGTTTAATATCATGCTCTTACAAATGCTACAGTGTGCTCATTTCAGTTAATGCCAAGTTTTCATCCTTTACATTTGCACAAGAATCCATGACCTCGCTAGACAATAATAAACCATAATCCTGAACTACTCCTCTGTGACTACTGAGGCACAACTTTAATTAACAAAATTGGGAGTAAGGCACAGCCTCCCGATTGACTGAAATCTTTAAAGCCTATTAGACTGTGTTCCCTTGTGTTCTTCCTTCAATAATTGTCAGGCTAAGCAAGAAGGCTGAAATTATCCTTGCTGTATCTTGTGAACCTTTGAAACGGTAAAGTAAACAAACTATGATTTGTATTTGGAATGCTCTAGAGCATAGTGGGTCGCAGGTCATGAAACGTGATTGTCTAGGAACATTGAGGCATCTAAAACTATTTTTTATATAAGCTTAGAAAGGAATTCTTAAGAGGGTTTTTTTTTTAATTGACTCGATTGCTATATAGCACATTCACTCAAAAAGTACCAAAGGAAAGTAGCCAGGGAGTGGCTGCAAAATGTGACTGAAAAGAATACAGCTATTTAATGGCCCACTCGACCATCAGAAAGAAAGGCTATGTAAATTCAGTCCATTGTGATTTTTAAGCAAGTTGTTTGACTTATTGCTTCTTGTATTTATTGCATGGCAATAAGCAAACATACAAAAAAGAATGTAGTTTGCAAGGATAATGATCTAGTTCTTGTTCAGAGCAGGGATAATATAAATTGAACCAGAAACTTCATAATCTAGCCTAGGCAGAGTCTGCACTTACTTTCTTTATTCCATTGTCAATCCTGTTGAATTCAGATCGCTTTGAACTCGGGTCTTCCTCTCCCCCCCCCCTCCCCATTGAAACAGGAAAGTCTTCTGCACGTGGTTAGGGTAGTTCAGAAGGGGGGGGGGAGCCAAGCCTCTTTCTTTCTTTTCTTGAAGGTGAGGAAGAGCCAGGCAGGGAGCCTCTTTCTTTTCTTGGATGGGTGGGGGAGAAGATCGAAAAAAGCAGAGGAGGGAGGAAAAATCCAGGACCGACAGAAGTTGAGAGAAATTAGGGGCTTCTCCTTTAAGGCAAGTTTGTCACATGACCAGGTGTGGCCTATCAGAGGTTCTCTACCATGGAGCTTGGTTTCCCAATCCGGATATTGAGCATTAAAAGCACTCTAAGATATCGCACAGTAAATGTAGGGTCACTCCAGATCAATCCTTCTTGCTGCAGAAGGAAAATTTAAATTGCCCAAAATCCAAACGGAAATCGCATTCTGTGTAGAGGGCAGGGACTGAATTGATCTGGGGTTGGAATAAAAGCTCCATGCAGTTTACACTCTAGTCTGGCTACCTGTAGTGATGCAGTATGGAAATAAAATGTCGGATTGTTGCTGAACTTGAACCGAACATAGAAAAGCAAGGACAGAAGCCTGACTACCAAATGTAGATGGGTTAGATCTATCATATTTCAAATAGCCACTTATGGATGATGAATTGAATGATGAAAAAACTGGACAAGTAGAGAATCATTTCATTTGAACTCTGGTGTTGGAGAAGGCTTCTGAGGGTTCCTTGGATGGCAAAAGTCATGAACAAATCAATACTACAGCACATAAAGTCTGATCTATCACTGGTACACAAAATTATGGAACTCACTTACTTCGGCCATATCATGCGATCCAACTCATTGGAGAAAGCAATTATGCTAGGATTGGTCAGTGGAAAAAGGAAACCAGGCCAACGAAGGGTGCAGTGATTGGGCACTACTGGAATGGACACTGGCCAGGACATTGCACAGCTGAGGGAGGCAGTGTGGGATTGGGGACTGTGCAACAGCTGTGCCATGGGATTGACAAGAATTGGACACAACTGAATGGCTGATGACAACAACAGCAGTGATGGTGTCCCTTCTGACCACAGGAACCCCCTTCGGGTACAGAAGGGGATAGATTCTGCTTCTTTTTGGGTAGTGGTGGCATCGACATTCTGGCCAAGCGCTCTCAGGATCCCTCAGCAGCCACCACAGAAGATGATAGCCCTGACTGGCAGGCAACATGAAAATTCGGCATCAATGAACTTATTTATGTACTTACAGCATTTATAGTTCTACTTTCTTACAGAGACTCAAGGCAGATTACAGAATGGTTGAAGGTGCCATTCGATTGCTCGAGAAATATTTTGCACCTGATGAAAACTAGGGATGTCAAAACACAGTGGGAAATGTAAGGATTTTTAATGAAATTTAATGAAACCAGAACTGGAGAGGGCTTGTTTCAGTTTAGCTATTATCAAAAGGGGTTTTCTAAAGGTGTCTGATTTATCAGTGTTGCCAGGTCAGAATAAGTGGGTATGAAACAAGGTCAGTTACTGAAGTTACTGAAGTTCTGATGTTTATCACTTTCAAAGGTGCTGAAAAGTCTGTTTTGTTTCAGAAAACAATCAGTCTTATTAAGACAAGTTACCATGGTCTCTAAGCCCTTATTTACCAGCCAAATGATTTACTGGATATTTCTTGAGACTTAATACTGTCTTGGATATACTTCTAGGACAATGTGTCTTGATATATGGCAAAAGTTCCTGTTTTCATGACAAAATCAACCTATTTCCCAATACATTGTATCCTCCTAAGAATTCAGAGTAGTGTATACCCCCCTCCCTCCAGATTAGAGGCCACTGCTCTTACCCACTACACCAAGCACATCCCCCCCCCATACACATGGCCAAACATACATAATGCCTGGAAAGGGCTATGTAAAGTGGAGGGGGGGTCATCTTGCTTCAGTGTTCCTTGTTATGTTCTGAGAATTGTTGCTTTGACATGCTTTGATGGTAAGCATGCTTTGATGGTAAGCAAACATTCTATTAATATTAAACAGCAAGGTGGTATATATCTGCAACAATCTTGATTACTTGAGCACGTACACCTTGAGATGGTCTGTGAAGTTTCTGTGCTGACCTTTGTGGTGTAGGCATGTAAAGAGTAGCACAGAAATGTCCTCTAACAAGAAGACGCACACTGAAAATTTACTGGCACAATCCCAGGATAAAGCCACCTTGATTGTAAATGGTCTGCTGATGTTTGGACGCCATCGTAAGTCAAAGCATGTCAACTTTGAACACTGAGGCTGTCCTGAACAAGTTTGCCTTCAGGCTAGTCATCCCTTTATCTGAGTTCAAGAGTACCTTGATAGGCAAAGGATAGGCAAATAAATGTTTCTTTGGAAAATAACAAAGGAAATGCTTATTAATGCTGTTATCCAAATCCATGCCCCCAAAGGAGTGAGAAAATGACTGAATGGAGGAGGAAATCTTGTTATAACCATCTGTCTTAATAATTCAGCATGTCAAATTCACTTGAGGAGAATGATATTCTTTGGATTTGAGCCATTATTTAAAAAGAAGTGAAGGGAATTTCAGAGGCAAAACCTTAAACTATAATTTTTCTACATATGACAAAAACAGGGCTTCTTTTCTGTACAGACTTTGAAATAGATCCATGGGAATGCATAAATAAAGATGGTAATTCTGAGTCTTCCCCAGTGGTGTTTCAATAAAACACGGATGCACAACCGTCCTTGGCATTTCCTGGGCATTCTTTGCAAAGTAATCAGTGCAAAGTAGAATGGCCTTTTCAACACCCATTTTATAGCTATTTAAATTCTTTAGGAGGTATGTTCTTCCTTGCTGTCTAGCTCTGTTGGAGTACTTATTGCGACTAGCTTATCTGACAAAAGAATACCGATACCCAGGAATGGTTAAAGGATTGGTGGGGCCTGTAACACCAGAGCCAGTTTAGGCATAGGTGGGTCCCTACAATTGCAGTGGGAGCAGCAGACCAGGGTCAAATGGATCCCCCACAATGGAAAGGGTTGTCACTCTGGCTATCCTTAAAGAAGGGAAAGGGGGGGGAGAGAGAGGCTATGGCCCTGATCCATGGATGAGAAGGCAATGTGTGGGGCCCCTGGAAGTGCATGTGCTACATGGATAAACCAGTCCTGCCAATATCAACAAACTCTCCTCCTTCAGCAGGAATTCCCAGGCTTGTTAAAAGTGGAGTCACCTTGAAAGAACAGATCTTTTGGGATATTTTATACGTGTTTAAACCATTTTCACAAAATCAGTTATTTTCTCAAACATACGCATGAACACATGCATATTAGTTAGAGTGGAAGGCAGATTTAGATATGATACTGACAAGGCCAACATGTACACTTGTGAGACTTTGCCCATATACAGCTGGATGACAATCTTTCCCTTGCTCTCAGCTTAACCTACCTTAAAGGGATGGTGTGAGGATATAATGGAGGGGCTACACAGGTACACTCATGGGCTCCTTGAAGGGTTTAATAAAGGCATTAAGGTTAAATAAAAACCAAATAGATAAAAGACATTTACAGCAATGCACTCGGAAGACATTGTAATAATGAATCTGAAGGATAGTGCCCTCTTAGGACGGGCTCCATTAGAGGTATAGTTTGGTTGGATTACAGCCACATGTGGGGCTGCCCTTGAATACAACATGGAAACTACAACTGGTCCAGATGAAGGAACCCACCTGCTATCAGGGGCTAGTTGCTGGGAACATATGTTTCCCATACTGAAACAGCTTTATTGCCTGCCAGTCTTTTTCTGAGTCCAAATCAAGGTTTTACTTATGATCTTTAAATCCCTTTACCACCTTGGGCTCACATAAATGAAGGGCCATTTTCCCCATATGTCCCTGTGCACCAGCTTCAGTCCTCAGACAGTCCTCAGACAGCCATCACTCAGGGTGGCCTGTCTGGCATCAACCAGGGCTCAGATCATCATGGCCCTGGCCCTGTAGAGTGGGCTTCCTGGAGAGGCACTGCCTGGTCTGCCAAAAGAAAGGCAGGATGTAAATGTTTCCATAATAAAAAGGAAAAGAATAATAATGATAATAAATGGGTCTCAGTGGGACATCAAGTCTAGGAAATGTGCTCAGGGTTACTGCATGAGTCTGCTGCATGTAAGACCCTCCTGCCTTACCAAACGGGCATACCATTAGTCTTTCTCTGTAGAGAATGTATGTAAAGCTTGGCACAATATTTTCCTAGCTTCTAGACAAAATATTAGCATAGGTTTGTAATAAATTTTATAAAAGGCAATCATTTACAGGAAAAAAAGCCCCAAATGATTTGAACACAACTGAAGACTTTGAGGAAATAGTAAGGGGGACTATGTATTGGAACTATGACCAAATGTTCATTTGAGCTCTGCATTTGATATTTGACTACTTTTATTTATCATCTCTATTTAGGGGGAAAAAACTTTTCACAGTGCTGTTCGTTTCCAGTTTTAATATGTATGTCTTGTTTTGTATGTAGTTTTTGTTAATTTTTTAAAAAGCTTGGCACAAGCAATATCTATTAAAATATATATTTCAAGGTACCTGTGTGCTGGCCAGAGTGATGGGTTTGGCTGAGGGAAGCTCTATCTCACTTGCTTCCTCTTCTGTTAAGTTCTCTGTGGGGCCTTAAACAAACAGCTGTCTCTCAGCTCATCTTACCTTACAGTTTTGCTGAGGGGATAAAGTCAGATAAGACATCCTGTGCTTCTGAAGGAAGGATAGAATACCAGTGTGACAAATAAATCAAGCTTCTACCATCTGAACACTTCCAAGGCTTGAAAAATACTAAGAGTATCAGAGTTCAGAGCAAACAGAAAGGAGAATTAGTTGCTATGCCTTCAGGTGTGACTGACCGTCATCTAGCTACCAAGAGCAAAGGGGTGTCTGGGGCATACTCTGTGTTGCTCTCAGGACAATTTGTTTAGCCTTGCACAGAGGCTGACTTGACAATCAACAGTGACCCAACTTCTTGTAAGGGAAATAGAAGAACATTTCCATTAAACTGCGTTGCTATTTCCAGGCCTCAATACAGCTGACTCTGTACAATATTCCAGATTAGTCATGTTGTTTCATAATAATTTGAAAATTTATCAGGTATGGTTATATGGGAAATTGTCCGACATCTTGCTGAAACTAAGGAGGTCTAGTCTCTCACTTGCACGGGAGACTTTCCAATTATGCTGCCTTGAGTACTACGATGTAAGAAAAACAAGATACAAAGGAGATAAAATAGTTGCATTTCTCAGTGCCTGAGAGACTTGAGAACACAGCTAATCCCCTACAGAGTATTCAGTTTACTCGTCAGACGCGCTGTTAAGGTTATAATTGGAATTATATCTGTTTTATGCACTATTGTCAATTGGTTTTATTTTGTATAATAATGCCAATAAAGGTCTTATGTATGTGTAGTTGCATTTCTAATTGTCTCTATATCCACATATTCAGTCTAGTAGAATGTAGGAAACAATGAACTTCAAAAACAAACAAACTCTTAGCCACTGTGACCCCTCTGCTTTACTTACAGACTTAAAACGGCTGCTTATCTAAAAGACACTGGCACAGTTCAAATGTCATGTGAAACTTTGATTTAATTGTGGTTAGTGTGACCGTCCAAATGTGGGATAGTAAACTAACGAGGGGATGTCAAACCATTATATGAAGCTGGTTTATTAAATTGGGCTTGTTCCCCAGTGCCTCAGGCACATGCCCTGGTCCACAGAATCACCTGTCCAGATCAGCTCAAAATCACTCTCACTCTCACCTTTCACTTTCTTACAAGCACTCTTTCTGACTATGGAAACCAGTATTTTGTCAAGGCAAACCAAGATCTCAAGGATTGTCTATGAGTAAAATCCTAGCTATATAAATGAACCATTGTTTTAAAAAAAAATCCTTGGTCTTCTATTATGTTTGAACTACTGCAATGACCATATTTAAGCCCATTGAAATATGTTACAATAGCAAGACACAGGGTCAAAAGCCCCTTCTCCATGGAAACTCACTGGCTGACCTTACACCAGTCACTTTCTTCATGGTGTTATGAAGAGAAAATAAAGGAAGAACAAAATTGTAAGCTGATCTGGGTCGCGATCAGAGTGAAAAGTTGGCTCAGAGGCAGGCAACAATGTGACACTCACTTGCGCATAATTCCCACTGAGTAGGATGGGGCTTCCTTTTGATCATACATGCAAAGCATTGGGCTGTAAAGTAAGATGCTTTCCTGAATCCATATCCCAGTGTTAGAACTGAATGGTGCAAGCATTTAGCTATACAACTTTTTTTTAAAGTACTGCTTAAGTGAAGCTGGAGCACAGAGATACCTGTCTCTTTCTCTCTTCACTGGCTCAATATCTTTCCTTTCAAGACAAGCTTTTCTAGTGACTGAAACAAGCCTACATTGGTGGATTAGCCATGATTAAGGTGTGCAACTCTGATTGAAAACTTGCATGCTAGTCATAACAGTCTAGACTGCCAAGGAAATCTGAAATCGAATACTTAGTCAGGGCAAAATAACTTCTGGTGAACTTTCCAGTGCAAAAACAAAATGTGCAATAAATAACAGGCACACCGTGTAACGGCTTAATTTTTCTCCTATCGATTATTAATTCTCTTGAAGTCACAGGCTAATCCTACCAGTGATGCTAATGACCTTCTTTCAAAGGACAATTCTCCTGAAAAGGACAGATTAAATAGAAACACTTGATAGGTCTGTATGCCTTCCCCCTCTGGGTTTTCAGGTCATTTTCAAACTAGAAGATACCTCTTGATTAAAGGCTGCTTCTCAGTTTCCTTTGGCAACCGAAGGGATCAAAGAGCAAATTATGGGTTCTTCAGTCTTGTATTATACCAAGGCTTATCTTGAATTCTGGGCAGGTACCATGCAGATATGACTATGGGGATAATTTAAACATACAATTTAAACCATCCTATCTACCTTGAGGAAACACAGTTGTTAGCTCACCAGCTCACTGGAATGGGGATTCAGGGGACGGCCTTACAAAACCAGATACAGTTGGTGGCTGTGGGGAAGGGGTTATCCCGCCCTTTCACACTCTCTTGTGGAATGCCACAGGGGGCGATACTCTCCTCCACACTTTTTAACATCTACATGCCCTTCTGGCACAGCTGGTCCGGAGCTTTGGGCTGGGTTATCACCAATATATGAATGACATGCAGCTCTATCTCCTGATGGACGGACAGCCAGACTTCCCCCCAGAAACATTTACCAGATGTTTGGAAGCAGTGTCTGGATAGCTCAGGCAGAGTTGCCTGAAACTCAACCCCTCCAAGACAGAGGTCCTGTGGTTAGGCAGAAGAGGACAGGACCAGGAAGTGGACCTCCCCTCCCTGGATGAGGTACAGCTTGTTGATGTGCCCTCCATCAGGAATTTGGGGGTGATCTTTGATGCCTCCTTATCTGTGGAGGCACAGATCACTAGAATAGCCCAGGTCACATTTTCTATCTGTGCCAGGCCAGGCTACTAGCATCCTACCTGTGCCTAGAGCATTTGGCCACAGTGATCCAAATGCTCCACAGTGATCCACAGTGATGGTGATCCACAGTGATGCAATTATCATTTCCAGACTAGAATCATAGAATCACAAAATCATGGAGTTGGAAGGGGCCATACAGGCCATCTAGTCCAACCCCCTGCTCAACGCAGGATCAGCCCAAAGCATCCTAAAGCATCCAAGAAAAGTGTGTATCCAACCTTTGCTTGAAGACTGCCAGTGAGGGGGAGTTCACCACCTCCTTAGGCAGCCTATTCCACTGCTGAACTACTCTGACTGTGAAAAATCTTTTCCTGATATCTAGCCTATATCATTGTACTTGTAGTTTAAACCCATTACTGTGCGTCCTCTCCTCTGCAGCCAACGGGAACAGCTTCCTGCCCTCCTCCAAGTGACAATCTTTCAAATACTTAAAGAGGGCTATCGTGTCCCCTCTCAACCTCCTTTTCTCCAGGCTGAACATTCCCAGGGCTTGGTCCCTTGGCCCTAGATCATCCTCGTCGCTCTCCTCTGTACCCTTCTCTGTACTAGTCTTCTGTAACTCGCTCTATGGGTGTCTTCCCTTTTCCATGACTCAGAAATTATAGTTGGTACAAAATGTAGCTGCTAGGGTCCTCACGAGATCATCTTGGAGGGCCCATATCCAGCCAGTATTGAGGCGGTTGCCATTGTGTACTGGATCAGACTCAGAGTTCTGGTACTTACCTTCAAGGCTATCCACAGCCTAGGCCCCTTATATCTGACATACGGCTTGTCTCATTATTCCCCTTGCAGGGTGCTTCGGTCTGCGGGTTTGAATCTGCTGGTGGTTTCCAGTCCCTGTTCCCTTGAAAGCTCTGAAGAATACTATAATTGTAGATTATATAGCTTCTTCTATCTAAGTCTGAATGAATAAAATTGAATGTTTTCAGTCTATTCACCTTAAAGTGTGCTATACTGGAATACGGATGCATATTCAAACCTTTGCCTTGAAGACTGGCTGTACTATTTTCTTGTTGGCAGGAAGCCTCTATGGCAGCTGAGCTCATATTCCATCCTTATGTTATTTAAAGTGAGGGAGAGAGGGAGATTCATATGAAATGAGGTAGATGCGATTTCCCTCCCTATCTTCAAAGGAGCCAGGATTCTCACCTGCCTTGGGTTTTACCTGCCAATTAAAGCAAGTTGGCTTTAATGTGTGAAGGTTGACTGGAAACCTAGACTTTTCATGCCACTTCAATGCATCACTGAAAAATCATTGAACTCAAAGCCTTTGAAAGGATATTATTACACATTCCCCACTCACCTGACTGGTGAGACTGGGCAGAACGACACCATCTAGTCTCACTAGGATGGGAGCACTCCAGTGAAAGAGATCCTAAGCAGGCTTACTCAGAATTCTATTCAGGCCCATCTATTGGAGCTTACTCCCAGGAAAGTTAATTTAGGATTGCAATGTTAGTATCTCTGTAATATCTGTTTTATTGACATATAAGCAGAGCACTGGGAGTGGATAAGAGATCCACTATCCCACACTAGCTCCTAAACAGAAAGAACCTACACCTCAAGGTGCTTCATACATAATCAATTTATACCTCTCTCTGTCTCTTCAAAAATGAGCAGTTTCTTACACACAACCTTCTTGGAAGAGCCCCTACCCCCCCCCAGAAATGACCTATTTTTAAGACCTATCCATTAAAGAACAGCCATTAAGGAAACACAGTGTTTGTGCCCACAAACATTTTGGCATCTAGCAAACCTCTGCAGCCAACTTCAACAGTGCATGCACAGGTCTTGTTTATTTCATTTTATTTTATTGGCATTCATAATCAGGCTCCTGCTTTTTGCAATGGTCCCCGCTGCACATAGAAAGCCTTTCGCTGCAAAGATTCAGTCGCATGCCGAAGCATCAGGGCAGAGTCAGGGGAGGAGATCTTATTGGTGTTGCCAACTCTGGGCTGGAATATCCCTGGAGATTTAGGAGTGGAACCTGGAGGAAGCAGAGTTTGGGAAGAGGAGAGAGTTCTCTAGGGGATGATGCCACAGACTTTACCCTTCAAGCTTGCCATTTTTCTCCAGAGAACTTATCTCTGTAGCCTGGAGATCAGTTGCAATTCCAGGAGATTTCCAGGCCCCACCTGGAGGCTGGCAACACTATTCCTGTCCTCTGAATTTGCACTGAGCATGTGCACTTTTGAACACCTGCAAAATCTACTCACAGAAATTAGACAGGAAATTTACATAAGAAAGACTGGGTCACCAATAATTCCATTCCATCAAATTCTTATGTGTTGTACTGAGAGACTGAATTCAAGCTTCATGTAAAGCTTGCCAAAACTAAAACAGCAGTGGGGAAAAAAGACCTTTGGCTTCATGTTCATCGGGCAGACAGCATTACTACTCTAACTCCGTGCTTAGGAGCAAGGATGCTGGTTGCTCTTCTCTGCGACAAATGCATTCCACCCTCCCACACTTGGAGCCCAACGTAATACTGACCTCAAGTGGAAGTTTAAGAAACAGATGGATGGTATCTTTTCCAAATTAATGTTCTTCCCCCTCTACCAAAATGGCCAAGGGCATCGACATGCAGCTTAAGGTTTGTTCCACACAATGAAGTGGGTTCCTGATCAACATCCTCATGCCTATAGTATTCCAAAATCTGTATTTTCTGTTATCCCCCCTATCTGCACAGCTGCCAGCGGGTCATTTCTAGTCATTCCTGGTAGAACAAGTGAAGATGCTATAGCACTGAAAGGCAGAAAGAACAGGTTTTTCTTATGTGGCATCATTTCTGTGTTTGTACAAATTGCATCCACAGTAAGAGACAATGTGGCTTAAGGGGGAAATAATCTTTGGCATGACGACAAGTAACTATAGCTCTGAAGTTTTCAGTTAACCTGTACTGATTTTCCCAGGCACACGTCCTTTCGGGGCAGGCCCACGCTGGTTCCAAGGAACAGCTAGTGTGTGATGTGAAAGACCTCTGCTTAAGACTTTGGAGCAGGGGTAGTCAAACTGTGGCCCTCCAGTGAATGCTGCAGGGGCTCATGGGAATTGTAGTCCATGGACATCTGGAGGGCCACAGTTTGACTACCCCTGCTTTGGAGAGTCACTATCAGTGAGAGTGGACAGCAGGCAATAACAGACAGTAGGCAGAGTAAAGGTAAAGGTATCCCCTGTGCAAGCACCGAGTCATGTCTGACCCTTGGGGTGACGCCCTCCAGCGTTTTCATGGCAGACTCAATACGGGGTGGTTTGCCAGTGCCTTCCCCAGTCATGACCGTTTACCCCCCAGCAAGCTGGGTACTCATTTTACCGACCTCGGAAGGATGGAAGGCTGAGTCAACCTTGAGCCGGCTGCTGGGATTGAACTCCCAGCCTCATGGTCAGAGATTCAGATAGCATGTCAGCTGCCTTACCACCCTGCGCCACAAGAGTTGCCAAATTCTGTCTTCACAGTAGCCATTACAGATATATGCACTGGAATGTCTGGGAGTTCCCATACAGCACTGGGAGCCAAAAGCCCTCAGGGGAATATACAAGTGTGAGGCTTGTAGGTTTGTGGTATCTGAATGTAGTCCTCATTAACAATAGATTCAAGTGGGTAGCTGTGTTGGTCTGAAGTAGCACAAGAAAAAATTGAGTCCGATAGCAACTTTAAGACCCACAAAAATTTATTCAAAATAAATATTTAATAAATCTTTGTTGGTCTTAAAGGTGCTGCTGGACTCATTTTTTGTTGTGTTCATTAACAATGTATGAGAAAGCAATAAGAATGGCTAACTCTGTTGACCGCAGCATAAGTTAGGTCTTTTGCTCAAGAGCCTGTAAACTTACTAGACCATTGGGGGTGGGTGGTGGGGAGAGAAATGATATTCTTAAACCTGCATTGCAAATGATTAGGCACCAGAAATAAACAACAACAGTGCCTTTAGGAACCACAAATAAACTTGCTGACTTATCAGATCAAAAGGCCAGACATCAGGACTGCTAAGGTTGTTTCTGGACTCTTATGCTTACGAGTATATGCTTTATTTTGCCTTGGAAGGCCCAGATGATCAGTCTAGGCTCCATAAATTATCATCTTGCCCAGCCAAATAGGCTTGCTCTGTCTCAACTCACACCGATTCAGTGTCCTTTTAAAAGGTCATAGAGCTATTCTTACACAGTGCTTTGTGCACAAAATGAGCCCATGAATTGGATCAAACAGGAATCCGTTCATCAGGTCAGCCCTGAATAGATGGAGGCCACACACCAGCACAACCTCTACGGATATACAAACACGTGAAAAACTTCACAAGGACTGTTATTGCACAGAGGATGCTCTGCTGCACTGCCGCCTGGTTTTCAGTCCAAGGCTAGATGCCCCAAGTCTCCCCACTACAGCACAGGACTCTTTCGTCTGCTTCTCTCCTGTCTGCCCTGGATTTTTGCTACTACACAAGGCAGCCAATGGACAGGAAGTGAAAAATCCCTGCCATTTGTTTAAACTGTCAATCATTGTGATATGACAAGAACTCCTCAGTCACCTTCCAGTGCAATTTGAGCAAACCCCCCTCCAAGGCCAAATTATTATTTTTTAATTACCAAGATTGCATTGTAACAACACACACAAGGATTTTAAAAATGGGCTATTTTATTGCACCATTTCCTTCCCACAGAGAGAGAGACACACACACAGACTGCCCCTGATCTCACTAAAACTAAGAAAACCAAAGTGGAGGGGGGAGGAGTGCTATTTAGTTTCTTTAAAATCACATTGAGACCCAATCTGACTTTAAGGGGTCAGGGTCGGTGATGGAAGTGACATTCAGCGGGGGGGGGGGAGTACCTTGTTGAATTACGGGGCAAAAAACGGAACATAGATTTATCCACGTTCCCTTGTTGTGGGCCAACTAAGGGCCTGAGTCACACCAGGCCTGTGACTGCCCCAGACCAGGCAGGAATTAACCCTGATCCCCAACAGGGAGTATAATGAAGTAGGTTATAATGAAGTATTTCTTTCTGGTTTTGACATAATTTTTATTTTCAGTCACCGTAAATCTTTGCAACCCACTAAGGAGAAAACACCATTCTCTTGGACTCCCTTTAACTTTATTGGTACTGTTAGACAAAATATGTTTATCTTATTTAGACCAAGAGTCTAGAAATTAGAACAAGAAACACGCAAGCCACCGGTGAGCAACCAGTGAGCAACCAGTGAAAAGACCGTATGGAGGGGGAAATGCACGATAGTTTCTTTGAGCATTGTCCTGCCCTCACTGCTTGCTCACCTCTCCATTTCCTGCCTGGTGAGGGAGGCAGATTCCCACCCTCACAGCAATTCAACCTACATTAAGGTTCCCTCTGGTGGTCCTAAGTAACTTCCACTGTCCAAGCTGCTGCTGTTGCCGCCTTGCTACCCAAGTGCTTCCTTCCCTTTCTCCTCTCGTGTGTCACATCCCCATCCTTTCTGCTCCTCTTGTCCCCCCCCCCACTCCACTGGTTCGCCCACCTGCCACTCAGCCCTTCCCTTCCCCACTCCCCTTGGACTTCTGCCCTCCCTCCCCCTCCCTGAGCACTTCTTAAGCAGGGCTGATCAAGCTGTGCTGCCCAAGCTGCTGCCTGAGCCACTGCAGAAGTAGGAATCTGCCTCCCTTGCTGTGCCCTCTGCTGGCCACCCATGTTTGGATTGTTTTTTGGTGCTTTACCTTCTGTGGCAATGCATATGCATAGCAACCAATACACATTGCCACGCGTAGGTTTCAATGTTAAAAAGAAATGCTAGACTCACAAACCTCCAATTGGTTGCCTCCATTTATTGACAGGCCAAGGAGCAGTGAGTAAAAGAGCGCGTTGCTCACTCTTGTGGTTTTTTAGCTGGAAAAGGTGAGATGTGGCAGCAGAGTGTGGAGGGAAGAAATAGCACAATTTACTATTGTGCAATTATGAGTAGGAAGACATCATGCGATTTGGCCCTCTTTGCAGAAATCACCATAGAGTTTTGAAGGCAAGAGATGTTCAGAGGGGTGGTTTGACATTGCCTGCTTCTATGCAGAGACCCTCAATTTGCTTGCTGGTCTCCCATCTAAGAACTAATCCTGCTTAGCTTCTAAGAGATCAACAGAAGAAAACCAGGGAGCCTTCCCAAGGCAATATCTTTATAATAATGTATATAATGAATTTCAATTCAATTTCTTTTACAATTCTTTTATATACCAGAAGGATAACAAGATCAAGCTGACCTAGGCCAACCAGGTTAAGGTTGCAAAACATAGAATAGAGCAGTTTTGAAAGAATATTTTTCTCTCCTGTCTCCATGTTTAACTCTCTTGCAGAGAGCATCAGTTTTTTTCAGCATTGGAATGAGAGAGCTTCTGGGGCAAAATAGGGTTTTTTTATCACTGACTTCTTTCTGCAGCTTCAAAAGCTTCTCTCTCCATTAAGGTTGTGGCTAGTTGATATAACTGTTGAATCTCATCTTGGAAGCCAGAGTTTGGATTTGATAGCCCATCCTGGCCTTACTAACCTCAGGATTTATTCCAATATTTTCCCATTCCAATCCTGTCAGGTTTAGGTATTTCATAGACTGAGACAACTGGAATGTTGACTTGTATGAATTTATTTGCAGAAATCCTTCCCATCTAGTGATTTCAGTTAAATGGCTCTCCTGCTGCATTAATCTAGTAAGATTATAGCATCTCCTTTGTTCTGCTGCACAGACATCAAGATTCTACTCACATCTAGTCTGTGCTTTCCGATGATTGTGCTGAATCAGACATTCTGGGATTTTTTCCCCCTTCTCTGTTGAAAAAGCTAAGCGAGAGCCAGATTTACAAGCCAAAGCTCTTAGCTTTCTGATACTGTACATCTAAAAGAAATGGGGGGGGGGGCATCGCGTAGGATTCTGATGGATTTGGATCTGAATGTATTCCTGATTTTGTTCTGATCGAAGTAGAGTACCTAAGAAGTGAATGTGTTATTTTTCTTCCTTGATAAAATTGACCTGATTCAACATCAAGTACATGAAGGCACTATTCTCCTCCCAAGGACGTTAATGGTACAATTGCCATTGATTTTAATGGCTTCAGATCATCTCATTTGTGTGGCTTTGTCATTGTCCTTCTAGCTTTCCCAAAAGTCGGAATTGCCAAGTGATTAGCACTTAATGCTCTTTCCTATTTGCAACTATTTCTGTAGCAGAAATACCTCAAATGAAACCTGTGACTCAGTAGTCAGGTAGCCTGGCTGTAGCTAAACCAGGAATGGTGAAAAGGTGATACCCCTGTTACTTTTTTCACCTACCCTGCAGATGTTATCTGAGTCCCAGCTGACCATCTAGCAATTCTTTATGTTAAAGGAGTCAGGAACTCAGAGACTGATTATGCACAGGGCAGGTAATCCAAGGTGGAAGCAGCAGGGCAGCCTCGATTGCACACAATACTGCTGCCATCACAGCCCTGGACAGGCACAGCACCACAGAAGGCCTGCAGTAAGGGAACGCAGAATCTTCTGCGTCCGTTCCCCGGGATACTGCAGGCACCAGCGGGGGCTGGGTCGGGCCCCGCACTTGCAGGGACGCCTGCAGGGACACTGCATGCCCCCTGTTAGCTCCACAGAGCTGCAGAGCTGGTTGGGGAGTACCCCCACCCCTACCTTGGTGAGAGAGGGGCATGCCGCTCCCTGCCATCATGCGGTGAGGGCTCCATGCCCCTGCTACCCCCTGCTGCCACCGCCACTGGGCAGCGTACTGGGATTTCCAGCCCTGGCATTTTGTGTGCATGGAGTCCGCATACGCCGGGGGATTCCCTCCCCTGTGCATACTCGGGAAGCGCCGGGGCATGCTGCCCCAACATAATCCCTGTCATCAGTCCAGCATGGCTGCTGCCATGCATAATGGGTCAGAGGAACCATGTGCAATTCAATGCTAAACTAAACTGAATACTCTCCCCTTTCTAGGGATGTCAGCCTCCAGGTGGGATCCAGGGATTCCCTGGAATTATAGCTCATCACCAGACTACAGATATCAGTTCCCCTGCAGGAAATGGATGCTCTGGAGGGTGGACTCTGTGGCATTGCATCCCACCTAGGTCCCAGACTGCCTCAGGCTCCATTCCCAAATCTACAGAAATTTCCCGTCTTGAATCCGAAAATCCAGAATTTTCACAGTTTGCTGCCCCTCTTGAGTCAAGTCTATTGTCAGGCGTGCTCCAATGAAATCAAGCATCTCTTCGCATGTTACACCATCAGCCCATTCTCTTCAGACTAAGGTTTAAAAGGCAAACTGCATTTGGACTCTTCTGAGACATGATTAATATAGAGGCAGGTGTGACTTCAGTATGCACCTGTGTTGTACTTTACGCCACATAAGCAAAAGATACCTTTGTTACTGCGAGCGCCTTCTATACCCATATTCTTTCTATACTGTGATACTGTGAAACAACTGCATGTGCAATTTGGCTATGTAGGCCAAGCCCCCATGGTTTGTCAGAAGCCACCTGGAAAACAGCCATGGAAGCAACCCACCTGGGCCCAGAAGTGCTTCCACTGCACCTGCATGGACATCGACCTTCACGTCCACGCAATGCCTTTGTCCCCATTACCAGCCCAATCAGTGATGGCTTGCCTGTTTCTGGAAGATGACAGTGCCAGATGGCACAAACAGTAGTATTTTGATGATACTGGCTATGGTCTTCCCCTTTGATGTCACCAACTGGCAAGGCTTTGGGTGTCTGAGCGAGGAGACAATATTACATCTCCTGTTAGGCTTTACTTCAGTTTTCTAGTGCCATAGTATATAAAGGCTGCAGAACCTGAGCACAAAACATATCTATTTGCTGAATGGCTGTCACATAATCCTATAACGAGTTAATAATTGTTTCCTGTGTGCCCCACCCCCCCATATTCTCTCATTGTTTCTTCTTACAGTGACATTTGTCCTACTGGTTCCCTCCCTCCACAATCTGCTTCTATAACAGGTCTAAGTATAGATTCAAATGGGAAGCCCTGCTGGTCTGAAGTAGCGCAATAAAATCAGAGTCCAGTGGCACCTTTAAGACCAACAAATATTTATTCAAGGCGTGAGCATGAGGAACAGTGCTTGCACTCAAAAGCTCACGCCTTAGTCTGACTTAGTCTGAGGAACAGTGCTTGCACTCAAAAGCTCACGCCGTGAATAAATCTTTGTTGGTCTTAAAGGTGCCACTGGACTCTGATTTTATAGGTCTAACTAAGTGACAGCAAAACACTGCTGATTCATTAGCAAGCTCTCCAATGACACACATTTTACAAGATGATGGTAATGATCCAAAAGCTATTTCTGCCCCCCCCCCACACTTAATGCTAGAGTAAAGCAGGTTCTTGCTTTAAGAGCCTCTTGTGGTGCAGAGTGGTAAGTGGCAGAAATGCTGTCAAGCTGTCTGTCCATGAGGTTGGGAGTTCGATCCCAGCAGCTGGCTCAAGGTTGACTCAGCCTTCCATCCTTCTGAGATTGGTAAAATGAGTACCCAGCTTGCTGCTGGGGGGTAAATGGTAATGACTGGGGAAGGCACTGGCAAACAACCCTGTATTGAGTCTGCCATGAAAATGCTGGAGGGCATCACCCCAAGGGTCAGACATGACTCGGTGCTTGCACAGGGGATACCTTTACCTTTACCCCTATGTTCTAAAAAACAGATTCACACCTAAGCATTACATTTTTCATAGAGTAACCTTCACAGTTTTTGGAATCAAGGGCTGATGGAGTGCTTCCCTCTCTTCTTTTGCACTGAAGATTTATTTTCAGAGTGAAGTCACCCTCTTGCTCCTTTTAAAAATTCAGTGCCAATTTGCTTTTAGTTAATTGAACTAAGAAAACATGTTTCCTGTATTTATATTTCCTCCTGGGAGTAATAATGTGGCAGGGCCCTAAAATAATTCTCCTTGTCATAGGAAGGAATCCTACTAATCATGCAAGGGAGAAGATATAACAAGACGAGAGGGCTGAGGGGCGGGGGCCAAGTGTAGTCCATAACCGTTACAGCACAGAATCATTTTTGTAGCCTTAATTGGTTTGAGAGAGAATACAAATTGCCAGAGAAACATGCTGCAGGGTAGTGGAAATAGTTTCTCTGAATACATTACACAGAGCTCCTAGGAATTGGTTTCCTAGATAGAGAAGGGAAGGTTTTTTTTTTTAATCTCTACCAAATTTACTAGGCACTATCTGCCCTGTATTGAGTCTGCCATGAAAACGCTGGAGGGCGTCACCCCAACGGTCAGACATGACTTGGTGCTTGCACAGGGGATACCTTTACCTTATCTGCCAGAAAAAGAAACCGGGGGGGGGGGGGAGATTAAAATCTTCTAAGTAGGATAGACTAGAACTATGTCAAATGGAGGGAGGAAAGTGCCCTGTCCCTTCTATAGAAATTGAATGAGCGAAAATGGGCAAGAGGGAGGGTAGTTTTTCATGGAATAGTTAGATAGCTGCCAAAGATTCACCCTCTCCCCCACTCTCCCTAGGAGCAACACATGGGAGTGCCTCAATCTTGCTAAATAAATCCTTTCCCCTGGCCCCACCCCAACTCTTGAGTAGACTGCCAGAAACCAGAGTCCATATTTTTGTCCCACTTTTCCTTCCTATCCCAGTACGCTGGTTCACTAGAGGTGGGGTGCACATGAGTGTATACCTAGGAGAGAACAAACTTCCTCCTATCCTTTAGTGCAAGCCCTCCCTCTGGCTTGGTTGGTCTTAGGGCCTTTTCGCACGGGGATCTTTGTTGCAAATTGTTTGCGGAATGAAAAATCGCCATTTAAAATAGTGGAATTCATCGTTATGCATACCTGCCTTTGTAGTGGAATCAGTTGCGTTTTTTAGCGTTTCCCACAGGCTTCCGGTCTCGGCAGAAATCGCTAGAAAGGAAGCGCTATTGCTAAGCTCGTCCCGCCCCTGGCCGTCAAGCAGCCAATGGGCAGCCGTTAGCATGCTCCCAAACAGCCCCTTTCCCTTTAAGAAAGGTTTTTAAAAAAAAAAACCGACCCATAGCAACGAATCTAGGTAGATTCGTTGCTACGGAGAGACCCATCCAGCTGCCTAATGTGAGCTGTCGTTTGATTGTATGATCGTTTGCACGCTGCCTCGAGTGATAAAAAAAAATTCCCCCCCCCCTTCTCACGGGCCCGATTTTCGGCTGAATTTATGTGTAAAAAATAAAGGGACTTTATTTCAGCAAACGGGCTTTTAAGTGGTTTGTGCTTAGTGACTAAAGGTGAAGGACTGAAGCCAGGGAAGCCTCTAAACAGAAAGAGGCTCGCCGGTGCGTTTATCCCCGCTCGCTCGGAGAAAAAAAAATGGCGATCGCTTCGCCGGAAGTTTGGAGGAGAGAGCCAGGGGGAGGGACTTTGAAGAACCAGCAACAATGGTAACGCACAGGTCTTTAGCGCTACTGTTGCAGATTGGTTGCAGGAGTGTATCGCTATCCGGAGGGTGAATCCACTTTTCTGGATTCCCCTGAAAGCGCCACAACGAAGCGCTTTTTGCGGGTCGGTTTCAGGATTGTTGCAGATTGTCTACGACGTCGTGGGTTATGGCAAATTAGTAGCGTTTCCAATTAGCAACCATTGTGCTATTTTGAAGCCGTGCGAAATGGCCCTTAGTATTCCTGCATGGCAAAACAACTAGGCATAGTCAAACGCTGTTACACCACACCAAAGATCTTTAAAAGAAAAGATATTTAATAACTAAGCATAAAAACTACATAAACAAAACCACAGTTATTTGGGAATTAACCAGAGCACAGCTAGAGATTACAGGATGAAACACAAACACTCCCCCAAGAAAAATAACCATGACTGTTAACAAAACCAGAGTCCAGCAGCACCTTTAAGACCAACAAAGATTTATTCAAGGCGTAAGAAAGATTTATTCATGCCTTGAATAAATCTTTGTTGGTCTTAAAGGTGCTGCTGGACTCTGATTTTGTTATACTACTTCAGACCAACACAGCTACCCACTTGAATCATGGCTGATAAATTACTGACAAAGGATCTATGAAAAAGACCTTTTTTAAAGGTGAGCCTTGGGAAAGGAAAGAGAAGCTAGAGCTATATTCCTGTCCTTTCATCAAAGGCCAGGCCATGTTTCCTTAAAGGAAAAAAAGCTAAATAGGGCATGCTGATCAAAATATGTCTGAACTGTATCTCCTCCACTATGAGTTAGTCACTTGTAATTTGTCAGTGGACTGTACGGTGCTTCCTTTTTATTAGAGATATAGAGATAGCGATAAATGATGAAGTTAATCTTTTGGTTAGAAATGTTCATTTTTATTATTTTGCAAATTCTTTCCAAAAAGTGTATCCATATACTCTTTAAAAAAAATAATTTGTTCCTCGTGGAGGTAAGGGGTGGGATGAAATATTAACAGGGGTATTTTGTGAGTTGCCATAAAGACCATGGAAACTGGACCCCGATGATTGTGTGTTCATGATAAAGATTGAGCAGCAGGACAAACTTTAGACACGAGATAGAATGAGAAAAGGCATATGTTAACGAAAATGAACTGAGAAGACAAGCTTGTTCTGAGGATATTTATTTCTGTAATCTCAGTTTGTTCAGGTTTCCTGTTTAATGCCCAGTGTCTCATGGAAGAGTGCCTGGGATATGGTTCCTAGGCAACAGAGCTCAGTTTTATAGCATAGCCATTATGCCGAAACCTTTAAAAATATGTCCATTCTATTGTTCATTTTCTTGTTTGATAGAATAAAATATTTCTTGTGAGCTTTTTGTTTCAGATATAGTAGGTAAGGCATTCACTTTTTTATGATGGTATTTTTAATGATTGTTTTAAAATCTCCTGCTGTGCTTACACACACACGTGTGCACACTCTCACACACACACACTTTATACGACTGCTTAAATAGTTTCCCCTTATTTCTCTCTGGAGATCAGAGATTCAATAAATCTGTTTCATGTGGCTCTTATAATGTTTCCCGTTTTTATTTCCTGCCCAAAGGGAATAAGAAAATGGGTCTGGAAATCAAAGAATATGTGTGTGTGTTTTTTTTTTGGGGGGGGGGGGGGAGATGAGGCAATCACAGTTGCAGAAGGACCTTCTCTGCCACCTCTTACTTAATGTACTTACGATGTGGCACTTTTTATTAGCCTGGACAGCCGTTCCTTTATAAAGCTGAAGCCTTTTGCACTGTTGCCTGCTGAAAATATATGAATGCTTGCCACGGAACTCCTGTATGCTGCAGAAGATTTCTGGGTGTTTTAACGTATGTGTTTACTCTCCACAGAGGCCAAACCTGTGGGGCTTTTTTGGCATCCTTCAAGAACTGAGACTGATTCTGCACAGAGGCATAAAATGCGCGCCAATGCCTGCTTGCAAACACATGATAGGAAACCACACATTTATACGCTTCCTGTCAGGAGACACCTCCCGCGTTATCCTGCCGTCTCATTATGGCTTTTTGCTTCCCGACAGGGAAACGTGGTCAACCTGCACTTCTCCCTCCCCCCCACTCCTCAGGCTGTCAATCAGCAATGGGTACCAATCCCTTCACAGCAGTTGTTTTAGGTACTCAAACTTCTATCCCCCTCTGAAGTCCTGAAATTAATTTTTTAAAAATGCACTTCTGCATTGCTATGGGGAAATGCCACAACAGTAAAACATTTTTAAAACAAAAAAATCTTGCACTTCTTCATTGCTTCAGGATCACACCATAACAATAAAACATTTCCTTAGATATCTTTTTGAGATTCTTTGTATAATGGTCTCCCTTTCGGTTTAGGTAGATTTGTGTTAGGGTGGCCATAGTAACTAGACCCCGATGATTGTGTGTTCATGATAAAGATTTAAAACACAGAGCACAGAGACTAAGTTTAGGGCTGCTTCATCACACACACACACACACACACACCTCTTTCCCTGTTCATACCCAACCACCAGAAAAAACAAATAGGAATGTATTTTATCTGCCCGATCTCAATATTACTGTACACACTGAAGAGAACGTTTTATTTGAACTGAGGACATGTTATTTTGTGGTTCTGTAGCAATATGGACTGTGCTTTAAAAAAAAATGTCGAGCATGAAATGGACAGGGGAGGGTGGGTGCAAGTGTGGGCAAAATGCTATCGAGACTGTTGTACGTATCTTCTTCCAGACAGGTTTGCCCCTGTTTGCACCCTGACTTGCAGTGCGACAAGAAGAGGGAAATCAGGATTTTGCGATTTCCCTCATTGTGGAGTAAACTGGATGAAAACTTGCACCATTCACTGGAGAACTCCAAGCTGCTGCCGACGTCATGTGGAAGCAGCACTAAAACCCATGAGCAATGAGAGGCTGTCCAGGGGCAAATTCCTCATGCAGAGTCGGTCTCTTATACCCTAAAACAGATTGTATGGAAATAATATAGAGACATGTGAAGATGCTTTCTACTGAATCAGACCATTGCTCCATGAAGGTTCATAATGCCTCCTCTATCAGCTGTTCTGCACTTTCCCACTGAGACACAGTTTTCTCCCCCTCAATAGCTGTTTGCCTGCCCATATCTCCATCATCTCCTCACCATGGAACTGCTCCTTCCTGCCTTGTGTTCTAACTGTTGTTCTGATGGATTTTTATTCGGGTATTTTAGCTTGATTTTATTAATGTACATTTTGTTTGGTTCATATGTGCTTTTTATTATTTGTGTTTTTAATTTCTTAGCTGTCTTGTTGGCCCTGATGGGGGCACAAAGGTGAGGCACAAATTTTGTAAATAAATAGAAGACATAAATTGTAAGTCTCTGGAACATAGGCTGAAAACTATGACCTCTAAAGGTAAGGGAAGAGCACAGACCAGCAGCTGGGGCAGAACAACAGGCCAGGATTTCAATCCCAGCCCAAAGGAGGCGTTTTTGCCCTCCAGAACACAAGCCAGTCCCTCCTGAGAAGTGGGCTTTAGCAGCACAATTTTAACATGACATTCTTATCTGACTGAATGTTCCCTGAGCTTTGCATGAACTATTTTAATTGTTTATCACACAGTGGAATTATTGCCAGGTGAGAGGAAGGGCAATGGGAACAAAAGGTCCCATTTCACTGAAACTCAATACCCTTCCAAGGAGATCTGCCCTTCCAATGAGATCTGTCTGTATCCCACTGGAGACCTCACCAAGTCACTCTCCCTTAAACTAGGCCAATACTGGAAACAATGGTATATGCCTTTGATACAATATGACTTTTTATGTGTCCTTATTTTAGCCAACCAGCATACAGAACAGGTGACCTTTGCCACCATCTCACCTCAAGAGGCAGCCTTTTAAAAACCCACACAAATCAAAGATCATTCTGGAAAAAGAAACTTCTGACTAGGTTGATTTGATCATATCTGACAGGTGTTCCGCTAAAAATATTCAGCAATGTACAGACGAAAACCCAGCACTGCATTTTCTTATAAAATATGAAATATTTAATTACAGTGACTGATCGGTTTCATTTCTCTAGTCCCCCCTGAGCTGTGATAATTTGATGAGAGTGCTTCTGGGGGAAATGAGGATGGAGGACTTAGGCATCTCTTTAAAATGCACAGCCATCCCCTCTCTCCTTCCAAAGCACAGCACTTGAAAGTCCAGCCTTTGAAGGGATCCAGGAGGAGGGAGTGCAGCACACCCACCACATGAACGTAGTGGCTTTTAAATGTCATGGCGAGATTAATATGCTTCTTTATCAATTTGCCCGTTGCTGTTCATGAAGATGAATGTTGTTCAGCACTGGTGAAATACAATGAGAAATGAAGTTGGTGATTAATCAACATAGTTCATGGGGAATTTTCCACACGAAGCAATGTGAATTTTCTAGGCTTGGGTTGAACATCAAGCGAAGCTTGCAGTGCAAATCTTAGGCCATAGAACTGCTTGGAGTTCAATAAAATTCTATCGACAACAAAAATAATCTCAGTCTGCATTTTCTTATGGTCACCATTCAAAACACTTTCCAAACCTGGATAGTTGAGGAAGAAGCATTACAGGGCTTGGAAGATATAAGTGAACACTAATGAAATCGTTTGATTCAAATGGGTAGCCGTGTTGGTCTGAAGTAGCACAATGAAATCAGAGTCCAGTAGCGGCTTTAAGACCAACAAAGATTTATTCGAGGTGTGAGCTTTTGAGTGCAAGCACTCTTCCTCAGACTAATCTACTGGACTCTGATTTCTGGACTCTGATTTCACTAATGAAATGGATATAAGAGTCTCTCAGAGCAACTAGCAATGAGCCAGGACACTGCAAGCTTCCTCACACTGAGGCTGACTTTACTCCTTCTCTCCCAGCACAGTCTACTCCAACAAACAGAGCTCTAGATCCTTCTCCAGCTCTGACATCTGAAGTATGGAACTGGAAGTGCCAGGGATTGCACTTGAGATCTTCCACATGCTCAACATTACTATATTACCGCACTACTATAAGTCCTGCCTATTTAGCAGTGTAGAGAGCAAAAAAGAATTGACAAGTACAACAATACTTGCTAGGACAAAGTAAAAGGACATGCCTTAAAGAGCCTGTGTGGCATAGTGGTTAATGTACAAAATTTGGTTTGATTACCCACTCCTCCACATGCAGCCTGCTGGGTGACCTTGGACCAGTCACTATTCTCTGAGAGCTGTTCTCAAAAAGCAGTTCTGTTAGAGCTCTCTCTGCCCCACCTACTACATAGTGTGTGAGAGAGGAAGGGAAGGAAACTCTTGGAAGCTACTTGGAAACTCCTTCGGCTAGTGAAAAGCAGGGTATAAAATCAACTCTTCTTTTTAAAATCCTTCCTTCTATGATGACATGATTTGGGGACTCGAGGACAAATTACACATTCCAGTATTGGAGGGTGGGGCTGTTTTGATACTTGAAAAGGTGGGCAAAATTACCTGGTCCCACCACACTGCAGGCCCTGATTGGGCCATCATGTGATTTTAAATGGCTGACTTCAACTCTGAGATGACATTGGCTTCTGCATCTTGGACTTATAGGTGTTGTACTGCCTAGTTTGGCCGTGACCAGATTGTCCCACTTTTGGGGGGACATCCGGGGGTACCTGGCAAATTGTACTTATGTTGAAATTAAAATATATATATTATAATACTATTTTTGCGTTCTATGCGTTCTATGAAACTTTTTGTTGCTCCATATAGACCAAATTTTTAATCAAGAACCCCCCCAGTCAATGGCGTCCCACTTTACCAATGTTAAAATCTGGTCACCTTACATTAGTCATTCATTATAGTCTCCCCTCAGTCTTGGGGAAGAGATGACCTTTTAGACCAAGTGTCTCCCGCACAGCACCTGTGGGTGTCATGGTGTCTGCCAACATGTTTTCTGGAACCCACCAAGAGGTTTTCTGGAATCCACCAAGATGGTCAGGGCCAGAACCTGTGTTTGTGTGCAGCACGACTTCCAATTGGCCATTAAAGAACTGGCCATGCAGATTTTTTTAAAACTGCCACACAACAGTGGCTGTATGTAAGCAAGAAAATAGGTTTAAAAATATTCATATTTTAAAGCATCCTTCTAAGCAGAGTTTCTTTCCTGACATATTGAGAAGTTATTGTTAAAGTTATGTATTACCTTACTTCTTTATAATTTTTGGTTGGCTCAGCCTTGGGTAGCCAGATAACCTGGTCTGGAGGGGTCCCCCAGTTTTAGCATGCCCCTCTGCTGCCCATAACCCCCCCAAGCCCCTTCAAAACCTTGAAGAACGCCATACATTAAAATGATGTGCTGACAACACCTGGAATTGACACTGGCACATCAGTGACATGGGGGGAGCGTTCTGGTTTGAGAATAAAACTCTATGCTTAGAAACTAACTCTACCATAGGATCCTTTGCTCCAGAGCATCCCCCCCCCCCATCACTGACATGATGACATCGCTTCCAGTGACATCAGCATATCACGGAATTTTATGGTGTTCTTCCCCATCCAAAAATGCACATACTCCATCCCCCATCAGCAGCTACCAGGGACCTGGTAACCTTAGCCCAGTATCTTGCAACAGCTAATTTGTTGCACCCGCCACCCAATGTCAGAATTCCAAAGTGCCTACAAGGCTCAAAAAAGGTTGGGAATCCCTATTTTAGACTTGCCCTTAAGCACTGACTTTTACTGAGGACCAGCAGTTTCATATAAATGCAGTTTATTATAGGGAGGGAGTTCAATTATCAAAGTGTCACCACTGAGAAGTCCCTGTTCCTGGTAGACATCCACCACATGTCTGAAGATGGTGTCACACAAAGTAGGTCCTTGGGGAAAGATCTGAGTAGATGAGAAGGTTCATATGGAAGCAACCAATACTTGAATGATTCTTTGAAGGCTATGGCCAGCCTGTTAGACTGTGTGCAGAAGCAAATAGGCAGCAACTACAGGTCTTTTCAGAGCCTCTTGTGGCGCAGAGTGGTAAGGCAGTCGCCTGAAAGCTTTGCCCATGAGGTTGGGAGTTCAATCCCAGCAGCCGGCTCAAGGTTGACTCAGCCTTCCATCCTTCCGAGGTCGGTAAAATGAGTACCCAGCTTGCTGGGGGGTAAACGGTAATGACTGGGGAAGGCACTGGCAAACCACCCCGTATTGAGTCTGCCATGAAAACGCTAGAGGGCGTCACCCCAAGGGTCAGACATGACTCGGTGCTTGCACAGGGGATACCTTTACCTTTTACCTTACAGGTCTTTTCAGACTGGCAAACTATGTTCCTTAATCATCCACATCTGTCAGCAATCTTGCTGTAGCACTTAATTGACCCACCTGAACAGTCTTCAAAGGCAGCCAACTGGGGTGCACTAAAATAGTCCAATCAAAGTCTGGACAATCACAGCCAGATCCAGAAAGGTGCACCAATTGAATCACAGAGGAGGCACAGAGGAGATACGGTGTGTCATCTCCAATAACTTTTTCTTAACTGAAGATGTTGTACTGCCAGGCTCCCAGAAGTTAGGGAAGGGATGAGGACAGGCATCTTCCTATGTGCCCTTGAAAAGCACTCAAGTAGCTCACCGGTCCTGAGCCTATGTGACTGAAGTGAAGGGCTGTTGCCAGGACATAATTGCCAATTAACAGCATGTCCTGCCATTGCCTTGGAGGAGCTAACCCAAGTGGCAATTCTAATGCTCATGTTGCTAGGTTTTTATTTTGACCTACCCTTCATTGATCTGTGGACTTATTTGGAAAAATAACTAGCAAAAAGAAATCCCACACAGACATTTCCACGGAACAGCACTTGAACAAGTTGAGATAATTGGGTTCTTATTGCATTGCACCTTCACAGGCCCTCCGGCGAGATTTATGTGTGCAATTTAGGTGGTTGTTTCTGGGGGCAAAGGGGAGAGTTGTCTTAATGTATAGCAGATAGTTATGAGAGCAGCACATTAATATTTTGTGTAGCAGCAGGACCAATAAATATATTTCCTGCTTCACAAGAGTGACCAAATAACTCAACTGCAATTAACCACTGCCGATAATCTCCTGGAATTAATGTGTGTTGGCATTGTGCTAGATCATCAGAAATAGTGGTTTACAAGTTTTCTAACTGCTGGGAATCACATCTCCAGCCCTGGAAAACCAACAGCGATTGACATGGGCACGTGGCAACAGTCATCTGCAGGATCTGATTGAGTAAATAAATAAATACAATAAGTACATAAATAAACATTTATTTTTCTAACCCGTCCTTCCAATACAGCTCAGGGCGAGTGACAACATCATTAAAACAATACATTTCCCCCAACTAATCACATAACAGATGTGGGGGCGGTTCTAGAGTTTATGCAGAAGATCTTTTCTCATCCCCAGCAATGAGGCCAGCACTTCTTGACGGTAAGCAACTCCACATGCCTGGAATGGCGGAGGGGGAAATTACCATACTAAGCCTGTATGAGCCTCTTGTGGCACAAAGTGGTAAGGCAGCTGACATGCAGTCTGAAGCTCTGCCCATGAGGCTGGGAGTTCAATCCCAGCAGCCGGCTCAAGGTCGACTCAGCCTTCCATCCTTCCGAAGTCGGTAAAATGAGTACCCAGCTTGCTGGGGGGTTAACGGTAATGACTGGGGAAGGCACTGGCAAACCACCCCATATTGAGTCTGCCATGAAAACGCTAGAGGGCGTCACCCCAAGGGTCAGACATGACCCGGTGCTTGCACAGGGAATACCTTTACCTTTAAGCCTGTATGAGTGCTATCTCTTTGAATGGGGCACCACTCTTTGCCTAAACCTTGTGTTCTTTGTTCTGCTCATTCTTCACATAGCTTTTCATGGAATCACACATGTCTCTACCACGTCTCTCCTCATACTTCCATACAAATGATGCCAGATTAGCTGGTGATTTGTGATAGAGAAAGTACTCTTTAGGTTAGGCCTTTCTCTTTCCTTTTGACTGTAACCTGAATCCACTTGAAGAAATGTAAGTTTTCAACTTTTCTGATATACTTCCTGGAAGATGTATTCACTGTGCCCAATGTCTTGCTTCTAGGACTGGACAAACTTGGCTGTAGTGACCAAATGTCCCTTTGTCCTACACCACAAATGTGATGTGAAGTAGGGAAGAAACCGCCATCCTTGAAAATGAATGCATTTGTACTTTAACATGCTTTTTAGGTCAATGTTCCTTTTGCTTTTCGTATCTTGCCAGGTGGGGTTTCTATATTTGCACCATTTAAAATGGGATTGTTTAGGCCTGCTTTGTGTTATTTCATTAGTTACTTTCCCATTCAGTTACTCCCTCCTAGATTAGTGTGAAAATGAACCTTTTAAAAAACATAGACACCCTGAATGCCATTTGACAGCTTATTCATCTCTTTTCAAATTTTGCTCTGACTGTAGAATAGCAATAATAATCTCATCTTGCTTGCAAACACGTTTCCCTCACAGGAAGAAATCCTGAATGCATCTGTTTACTAAACAAGAGGAACAGCTGCCAAGAGCTAAAGAAGAGCTATGAGACAGGTGTGAGTGCACAAAGGTCCTGCAAGGTACGGAAATTGTCTAAAACCCTGGAAAACAGCTGGTTTTTATTTATAGCTCCACATTAGCTCTGGGAACAGAGCTTTTGAAACTCTTTTTCCTGGTTTAGTAGAGTTAATCCATGGAGAGTCATAAATACCTGTCAACCGTGTATTAGGAAGAATCCATAATGTCTGAGAACTTCCTTGCTTATAATGTAGAAGTTGAATTTCAGATTGACCTAATGAAAGGAGCAGAGGACGGACACGTGCTCCGGGGAATGGAGGATGAATGGCACTCTTCCTGCTAACACTCCAGAGTTGCTAATGGTAGCCTGGTCCTGCAGGGCTTTCTCCCTGTGTTATCGGAAGGCTCCTTGCACCGGAGGGAACACATGGGTATAGAGCTGGTAGAAAGAGTGCACAGAAAATATCTAGTCTGAAAGCTGAATGAATTAGTTGAAAAACGCAAGTATAAATCTTGAACATTTTGATCAGATGAAGTTGTCAGATCTTGAAATAAAAGAAATTTGGTTCATGGACTGAAATTGAGGCTAGAAATCCTTACTGGTATCAGAGTAGGGCCCCTGTTGTTAAAATGGGCAGAAAATACTCTGTTCCTCTAAAGCACGGATTCCCAACCAGGGGTCTGTAGGAGTTCCAGAGGGGGGTCCACAGCCATTCCCCTCCTGTCATAATGGATTTGCCCACAAGCTAGGGAACCAGCTGCTTCTATTGCTGCCCCTCCCTCTCTCCCTCTCCAACAAGAGTGAAGTATCTTGTGGTTTCTGTGCCTGGGAGGGGTGGAGTCTCAACGCCTACTCCCACCTTAAACCACCTCCTTTCCCTTTCCCCCTGTTGTTGGCCTCAAGCCTGTGAACAAGGGTAGTGATGTAACTTCTGGTGACATGTCACTTTCAGGGATGCAGCAGGGAGGCATGGCCGGCTGACATCACTTCCATGGTTCCTAGGGTGGAAAGGCCAGGCTGGTGGTAACAGGGCAGCGGGTCCAATCCCTGATTATGCATGATGTTGCCACCATCCCGGCCACCTCCCAGCCCTGGCCCAAATCAGGCCCTTGGATGGCCTGCAGCAGCCCCATACATAAGGGAAGCTACAGCGTCTCTGTAGGGACACCAAACACCCCGGTCAGCTTCACAGCACCGTGGAGCTGAATGGGCATTTTCCTACTCCCATGATGGTGGGATAGAAGCATGCTGCTCTCCTGCCATTGTATGGTAGGGCTCCCATGCCCCCCACTCTCCCCCCGCTGCTGCTGCTGCGTGGCACATTGGGCTCTTCCAGCCCTGGAGTTGTACGTGCACACATACTATGTCGTGGCGGTCTGCATGAGCTGTGGTATTCCTTGTCCCATTGTTCTCGGGAAGTGGCGGGGCATGCCAACCCACTGCAAGGAACCTAAAGCAGCCCAGCATAGCAGCTGCCATGCTCTCTCTCTCTCCCTCTCTCTCTCTCTGTCTTTCCTCATATAGGGCAAGACCCAGATCCATATATCCTTGTTGTTAAAATCCATGTAGGCAGCCTGATCTGTGGTGAGTCCCAGTAAATGGCTGGTATAAATGACCAGCTTGTGCTCTTTTTCTCAGGTCACGTTATTCTATTAGACCCAGTGATCAAGTTGGTAGCTAAGTGACATGCATTTGTATTAGATCCCACATTTCCATGTCCCTTTCACATGGGCATCCATGGTCATTCAATGAAGCTTCCATGCCTTGAAAATAGCATACTATTCCCCTTTTCACCAAGCATCCTTGTCCCAATCTAGGCACAGTTTACATAGCAAAGCTTTATTCAGAGGCTCAGGCCTAATAGCACTGTGGTCATATGAGAAGAAACGCTGAAGGCAATTGGGTCTTAGGGAGGGTTATGTTCTGCAGCATCAGCAGTCACACTGCCCCCAGCAGAGCCCTTGGTTTTCCCAACAGGCACCCAGTGGCCAGTCAACCAGCCACTTAATCATGGCCCTTAAACTCTGCCGAATGAGGTTTGCTTCTCATTAAGGCACCTGAAAGCAGACCAAACAAGAGTCCTGAGGGGGAAATAAAGAAAAAAGTATTGGTTTTCAGGCACAGTTCAATGACAACAAAGAAAAATCTCAGCCAAAGAGAAACAATTGTCATTCATTCATCCCCCACCCCCAGATCATTCTAAAATAAATCCCTCTGGTTTTGCTGTGCTGAGAAAGATCCTGGAAATGGCTGAATGAGGAAAATGACAAAACTATATGCGAATTTATTGTTCCATTTCTACCACATGCTTTCTGGAACATAATTGGGAAAAGAGGGGTCTGTTTCAATGGTGTAGTCCAGCCTTTTTTAACCTTTTGATCATGAAGGAGCTCCTGGAATAATTTTTCATGTTTCAAGGAGCCCTGGCAGTGATGTCAGCTGGCCTTACTGTGCCCCCATAAATTTCATGTCACTGGAAGTGGCATTACCCCCTGTGTTAGTTTTGAGGAGGACAGAGGGGAGAGTTAGGACATGGTTTAAGGCTGGAACAGGCATGCAAGCTCCACCCCCTCCGTGGCATAGAACTCACCAGAGAACTCGCTTAGGAGCGGGGAGGGGATCAAAGTGGTCAGTTCCGTAGCTTGTGACTGAGCATATTAAGACAGGAGAGGAAATGCCATGGACCCCCTCTGGAGTTCCCACAGGCCCCTGGTTGGGAATCCCTGGTGTAGTCAGTCCTTTTCTTCATGTCAGGCCTTATCACCTGTATCAGTCTAACAAAGAAGGATCTGGCCTTACAATCTCTTCGTGGTTTATTTTAAAGGGAACAATCAGGTTGTTTGTTTCAGTCCCCAAATCATACTGTTATACTGTTAACTAACTAGTGGTGCAATCCAAATAGTTACACCCTCCAGTGGACTTGGGGGTAACTCTGTTTAGGATGGCATTGCAATTTTCTTCCCTCTAGATTTAATCTTGCATAGAATTAATCTTGCATGAACCTGTGAAAAAAGGAACACTGAGGGCCATTCCGCACTCGTTCAAAATTGCACAATGGTTGCAAATTGAAATTAGCTCTCTCCTCTGATCTTCCAGCGAAGCGATCGTCATTTTTTTTTCTCGGAGCGAGCAGAGATCAACGCACCGGTGAGCTTTCGTTTACCCAGCGAGGCTTCCCCGGCTGCTGTCCCTCCCCAGAGCAGTTTTAAGTCACCAAGCACGAAGCAACACGCAGCCCCGTTTGCTGGTTTATTTTCCCTTTATTTTTCACTGTATTTTCGGCCAAAAATCGCGCTCGTGCGGGGGGGGTATTTTTTTTTTCACTTGGGGAGAGCATGGCAACGATGAAACAGCAGCTCAAACACCACCTGCTAGCTAGATGGGTCTCTCTGTTGCAATGAATCAACGCAGATTCGTTGCAACGTGTTTTTTTTTTTAACCTTCCTTAAAGGGAAAGGGGTTTTTGGGAGCATGATAACGGCCGCCCATTGGCTGCTTGACAGCCAGGGGCGGGACAAAGCTTGTCAATATCACTTCCTGGCTAGCGATTTTTGCTGAGACCGGAAACCTGTGGGAAACGATAGAAACGCAGCTGGATTCCACTACAAAGGCAGGTATGCATAATGACGAATTCCACTATTTAAAATGGTGTTTTTTCGTTCCGCAACCAATTTGCTACATAGATCCTGGTGCGGAATGGCCCTGAGTCAAAATCTCTTTCTGCAGTATGCTCACTAATTGAGAAGAAAGTCTTCATCTACCCTCAGTGGCTCTGCTAGTCAGCTGTCAGCAGCTGTCATGGTCTGATTGCTTCTCTTGGAGGACCAGTTTACACCCTCAAATTGGCTGCCTTGTTGAGAACACAAATTCAGCAGATCTGTGTAGACTTCGGTGCGAGCTGTCGTGCTGTGGTTGCTAAGCAACCGTGCAGAATGCTCTCCCCAAATATCTCCAGGTTGCAAGGAAGTGGGAGCAAAAGAAAGACATCACAGGGGCATAGGATGAAGAACTGCAAGGAAACAGCATGGCTCTGTAAGAAGAAAGTGTCAAGGCAGAGAAGGACCATATGGTGTGGATGGTGGGCATTAGAGGAAGACAGTGTTACCAAGCACAGGAAAAGTGAGTGACAGAAGGAAGGAGCTAATTATGGAATCTGGAGAGCTTGCATGAAAAGGAGGCAGCCTAGATCCAAAAGGAAGCGATAGGCATCTGACAAGGAGGTGTAGACCTAAACCAGTGTTTTTGTTGTTGTTACGTGCGAAGTCGCAACCCCATGGACAATGATCCTCCAGGCCTTCCTGTCCTCTACCATTCCCCAGAGTCCATTTAAGCTCGCACCGACTGCTTCAGTGACTCCATCCAGCCACCTCATTCTCTGTCGTCCCCTTTTTCTTTTGCTCTCACCCGCTCCCAGCATTAGGCTCTTCTCCAGGGAGTCCTTCCTTC
This sequence comes from Paroedura picta, assembly GCF_049243985.1. Lineage (NCBI taxonomy): Eukaryota > Metazoa > Chordata > Lepidosauria > Squamata > Gekkonidae > Paroedura > Paroedura picta. The sequence goes on from NC_135375.1 coordinate 34,753,369, forward strand.
TCATGAGGTGGCCAAAGTATTTGAGTTTCATCTTCAGGATCTGGCCTTCTAAAGAGCAGTCAGGGTTGATCTCCTCTAGGACTGACCAGTTTGTTCGCCTTGCAGTCCAAGGGACTCACAAGAGTCTTCTCCAGCACCAGAGTTCAAAAGCCTCAATTCTTTGACGCTCGGTTTTAGTGCTCTACAATTTATAAAAAACCCTTGAGGTATTTGCCTGTACTTTTCTAACCTCCTTCAGTGTAAACAAAGCCACATCCTTTTTCTTTCTTTTTTCTTTCTTTTTTTGCCATTGGCAGGGCACACCTCCTCCATCCTGACATCCAGGAATAAGTACAGAACTGGTGGCATTTAAGAAGACAGAAGAAATGAACTGGGAAACCTTCCTTAGAAGTGACAGATGTGAGAAATACCTTCCCACCCTTTGCTCTTTATTTTTAACAATGGGGGGGGGGGACCTGTCAGCCTTAATGAGACAAGAAGATTGGAAAACACAAAGCTAGGCAGGATCTGCAGCCCTCGTGCCAGTGATGCCTACACAATGTGCTTTGACACTGCTATCTGTTGCTCCTGTTCCTTCAGAGAGCTCATTACTTCTCAACACAGTAATGATTACTTAATGCCTTCATTCTCTCACTGTGTATCTAATGATGAAGTGTCTGGGCCCCGTGCCAGTCACGAAAGCTGCAAAACAAGACCTCCCGCAGACAAAGCAGAGGTATCTGTATCCTTGGAAGACTCTTCAGGCATGTAGGGAAATGCAACTGTGTATATGCACCAAAAGGAAAAGTGAACTCTACACCTCCATGGCCTGATGAGGACTGAGCATGTGTAGGAGGCACAGGACGTTGAGAGCTGTTCAGAGTCAGCTCAGGGGAATCAAGAGAGCCAGCTTGGTGTAGTGGTTAAGAATGGCAGCCTCTAATCTGGAGAACTGGGTTTGATTCCACACTGCTCCTCTGCATGCAGCCAGCTGGGTGACCTTGGGTTAGTCACAGTTCTTCTAGAGCTCTCTCCACCCCACCTACTGCACAGGGCGTCTGTTGTAGGGAGAGGAAGGGAAAGCAATTGTAAGCCACTCTGAGACTCCTTTGGGTAGTGAAAAAACAAACCTTCTAACAGAAGGGAAGGGAAATTTGCATGGCTGAAAGAATCCTGCAGGCAGGGAAGATCTTGGAGCATGTGCAAAATGGGGGCTGGAGTTGGGGAAACTTTGGTCCCCAACTCTTATCTTTGTATTGGCACATTTCTTTCACTGCAAAGCTGAGTCAATATCTCAAAACTACAATGGCTATTTTATTTTTATTATGCAAAAATCAATAGTTTCCTTGGGGAAGTTGTTCCACTTTTGCTGTTTTCTGTTCCTTACAATTTCCAATTTCTGAACGTATAAAGCAAATGCTTTGTTAGATGCGAATACTTATTTAAATCAAATGAGAACCGCAAACTTCTCATTAGCAACTGAAAAACAGAAATAAATCTATCCTCACTCAAAAAATAGCCCTTAATCTCTTCTAATTATTCCATAACCTCATGGAAACTGTCCCAGGAGAGCAGTGGAGATAATCCTGGGATATTAAGGAATGGCAGGAAAATGCAAGCAGGCTTAGAGGCATCATGGGGAGTGTTGGGGGGGGGGTAGAAGGGGGCCTGCTTATGCTTTCATTGCATCACCCAATGCTGAACCAAAGCAGATCCTTTTGCGCCACCTGACCCAGACAGCTAATGTCAGATTCATCAATACTTGTTCGATACCTAGAGTTTAAGATGGAATCAATCCACAGAAACAAAACAGGAATAAAGACAAACTGAAATGTTTTATATATCAAGGATCTTTCAATGACAATATGCTTTCTTTACCTCTGCTATTGCACCCCAAGAATAGCTTTATTATCGGCTGTTGTTTTAACTGCAAATCTCCAAATGCCCATAGTGTTAGTGACCAAAGTTAATCGGAGGTCTACCCATGAATTAAGAATACTACAGCACAAAATTGGTCATTTCTTTGGGCCGTTCCACATTCATCCAAAATAGCACAATGGTTACTAATTGAAATCGCTACAGTTTTGCCATTATGCACAACGTCGTTGACAATCTGCAACACTCCTGAAACCGATCTGCAAAAAGCACTTCGTTGTAGCGCTTTCAGGGAAATCCCAAAAAGTGGATTCACCCTCCGGAAAGCGCTACGCTCCTGCAACCAATCTGCAACACTAGCGGGAAAGTTCTGTGCGTTACCATTGTTGCGGTTTCTGCAAAGTCCCTCCCCCTGGCTCTCTCCTCTGATCTTCCGGCGAAGCGATCGCCATTTTTTTTCTCCGAGCGAACGGAGATCAACGCACCAGCGAGCCTTCGTTTACCCAGCGAGGCTTCCCTGGCTGCAGCCTCTCTGTTTAAAGTCACCAAGCACAAGCCCGTTTGCTGGTTTATTTTCACTTTATTTTCACACTGTTTTCGGCTGAAAATCGCGCCCGTGAGGGGGGGATTTTTTTTTTCACTCGGGGGGAGCGTGGCAACGATGAAACGGCAGCTCAAACACCACTTGCTAGCTGGATGGGTCTCTCCGTTGCAACGAATCAATGCATATTCGTTGCAATGTGTGTGTGTGTGTGTTTTTTTTAAAAAAAACCTTCCTTAAAGGGAAAGGGGCTGTTTGGGAGCATTATAACGGCCGCCCATTGGCTGCTTGACGGCCAGGGGCGGGACACAGCTTAGCAATAGTGCTTCCTGGCTAGCGATTTTTGTAGAGACCGGAACCCTGTGGGAAACGATAGAAAAGCAACTGGATTCCACTACAAAGGCAGGTATGCGTTACGCCGAATTCCACTATTTAAAATGGCGATTTTTCGTTCAGCAAACAATTTGCTACATGGATCCCGGTGCGGAATGGCCCTTTGAAATCATTGCAGTTAGGGCTGCGTCCACACCAGTGTGGTTTTCTGTGGTTGCTAACATGATGGTATGTGAAATTGCCTTGCAATAGCGATTCTAGATGGTGGAGGGTTCTTTCTTTCTTTCTTTCTTTTTCTTTCTTTCTTTCTTTCTTGTAGTTACCTCTGGTTTCCTTTTCATATCCAATATGACCCTGAAGGTTCTCCTCCCACCTGTTTTAATGGATTTTTAAAATTTGGGTGGAGCAATTTTCTCCTCTTTCCTCCAGACCAAAAGACAGGCTGAGATGTGGAAGATTCTCTTTTGGTTTTTAAAAGTCTTCATGAGCATGCCGAAATAGGAATAAGGCAGTGCCTTTAAAAGGTTTCAAACAGCAACCTCCATGTACTTACAGAGATGACCCGTCTGTTGTTTAAAAGGCAGGTCTGATTGTTGCCAGGGCCTGGACTTTTGTGGTCAGCAACAAATGAAAAGATTAACTGATGAGTAATTGAACATCTCATCACCCAAGTGCTGCAATTTTGCTGGTTAACTTTCGGACACAAGAAACAGGTGTGCTGATAGCATCCTGCCCAGGAAACAACATTTTAACAGGTTTAAAAGAAAGCAATAGTGTGATGTTAATAGAGATGCCAACTCTGTGTTGGGAAATTGCTGGAGATTGGGAATACAGGGAAGGGATGCCAAAGAGCTGGCTCTCCAAAGCAGCCATTTCCTCCACAGGAACTGATTATCATCTGGAGATTAGTTGTAATTCTGTAAAATTTCTGGGTCCTACTGAGAGATGGGCAACACTAGGGGGCTTTCCACACCGGGATCCATGTAGCAAATTGTTTGCTGAACGAAAAATCGCCATTTAAAATAGTGGAATTCGTCGTTATGCATACCTGCCTTTGTAGTGGAATCCAGTTGCGTTTCTATCGTTTCCCAAAGGCTTCCGGTCTCGGCAAAAATCGCTAGCCAGGAAGTGCTATTGCCAAGCTCGTCCCGCCCCTGGCCGTCAAGCAGCCAATGGGCGGCCGTTAGCATGCTCCCAAACAGCCCCTTTCCCTTTGAAAGGTTTAAAAAAAACACACACTCACACCCGTTGCAACGAATACGCGTTGCTTCGTTGCAACGGAGAAACCCATCCAGCTAGCAGGTGGTGTTTGAGCTGCCGTTTCATCGTTGCCACGCTCCCCCCGAGTGGAAAAAAAATCCCCCACACACACGGGCGTGATTTTCGGCCGAAAACAGTGTGAAAAATAAAGGGAAAATAAATCAGCAAACGGGCTTCTGTGTTGCTTGTGCTTAGTGACTGTAAACAGAGGGACTGCAGACGGGGAAGCCTCACTGGCTAAACGGAGGCTCGCTGGTGCGTTGATCTCCGCTCGCTCGGAGAAAAAAAAATGCCGATCGCTTCGCCGGAAAATCAGAGGAGAGAGCCAGGGGGAGGGACTTTGTAGAAACCACAACAATGGTAACGCACAGAACTTTCCCGCTAGTGTTGCAGATTGGTTGCAGGAGTGTAGCGCTTTCCGGAGGGTGAATCCACTTTTTGGGATTTCCCTGAAAGCGCTACAACGAAGCGCTTTTTTCGGATCGGTTTCAGATGTGTGGCAGATTGTCAACGACGTTGTGCATAACGGCAAAACTGTAGTGATTTCAATTAGTAACCATTGTGCTATTTTGGACTAATGCGGAAAGCCCCTAGCTGTTAATAGTATGTGCATTAATAAAGGGAGAATTCAGGTGGAAACATGGAGGGTGAAAACACCACCGGTTGGGTGACTGAAATACAGGAAATGCTTTGCAAAACTGAAATTGACATTAAAATTTATTCCTGTCTAGTGGAACAACAACAACAATCTGCAACTCCCTTAACTTAAAAATAAACCAATAACAACACTGAAAACTTCAGAACAGGCAATTTGGCTTGACAAGGAGGTATAACACTTCACTAGAAGCTTTCTGATCATTGTCCACTAGACCCACAATAGTTAACCTTCTTGGATATCCCTTTTTTGCGGAGGGAGTCAAGCCTCTATTTTGACCACCTCAAAGATTTGCTCACAATTCAAAATAAGCAGTAAAGCAATCTAATTCCAGTCATTTAAAAATATTCAAATAATTGAACTTGGAGTGCTGATCACAATTTGCAAGCAAAATGCAATCGGAACAGTCCTGATTGAGCCTCTCAATTGCAATAAAGAATGATTTCATTTCTGCAAACAAGACATTCAGAAATGTCCCTTTTTTACCTAGTGCCGAACTCTTCATATGATTGCATTGATTGCTTGTTCCAATCTAAAGCAAGCAGCACTTTGCGTTCTACTTGCAACTAGGCAAGCCCATGTTGGTCATTGGAAGGGGTAAGAGAGTCCTATATTTTTATCTGCAGCTAAAAGGATAAAGAAGTGTTATTAGTCTCCATTTAGGGCCTGGAGTTCTCCAGGATTTACAATGGCTCTTCAGACTTCAATATGTGGATGACACCCAGCTCTATTTATCCTTATCCAAATTCTCTTGTGATATGGTTGAGTTGAATTGCTGATCATCATAGTCTGGAGATTAGTTGTAATTCCGGGGAAACTCCAAGTCCCACAGCTTCAGCAGCTTCCAGACAAGCCAGGAAACTTGAGGCTTAGTCCTAGGAGGGTGTATGCAGGACTGCATTTCATCTTGCTTATTAACTGGCTATACATTGTAGCATACAGGTATCATTAATAAAGTCTGGTTTCTTCCTATTGCTCTTGTACAAACTTATTCTCTCTCGCTCATACATACACACGTGCACTAATTACAAGCAGAAAGCACCAACAACAGGACAAGCTTCACAACATCTGTTTAGGGCTTAATTAATTCAACACCCCCCCAGTTGCCATGGCAACAATGCTTCTTTGCTGACTTGGAACATTCTATAGAAAACCTCACACTATGTATTTATTCAAATTATTGTCATTATATTTTCTGCATTAGCTCCATAATGCTAGGGTTGAAGATAGCAAAACAATTCCTTGTTACATTTTCTTCTTGGCCTTATTGTCATGCAGAATAGTGTTACCTCCTAAGAACATAAGAACAGGCACTCATTCCCTGGGCCCAGCCTTTCCGATTTGCCAGCTTTTGTTTATGTCTCCTTTGAGCTGCAAAAAGAGTTTGCATTTTGAAAGATACACCCTGAATTCTAGCAATTAATGGGTACTATTTCAAAGAGTCATAAGCAAGGCAATGCTTTTCGTGAGTCATTTTGTCCAGCTGAGTTCTTAATCCCAGGTGGTATACCTCTCCTTGTTTTACCCACAAAACTCAGAGGTGAGTCGTTCTACTCAGGCAGACATACAAAAATTAGGAAATTCAAGAAAGGGTGGAAATAAAAAATGCTACCCATTTTGGTAGGCTGGCAAAAGGTAGTTATTGTTAAAGCTTCCACACCCCACCATTATTTGTTTGTTTGTTTTCTTCCTTTATGTCTCACCCTTCTCCCTTAAGGGGAATTTATATTGTTCTCTTCTCTCCTGTGATGCACATGAAACTGAGAGTGTGTGAGTTGCACATGGTCACCCACAAAGTTTCCACGGCAGAGGAGGGGTTGGGATCTCAGCCCAACACTCTACACAACACTGGCTCTCAACTATACAAATTAGTTCAATAAACATTTTACTTTGCCTACTGATCTTGCAGCAGTCATGCAAAGTGAAAACAGTGGTGGGAGATCTTGTACAGGTTGGAAGAGGTACAAAGTTCAGGAAGAATCTATGTTATTGTGGATTGATTGGTGATATTGCTAGTGGTGGGTGGGATGAAGCCCAAATGTCTTGCTAGTTTTTGAACAATCATAGTTTTGAATGTTCCATGGGAAAGCTCTAAATTCCTCATTTTAAAATAGTGCAGACTAGACTTAGTGATGGCACTGTTAATGAATATATATATACATATACATATATATATACATATACACATTAAGAAAAAAAGAGGGAGAATCTGCCTTTTAGAAATTCAAATCCCCCCCATGCTGTAACAAACTATACAAGGGCAAAGGTGAACTCAGCAAAGGCCTTGAGAGTGAAAATTAAAATCCAACATTTGTTTGCATTAAGGGAGATAACCATACTTCTCTCTAGCTGCACATTTAATCATAGTTTTCATTAAACAAGAACAGGGTGTCCCTGAACTTGAAAAGAATGTTGTTCTATTGTAGTAACACAAAAATGGTCTTCAAAATGTATGTATAGATTCAATGTTAATCTCAGTTCTGGGATAATCTAATTAATTTCCCTTTTGAAGTATGTAGAACATTGTTTGCTGAATGGATCATACAACTTTAAAGGTAAAGCTGGCTTTGAAGATTAAACAGCTCATATGCTGTTAGTATGGCCATTCTTAGTCTCTATGTATTGCTTTGAAATTCATCGGGAAGTTCATTGTTTTTCATGGCAAACACAATCTCCTTAACTTACTTCGATTCACTCCATGGCTCACAGAGAGCTGCCATTGCAATTTGCATGAACCAAAAGAGCCATGTGACTACTGCATACTCTGTGATCTACCCCACCGAACATAATATAAGATATGATTATTAAATATATCAATGTGACCTTTTAGTTTAGCCCTGAGAACATAGGCTTGTCTCCCCCTGGCACTGTTACCTTAGCCAGTCTGTGTGGATCTGATGTGAGAAGAATAGAGCAAGATGTATATTTTATTCCTCCCCTAGACCACTTTCTTGCTGTCTCTGAGGCATAAGCAACTCAGAGTGAGATAGTGAGATAGTGGATTGCTGAGGCACCTGGAGAAGAGTAAAGGTAAAGGTAAAGGTATCCCCTGTGCAAGCACCGAGTCATGTCTGACCCTTGGGGTGACGCCCTCTAGCGTTTTCATGGCAGACTAAATACGGGGTGGTTTGCCAACTAACCACAGTGAAGCAGTGGCCGTTTTAACCCCCCCCCCTTTTTTTTTTCATGGAGAAGAGTAAACTGGCCATGAAAAAAAAAGGGGGGGGGGGTTAAAACGGCCACTGCTTCACTGTGGTTAGTTGGCTTTTTCCTGGGTGTCTACAGTTGTGGCAGTGGTGAAGGAGAAAAATGAGGGTTTCTTGTTCAGTGTTTTCTAAGCAAACATTCTGAGCTTCTCTATAAAAATTTCTCTGATTTTCTCCATTAGTTATGAGCCACTTCAAGCAGAGTCTGCATACAAATTTTCTAAATACATAAATAACAAGTCTAGCCTAGAAAACCTAATTAATTGGGATATCCTTTTTTGTGAATTAATTTGAAAAAGTAGCCCACTTTGGACACTGTCCTAGGAAAGGCTTGAACTCTGGAACTACTAACCTAGTTATCTTCTACAGCTATCACAACCACTGCTGCTCCTGCAGTAATGTTAGTAGCTTTCTGTTTTGATTTGACTAACCCCATTCTGCCTTTCTCGTTCTCTTATGCGTAAATGAACCTATTTTTGCACGTTTCCTCATTAGACAACGTTATATTTGACTCAGTTGGTATAACATAAAATGGCATATCTGCAACATAAAATGTCTGTAGAAATGGTGTATCGATAATGTATCAAAGAAATAAACTAGTCATCAATGACAGGAATAAAAATCAGGAAAAGCAAAACTGGTGAAAATACAAAACACAGGAAATCGTTTTAAAGATACAGAACTGGCCACTTTGATTCCTATTGATTTTATCTCAAAAGCACTTCTGGACTATACAATGAAATAAAAAAGGAGACTTTGATATGAAATATTAGAGATGGAAGGAACCATCATCCACTCAGTCTGGTAAATCACCCATGCAGTTTCCTGCCCCGGTTAACCTGCAAATTCCTATGCTGGAAGCAGAGCAAGCAAATGTTGTCTTCAGGTAGCTCAGATAAAAGCATTCTAGAGCAGTGGTCCCCAACCTTTTTCGGGCCGGGGACCGGTGGGGGAGAGGGAGGCCTGGGACAGGGGGGAGAGGGAGGCACGGGTGCCAGCACACTGGTGGGCACAAACGCGCAGGTGCACCGGTGCCTACCCCCGCAGCCATTGGTCAGTTTGTTTAATTTCTGTGAAAAAACACTTGCATAATGTTATGGTTGGGGGTCACCACAACATAAGGAACTGTATAAAAGGGTTGTGGCATTAGGAAGGTTGAGAACCACTGATCTAAAGGGTACAATCCATAGAACTTGGACCTGCTTTGCTGTACTGCTTTTGTAGAGGCCTGCATTATGTTGTCAATTATGACTGCCATTCAGGTGTTCTCATAGAAATTTGGTGCTCATAGTAGAAAAAATGTATATCCTAGATGGTATATTTCAGGTTGAGATCTGCTACTAAAATTTGTTCTTCTTTGTTTTAAATGATGTCCATTAGTTCTAAATAGTCCCATGTCACATATTTGAATTTATATCTGAATTTTTCAGAAACTCTGAATTCCTTAGGAATACCTGCTTTACTTTCCTGAGCTGATTCTGCACTTACTTTGTATATTCCCTTGTGGATCCTGCTGGATTCAGATCAATTTGAACTCAGGTCTTCCTCTATCCCACCGCCTCCCCGTTGAAACAGAAAAGTGTTCTGCACATGATTAGGGAAGCTCAGAAGAGGGGAGGAGCCAAGTGCAGCAGGAGCCTCTTTCTTTCCTTTCTTGAAGGGGGGGGGGGAAGAGGATTGGAGACAACAGAGGAGGGAGAATAAATCCAAGAGGCAAATCTCTGCTGAGAGAAGTTAGGGTTTCTGGAGCCTCTTCTGAGAGAAGTTAGGGCTTCCCCTTTAAGGAAAACCTTGTAGCCTGGGAATGAGGAAGCCTTTGAACTGACGCCCTGGCCAATCAGGTCTTTTCTACAGTGTTGCAGGCTCGAGGCAGCAAGTTAGTTCAGAACAAGCAGAAAGCTGCACCTTTACTCATGCCGATTTTTCAAATATCAAGCATTATATCCACTCCTGGATATTGCAGGGGGAAGGTAGAAGAAGAAGAAGAAGAGTTGGTTCTTATATTCCGCTTTTCCCTACCCGAAGGAGGCTCAAAGCAGCTTACAGTCGCCTTCCCATTCCTCTCCCCACAACAGACACCCTGTGGGGTGGGTGAGCCTGAAAGAGCGCTGATATCACTGCCTGGTCAGAACAGTTTTATCAGTGCCGTGGCGAGCCCAAGGTCACCCAGTTGGTTGCACGTGGGGGAGCGCAGAATCGAACCTGGCATGCCAGATTAGAAGTCCGCACTCCTAACCACTACACCAAACTGGCTCTCCAGGATCAATCCTGCTTGTTGCAGAGAGAAATTGGCCAAAATCACAATGGAAATCGCATTCAGTGTAGATGGCAGGGACTGCATCGACTTGGGATTGTAATAAAAGCTCAGTACAGATTCAGCCCTGCTCTCCTCTGCAACTATTTTGGAATGAGTCAGAGGATTTACAAAACCAAGAAGCTGGAAATAATGTTACATTTATTCATGATGGCAAGTCATTATTCCAAGGAAGTTCAGCTACCTTTAATAATGCAAGTTCCAAATGTCCCTGAATAACAGGACATTTGGGGCTCTACTTTGTTTTACATTTGTTAGGATTTCACACACATTTTTCTTATTAATGAGATTTTTGGGAGGGAGGGCTTGTCATGTTGCTACCTGTCATGTTGAAAGGTGTAGAAGAACTGTGAAAATTTGGCTGGATTTCAGTGAGACTCAGAAGAGGGGCTATAAAAGCAATTGTCCAGCCAAATTTCAAGGTCTTGAACTTCATAAAGAGATAAAACCATATTAGAGGGGAACACTTTAACTAGTTATAATTTGTGACCAAACCAAACTTTCTTCCCAAGATATAAATCAGTGAAACACCCATTGTTTAATTTAGAAGTACTGATCTGTATCTAAAAGGGGCCACACCAAAATGTGGAGAAGACAAAAGGACAGCCCCCAAATACATAACATCGCATAAATATTTGAATATAATTTAAAATATTTTAACATAAAGATTCCTTTGGGGGCGTTACAGAAGCATGGCATTCCAATCCCGGACACGCTTTAACATCTACCTCAGAGGAATCTAGACAAATAGATAACATCAAATAAATACATCCTTAAGATATGTAGCTTTTTAGTAGTTGATAATATGGTTCTTAAAGCTATTTTTGTAATAATTTTTAATTTCAGTGGTAATAGGAGTCTGCTCTCTTAATTTTGGAGGACTTTAGGAATATATGTTTTTTTTTTTTTTGAGTTTTTTAAACGGTATTTATTTACTGTATTTTTTAAAAATAGATTTTTCATGAAGATTATTTAACTGCATCATGGATGTGCATTACAGGATTTTGATTATATGACCTTTATGACCGTAACCACTCTGAGTGTGAATATATTGCATGCAGTATTCCAAATGAGGCTGCACCATACATTTTTATAATGGCAAAGTAATATTGGCTATTCTATTTTCAATCCCTTTCCTAATAAGCTCCAAGTTTGCAATTTCTTTTTACTGCTGCAGCACACTGACTTGATATTTTCATTGAGCTATACGCCATGACCTCAAGGTCTCTTTCCTTCTCAGTTCTAGCAAGTTCAGACACTATCAGCATATATTTAATGTTTGGATTTTTTGTCCTAATATGCATCACTTTGCACTGAATTGTAAAGCAAAGCACCGTAGTTTCTCTCTCGAGGGTTAGTGTGATTATTAGCATGCAAGATGAAAGGACGATACTAAAACTAATATCACAGAGACTAGAAGATCAGGATACCCAGATTATGGGCTCCTCTAACAACAGTGTATGTTCTCCCCGCTTCTGGGATATTCCCTTAACTTACAAATCCATGCCCATGTATCTCCAAATTTTGGAGACACACCAGTTAAGAAGAGCATTTCTAGTAGCTTGCTTAAACATCTTTCCCTCAAATGTCACCCAAGGCAGATTTTTGAAGATCCCTCCTCAGGAGAGATACTGCTTACATGGATGTAATGTCCCTGAAACATTATACCATATACTTCTGGTGTGTCCTAAGATTGAAGTATATTGTCGCCCATTAGCTAATTATCTTAAAAAATTGAAATTCAGCTGTGTTAATGAGAAACACTGGATTAAAATACTTGCTGGGGGGTAAACGGTAATGACTGGGGAAGGCACTGGCAAACCACCCAGTATTGAGTTTGCCATGAAAACGCTAGAGGGCGTCGCCCCAAGGGTCAGACATCACTCGGTGCTTGCACAGGGGATACCTTTACCTTTTCCTTTAGACCTTTATATATATATATGTATTACAAGGGTTGGCTTTATTTGTATTTAATCTTGAGGATCCAGTCGTGGGTGCTACTCAGGTAAAAAGGAGTGGTGGTGACCTAGGTGGACCCAAGGCTTGGGCTTCTGACACTTAATCACACTGAACTTCATTTGCCATATGGTTGCCCAGGCACCCAGTTTGTGGAGATCCTTCACGATAACTTTGGTTTTCACCATCCTGAATAATTTGGTGTCATCTGCAGACTTTGCCATTAAAGTGCTCAGCCCTAGCTCTTTTATGACCAAATTAAATAGCACCAGCCCCAAAGAGGAAGCTGCTTTAGAAGGATCTATTTTTAGTTAATTATGAAGTATTGATGGTTTAAATGTTTCTATTTAATTATTTATTATAAATGTTGTTACCCACCTTGAGCCTTTGGGGGAGGATGGTTTATAATATTACTGTTACTACGACTATATTGGGACTCCGCTGCTTACTTTCCTTCACTGCAAGAGCTGCCCATTTATTCCTATTCTCTGCCTCTTGTCATGAAACCTGTTCTCATATCTCATGACTGCTAAGTTTACTCAGGACTCTTTTAGGTGAACCTTGTCAAAAGTTTTTTGAAAGCCCAAGTACATGCTTACTGGGTCTCATATCTAAATATTTGTTCAGTTTTTCAAGGAACTCCAAAAGGTTGGTGAGGTAGAACTTCCCTTTGCAGGAACAACGCTGATCCCTCAGCATGCTTGGTTTCTATATGTGCCTAATAATTCTTTTGTTGCGGTTTCTTGTCATTTCTAGAACAGATGTAAGACCAACTGGCTTTTAATATCATGGTTCCCCTTTGAAGCCCTTTAAAAATTGTATAAAATCTGCTACTCTACTCTGTTCTGCTGTAGTAGTTGTTTTTGTTAAGGTCATCTTTGAATCACTGCCCCCTCTGAATTGGCCTTTGTGATTTTAGGCAAAAATTCCTCCTTCTGAGTAAACAAAGAGTAACTGTACATTTACAGATTTTTTCATCCAATCATATGGTCACTATGTATTTGAATGCTTTCACATAGCATTTAGCATTACTATGTAAACACCAGAAAGCTAATTTTGTAACATATTTTTTTAAAGTACCCAAAGTCAGGACAGTCAACCACTATTCCTTGGTGCTTTTACAGGTGTGTAATTACATGGGACAAATTAATTGAAACCCATTAATGCAAGACCCTTGGGACTCCAGCTGGACTCAAGATGAGCATTCCAGATGGAGAAGGTCATTAATTTGTCCTTCAGGGACCCCAGCATCAGTCTAGTAATTACTGTAATAATACCCTCCTAGCCTATTGCAGGCTGCTAGTTCCTGGAGCAGGAGGACATGGCATTGTCTGGTACAAGGCACGGGCCTGGGATTTTTTAAAAATCCTAGCAGCAGCTGATTCTCCCTAGAAGCTCAGGAAATTTAATAAAGGTTTACAGGAAGCTGTTTCCTCAAGGCAATTTGAGACTCACAAAAGGGCTCTTCTTTTTTCTTTTCTTTTCTTTCTTTTCTTTTCTTTTCAAGGACATGGAATCCTCAGTAGTGCAAGTTTATCTTTTGATCTGTTCCTTATCAGAGCACAGACATAATTTGCCAATTATATCTCACTGCTATAAAGGAGAGAGAGCATTTCAGTGAATTTCAGCCTGATCATATCTTCCTAATTTTATATGGAAAGGATTGCTACAGATTTCATGTAATGCGACAACCAGCTGCAAGAAATCTTACCCTGTGGTGTGTTAAACATGGCAAAGAATGTGTAACACTCAGGTCTTAAAGCTAGGAAATCATATAAGCATTTACCAATTTAGCAGCAGGTGTCTGAGGCAGGTATGGAAGCCCAAGCACTTTTTTTCAACAACTGATCACTTCTCTCTAGTTCCTTTATGACTGTAGCTTCTTTCTTGTCATTTGCCAATATCATGCGTACTCCCTTTCCTTGTCTGAGTCCTTCTACTGTCTAGTCCCCTAGTAAATGGCAACATCAGGAACTGCCAGGCCTAGAATCAGTTGTTGCGCCCCAAATGGCAACATAGTTGAGGCATCTCATTGGCAAAGTGGGTGGAATAAGCGCTAGAATTACTCTACCTACCCAGACTGGCCATTAGTTCACCATTATCTGGAAGGACTGTAAGAACTTCTTGGTAGGGCTGGGTCTTTGGACAACTCCAATAACTGGCACTTGTTAAGGTCTAGCACTGACATGTGCGACACACATTTGATGAAAGGAGCATATATTGTACATTTGTTTGTCTCTAAGGTGCTCTTGGACACAAATCTAACTTTTCTACTACTACCTTCTGAAACATTATCATGTGTAACAGAGGGAGAAGATGAACAGTGATAAGGATTCCACTGTGACTCCAAACATCCCCACCTCTCCGCATGTCATATTACATTTCCCTGTGACTTACACCCTATGTTAGTGGGTCACCAAACCTCCAGAGAGATCACAAAACCTTATTTTGATCACACTTTGGAAAATGCATTTACTATTTAAGCTAGGAGAGAAAAAAAGGATCAAAGAGGCACAGCTCATCCTGAGCTAGCAAATGTTCAATGCTTTCTAAAAACACATGTCTAAATGATGGACTGAAGATGAAACTCAAATACTTTGGCCACCTCATGAGAAGGAAGGACTCCCTGGAGAAGAGCCTAATGCTGGGAGTGACTGAGGACAAAAGAAGAAGGGGACGACAGAGAATGAGGTGGCTGGATGGAGTCACTGAAGCAGTAGGGGCAAACTTAAATGGACTCCAGGGAATGGTAGAGGACAGGAAGACCTGGAGGATCATTGTCCATGGGGTCGCGATGGGTCGGACACGACTTCGCACCTAACAACAACAAAATGATGGACTGAGTTACAGAATGGATGTTGGGTTAAGGACTATCTAGATTCAGCCTATGGTTTAACCATTTTCCCTATTAATGGACAACCTATAGTACATCCTAGCTGCTATTATTTTTACTGTGAGCACAAGAGAGTAAAACAGGCAGTACTTCATGCTAAACAAAATCCAAAGATCTTTGCAGGCACTACCAAAAGGGCTGTAAGGCTGATACCATCAACAATACAACACAAAAGAGAGGGCTGCAGGCCAGACTGCAACATGAAATAAATGCAGCTGAAAGACAACATACAAATAACGTTCGTGTGGTTTACAGTGCAATCCTAAACACAGTTACAATCTTCTAAAACCATGATTTCAATGGGTTTAGAAAAATATAAGACTACTTAGGACTTCACTGTTATTTATGCCTCAACAGATACCCCAGATTTGCTACATGTGTTAGGATCTGGGGCACACATTTTGGGGTTATCACCAATGACTCATAATGACACCCAATTCACATGTGCCAAGATCCCTGATGCTGCACCTTCGTTGGAACTTCAGAAGCTGTAGACCCAATGTGATTATTGGTAGAGGAGTGCAAAATAATAACAGTAATATTCAGGTAAATTGAATATTCATGAATCCCAATACTGGTATGGTATTCAGCGTCAGTAATATGCAGGAATGCCAAATTTTCCCGGGACCATTATATTCAATAGTCCGCATAGGTTATAATGGAGAATCAATCTGGGGGGATGTTATGGAGGTAGAGACACCAAATTTGCAGCATAGCTGCTGGTGCCTCTCCTCAGAAAACTCCCCAAGTTTCAAAAAGATTGGATCAGGGGTCCAGTTCTATGAGGCTTCAAAGAAGGTGCCCCATTCTGCACTGTTTCCAATGAAGAAAAGGCACTTAAAATTTAAAGGGAACATGGTCCCTTTAAAAATTAAATGCTTTTGAAAGCTGCGGCAGTGGTGTGAGATTGAACTTTGAAAGTATTTAAATGGCTCACAGTCCACTGAAATGCCTTCTCCAAATGGAGAATTCACTCTGAAGGCATTTAAAGGAATGTTCTCTTGTGGTTATCCGGCTGTGTTGAAAAATCCCAAAAATATCCATTCTGGGTAGCCAGAAAAATAGGGGGGGAGAGAAATCTGGCTGAATTAATACTCTAGAATACTGATAGGGTATTGTTTGGGTAATTTTTCAGTTTTGGATCAGCCAAATACACACCCCTAATTATTGGTTTGCATAGATTGTGGTGGGCAGAAATTTATACAGGGGTTAGGTTGTTACAATGAGTGTTTTTGCAAGGTTGGTAGTATCTAATGTAGTAGATTTGCTGAATACTAGGAAACAGGAAGTTATACCTTTGCAGATACATCGGATATTTATTAAATTAAAAAATGCAAAACAGTAATGCCTGAAAAGTGCCATGAACAAAATCTAAATTTATTATTCTACAGTACATCAAAGCTCCCTGTGTCCTGAAAGAAATACACTGATTTGTGTCTTTGCATGTGGAAAAGTACTGGATTTGGGTTAGGCTAAGAAAATTACATTTTTCTCCTCCTATTCTCAGTTTCTCACCACATGTAAAAGTTCATGTGATGAATTTTAATGCTAAGCCAAGCATAAAGTTATAATGTTATACAGCATAAAACTGACCTAGAGCACTTGAAAAAGAAAATTCTATATATGCAAGATGGAACTGGATTTACGACATAAAACCCTGGTATGGAGTACTCAGTAACCTTATGGAATTCTAACTTCAGCAGACTAGCACTTAACTGTAGATCTATTTCATGAAACACCCAAAATCCTTTCTCAAATGACATGAGACTCAGATGTCCGTTGTGGAAACAAGGTGTTTGTGTAACTATAATTTGGGAGAATGCCCTACTCTTCCTACAAGGATAATATGTCACCATCATCCTTTTAAGAGCCAAAGTGACAGCTTCAACTGATACAAGAGAAATATATCAGGTGTGCTTCCCCTACCAAGGATACTATTCCTCCTACTTTGAATCAGGACCTGTAAAAAAACATTAAACTAAACGGCTTTTCTTCATCATCAGTCATATGACAATTATTATGATCAAGGTTCTGATACCAATACTGTGATGACATGTAGGAGTAATGCGGCCTGAGAAATGTATCCATCACAGGTATTTTAGTTATATCATAGTTAAATGGGTGCCTTTAACAAAAAAAAAGGCTTAGTAAACCCACTGGGAAGTGCAAACCACAGTTATGGTATATTTCAGGTCTTCATCTTGTTTGTCTGCTGACTCCAGTAGAGGCTAAATTGCTTTATGAAATCTATGATACTGCTATGATACCTGTAATTACACAAGGAGTGTGCAGCTTGAACCTGAAAAAGGAAAGCTCTCATCCATGGTCCCATTGGGATGATACCATCATAAAGACAAGTCATGGCTTGATTTAGAGCCCAACACTGTCTTATGTTGTTGTTTGAATATCCCAAATGTAGTATGTATGCTATCATTTAAATATTACATACAAATAACTTAATTGGTATAAGTATAGATATGGAAAAAACTTTGTATTTTATATTAAATATATATATACTATTTCCTCAAGCAATCTGGACAAATAGTAACTACAAAAAATTAGAAAAGCTGTCTCAAAGTGCTACCGATGACAGATTAGAGGTACACTATATTTTCTTCAATGCCTCCATTTTCCGACCCTTGTTGCATGTCACAAGACAGATTTTTCATCACAACATCTGAAGGCTGAAGTGGCTGAATACTGCCCTGATATGATGACCTTGGGCACTGGCTCAACACTGCATTCAGACCTATAACATAAACAAGGACAGATTAAAAACTGTAGCTTATCACATATGCACATTACTTGAACATAGCTAGGAAGAATGAAGGAATCAATAGTCATTAAAACCAACCCACTTTGTGAACAAAAAAAAATTACTTTTCATATTCAGGTTCTGGGAAAGGCATAAATATCTGTATTTGGGAGTATCTGGGTCCACTGATATGGTTTTGGGATTCAGGTTTGTGGGGTTTTTTTCTCCCTTGGATTCTGGAATTATTCACATCCAGTTTTTTCTCTATTGTGTACTTAAGAGAGGGGCAGAAATGGCTATTTTTTCTTACCAAATGACACAAAATTTTGGGGGAATCAAATTAGACAGAAGGCTGGAATGATATGGGCCACTGAACAAGGTACCCCCTATCCACCTTACTTGCTTCCATTGTTTCCTAGCTGGGGGTGGAAGAGTAGGATTTTTAAAAAGCCAATAGCCAAATGCAATGGAGAAGCCACTGGCCAAAATCCTCCAAATGTAAATAGAACCAACAAGGCCAATGTCAGGCCAGAGTATCACAGCAGACTAGTGAACCAATGAGGTGCCAGAACCAATATCAAACTGAGTATCAAAACAAGCCAATCTTTACTTTAAAAAATACTTTCACCTTCCCTAAACTGTTATTAAAACCTAACCTGAAATTTTCTTTGGAACCTTCTACAACAATTTGTTTTTGAAGGGTAACACCAAAACTCCACAAAACCACTTTCCTCCAAACAGCATAACATAGCACAAATCCTTAAAAAACTAGAAACAGAAAAAATGCAAAGCAATTTTAAAACTAGCCAATGGAACAGCACAAAACACAACCAAGGAAAGCTTTTTATCTGTTTTGTATTTTCATTTGCCTCATTTTCCTTGTTGGTGTTTGCTTGGTCTGTTCTTTTATGTCATTTATATACTATTTTAAAGCAACTAATGCATGACTGATCATGCATTTTATAAGTAACTAGCAAGAAAGCCCACTGCAACCAGGAATGTAATAGGCGCTAGGATCCAGGGGACACCGGCAGGCGCAGATCTCTCTCTCTCTCTCAGGAGGAGCCATAGGAGGTAACCTGGGCTCCTTTGTAGCAGGGAAGCAAGGGTCCTTTGCAATTGGGGGCTCATTTGCAGTTTGTCTCTGTCTCTCTGTCTCTCTCTCCCTCGCAGCAGGAGCCATAGCAGGTAATGGGGTCGTTTGCAGTTTGGCAGGACTCTCTGTGTCTCTGTGTCTCTCTCAGGCATCTGAGAGCAAAGTGGCTAGAGTACAGGGAAGGAGGATGCGAGGTGGAGAGAGAGGGCCAATCATGGTGCAGCCCTATTCCATCTCGTACAGCCAGGTGCTCTCCACCCCCAGGGCTGTTTCACAAATATTAAGAGGACTAATGAATAAGGATAATTCTATTGGATTTCAGCTCAGGAAAAAGCCAACTGCAGTTTCATCCCCAGTCAACTAAACCCATGTTAGAAACTGGGACTCAAAATATTACTCAATTTCCCAGTGACAAGTAAGTGACATAATTACTGAGAAATAATAAATGTACTCTTTTAAAGACACATAGTACCACATTTTGTGCTAGGTTCTAGAAAGCTTTGATGTGGTCATTGTGAGTTGCCTGCCACAACAGAAGCTGGGGGGGGGGGAGAAGTCCCAAGGCCTAGGGATGGGTGAAGATTCCTAGTCAGATGGGAAAGGCAGGCTTGACCAGTAGAACTTAAAGGTTTGGTTCAGACACAAGCACAAACCAAGGATTATTTTAACTATGGTTAGTTTCTGAAACCAGGACCCAGTTCACCGATAATTACCTACATCTTAGATTGCCTCCAGAAATGCTGGTTTCCTCACTTTTGCTCTGGCCAGATACTTGTGTAGGTGATGCAATGACATCACCAAAGAACAAATCAGGATGTCTTTCTTCCTTTGATTACCATCATAGATCAGCCAGTGATAACATAATCAACAGAGATGGCAATGCATAAAAGAAAATATGTACAACCAAGATGTCTATATTTGTGTGCCATGCTAAACTACAGTTAAGGCTAAAGGTGGTTAATTAACTTTGGATGTTGAATTGACAGACCCGAACATCTTAATTTGTGGAGGGATCCATGTTCAGAATAACTGTACTAGATCCAGTTAGTTTCATTAAACCATGGTTCATGTTCATGCCTGAACTGAACCAAAGAGAAAAATTCGCTAGAATTCAGTTTTAAACATTAAATATTAGGGAGCAGATATTAACAATGCAAGAGAGATTGCTGTCACATTGCAACTTCATGTTTAGGCTTGTCATGATAGCCGGAGTGAATAATTTGTGCATTTCCTAAAACGAAATATTCTTAGAATTTCTGACATCACCTTGATATTTGGCCACTTGGCTTCTGGGTGTCAGAGCCGAGTTGACAATGAAATCTGTATTGGCTGAGTCCTTGTGGCTGTTCAGATCTTCAGTGTAACTGCCTGTTAAAAAATGACAAAGCTGCTTTTAATTGATCGATAAGAGACCTTTTCCTCTAACAAACATGTCATGGAATATTGGGGTTCTTAATTGTGGACAATTACAACCCGCCACGAGCTGGTATCAGGAGTGGCAGAAAATAAAAACTGAATTAATACTAATAACAACCAAGGAAGAGGTCATAATAAAATAAATTAAAAAATTAATAGGGTGGGTCTAGGAGGGCTTCAGTAAGAGCCTCTTGTGGCGCAGAGTGGTAAGGCAGCCGTCTGAAAGCTTTGCCCATGAGGCTGGGAGTTGGATCCCAGCAGCCGGCTCAAGGTTGACTCAGCCTTCCATCCTTCCGAGGTTGGTAAAATGAGTACCCAGCTTGCTGGGGGGTAAACGGTAATGACTGGGGAAGGCACTGGCAAACCACCCCGTATTGAGTCTGCCATGAAAACGCTAGAGGGCGTCACCCCAAGGGTCAGATACGACTCGGTGCTTGCACAGGGGATACCTTTACCTTTAGGAGGGCTTCTAAAATTAAAATGGTGATATTGGTGAAGATTTTTATTTTATTTCAAGTTGTCCCAATAGTTACTCAAATCAATCACTATGAAATGGCAAAAATAGTAAATCATATTATGATTAATACTCTATGGACAAAGAAGTGACCAAGGGTGCACTTACTGTTACAGAAAGCTAAATGTGGAAAACTAATAACCTCAAACCTTGCAGTTTTGTAAATTATGTTAGCACAGCTAAGACCACAATGCCAGGTATGTTTAGATGGAACAATATTTTCTTATGTCTAGGAGATGAGTAGAAAGAGTAAAAAATTATATACAACAATATCTCTAAAGGCAAAATCTCAGTTTATAGAAGGCATTTAGGTGAACACTGAGGGAAAGAATGAGAAGAATATTCCACTTTTTCTCACATGGTTTTTTCTTCCCTTAAGGTCAGACATGTTCTAAAATGAATAATCACTCCCTATCTCCTCAGTAATACAAGGCTACAAAATGCATGACATGACTTCATGACATCACTGCTTCCCTTCTGCCAGCTGTGAAAGCCAACTGGGGGGGGGGGGGGGGATGGAGAAATACATACATGTCAAATTATGTGTCAAATTATGACACTATCAAAAAGATGAAGGTTCACTAATGACCACAAGCCTTCTTCCTTGTGTAGAATTTCTTTCTTTCTTATCTTTCTATACTGCCCTGCCTTACAGCTCAGGGTGGTTAACATAGAACATAGGGGTAAAGGTAAAGGTATCCCCTGTGCAAGCACTGAGTCATGTTTAACCCTTGGGGTGATGCCCTATAGCGTTTTCATGGCAGACTTAATACAGGGTGGTTTGCCAGTGCCTTCCCCAGTCATTACTGTTTACCCCCCAGCAAGCTGGGTACTCATTTTACCAACCTCGGAAGGATGGAAGGCTGAGTCAACCTTGAGCTGGCTGCTGGGATCGAACTCCCAGCCTCATGGGCAGAGCTTTCAGACTGCATGTCTGCTGCCTTACCACTCTGTGCCACAACAGGCTCTTCAACATAGGGATAATACAGTGCAATTCATAACATCATGTAAGCAACAATAACAGTGGCTTCTATAACTCAGGATAGCAAGTACTATAACATTTCCTATGACAACATTAACTTTCTGACTGTAGTTCCATAGGTTTGGGATTCAGTACATGGGTAGGAGTTTTTCAGGGTGGGGCCACAGTTGATGCTTTTGGTTCTGTCCGCCTCAACCAAATGCCTAGTGGAAGAGTTCCATTTTAGAGGCCCTGTAGAACAGTGGAAGTTCAAGCAGGGCTCTGATCTCTTTACCATGTGGGGGCCAGTACAGAGAAAGTTCTGGCCCTCATTGTGGTCCAACGTGCTTCTTTGGGGCCAAGGATCACCAGACAGTTGGAAGTGGTGGAGTGTAGAGCTATTTGGGAGAGGGGGTGAGGCAGTCTCCCAGGTACACTGGGCGCAGACCATATATGGCCTTAAAGGTGATTACCAAAACCTTAAGTCTGATCCAGAATTTAACTGGGAACCAGGGCACTTGTTGGAGAGCAGGCCAGATATGGGACCTCCATGGTGTTCCTGTGAGGACCCTGGTTGCTGCATTCTGGACCAGTTGTAGTTTCCAGAACAAGGTTAAGGTAAGCAAGCATAAAGCGAGTGTAGAGGTGTAGAGGTGACTGGTGTAGAGGTGACTGGAGCATGGTTCACTGTAGCCAGGTGATCTGGGGCCAAGTAGGGCACTAGTAGTTTGGCTTGGTGTAGATGGTAAAAAGCCAGCTATGCTACTCTTGTGACCCGTGCCTCCATAAAGAGGGAGGCATTGAGAAACACACCCAGGTTCCTGGAAGAGTGAGCTATTGATAGCCACACCACATCCAGGTTTGGCAGATGCACTTTCTTGCTTGGACCCTTCCTGCCCAGCCATAGGGCCACAATTTGAGACAATGATATTATACCTCATGGAAAATTAGAAATATCTACATACAATGTTGGGAGAGTGCACTTAACATACATGTCTAAAAATTTGCAACTAAAATTCTTTGGATTACAGAAAATTTAATTAATATCTGTACTGTACAGTCTGCATCAAGCCAAGTATAAGATCTCATTTCACTTTGTTCTTCCTTTGGAATCTGTGAACTTCTGAAGGAGAGATTAAGCAACAGATCCGTGGAGAAGTTCTATTTTACTTATCAGCTGTTAAAATCTTAACCCTATGAAACAGATTCCAGAAAGAGCCCCCTTTAATTAATATGTAGGTTGTGCATTTCAGGGTATTTAAGACATTAGGGTGTTAAAATTAGTGCTATACTATTTGTCTGCAAAACAAAATAAATGTTTACCTAAAACAGTTCAGAGGACAGGGTCATTGAGTATGGTCCTACATTCCCCTTCAATAAATTAATGTCGATATAAATGAATACATCTAAGCAAGAATACATGAATATATGTAAGCAAGCTGTTGTGTTCTGCATCATTTAGGATAAATTTCTTCCCTTCCATTCCTTAGTCTTTCAGCTGAAAATATGAGATGCAATGGCCAACCCCAACATGCCACAGAAAGGGACTAAAGCCAAACGTTCTTCCCAAAGAGAAGAGGAGGTTAATTTTTGTATAGTGCCAAGTGCATCAGGCCAAGCATTAGATCTCATTTCAGCTTTAATTACCTATCAGTCCATAGCAGCCTGGCTACTTAGAAAGCGTGCAGTCAGTGAAGTGTTTAAGTATAATTCTGAACACAAAAGACAAGACAAAAAAAAGCCTTAGCCATAGCTGTTTTCCATTAGCTTTAAACAGCAGCACTTCAGCAATTAAAATAATTAGTTTTGCAAATTACTTGTCATTAACTGTTACATGAGATAAACATTTACATAAACTTCATCACTGCTGCATGGGAGGGAAAAACTTAAGTTGGCACAAGTTCTGTGTGCACCTCCAATCAGGCCCAAACCTGTATCACCCCAGCAAGACTTCAAGCTTCCTTAACTTGCCACTCCGCTTAATGGGCAGTTACAATCTCAAGTTACAACCATGTTCAAGAGAGTGGGGAAAAGTCCAGTTCATAAGATAACACTGCAGTTCAAAGGCATTCCCACAGAAAACAATTTTGTCAAAAAGGGTGCAAATGTAAAGTATAAAATCTAGACTGTGCATTTTAGTTTATCAATCAATCAATTAATTAATTAATATACCGCCCTCCCTGAAGGCTCAGGGTGGTTTACATGAAACAACAAAATAGTACAGGAAACATTCAAATAACTGTAAGGTGGTAACAACAATAATAACATTTACATAATAACAGTAACAGCAATAACATTAAAGGAAGGTGAAACTGCAAGAGCCTTAGCTCAGCTCGTACTGAGATCCAGGGGTTAAGTGGATTTGTTAACAGTCATGGTAGGAGGGGAGGGCTTCAGACGACTTTGCTTAAGCCATTCCATCACTGCTTCGAGGCAGCTGGCTAATGTTTCAGGGGGAGAGTCAGGGTGGCCATCCATCAGGAGGAAGAGCTGGGTGTCATCAGCATATTGGTGGCAACCCAGCCAATCTGAATCAAAGGTAGGGTTGCCAGCATCCAGGTGGGACCTGGGGATCTCTTGGAATGACAGCTCATCTCCAGATGACAGAGATCGGCTCCCCTGGAAACAATGGATGCTGTGGATGGTGGACTCTATGGCAAAGTAATCCTCTGATGTCCCTGCCTTCTCCAAGTTCCATCCCCAAATCTCTGGCCTTTAAAATCCTGTCCCCTGGCAATCCTAATCAAAGATCTACTGGAAATACAGCTAACTTGCTTTCCACTTGTAATGTCTTTTCCTACTGATCATTGCCAGCACTTTATTCATGGTAGTCACAGAACATCTCCTAACTACAGAGTCCTCCTGGGGACGCCTAGAGAGGGTCAGAGATACTAAATGTCTTAGATGTATATTCTCTGAACTGTGGCTTTGCAGAGCCCCGAGGACTGCATACAGATGCTTCGGAGTCTTCATGATATTGCTTAGAAAGCCTAGGGAAAAAGACTCAATTATATTCTGGTGCATCTAAATTCAAAACCATAGCTTTCATGTTGCACGCTTTGAAGCAAATATTTCATAACCTCCCAGACAACAGTGCACTTTTCCCAGCACTGCATGATGAGCTGTTAACCAGTCCAACATGTGCACCTTCTGTGAAATGCAATAGGTTGCACACTCATCAGAAGAAACCGATTCAATAAAACCTGCATTGTATCTTCCCCAAGGATTGCCATGGCAACACTACTCTAAACAACATATGATCTAAAAGAAGTTTTGGCAGCCTTCAGAATTCTGATTTTTCTAGGGCCTTTTTTTAAAGGTGCAGGTTGAAATATGAGGACATCACAAACCACTTTATCTCACACCAGACCAGTGGCTCATGTAGCCAAGTCTCTGAATGGTACCAGCTCTTCATCAATCTCTCAGTCCTTCCACTGAATCCCTTTTTAGCTGGAGATGCAATGCATTGAATGTGGACTTGATACAAACAAGGCATCATGCTTCATCAGTCAGCTGTGCCCTTTCCAGCAAGAAAGTACCATATGGAAGGCACTATACTGGAAAGTACCTGGATTTGGCAAATACCTAAAGGCAGGACCAAAAGCACTAGAAAAAGTTCAGATTCAATATCAAGAAAGCATAAATTCATGACTGCTATTTGAATGAAGAAGAGCAAGCCCACAGGCTGCCTCACAAAAGCACGATGCATCCTATAGAATGACACAGTCACAGCCTGCAAGAGGAACAAGGAGGCCTTCTGTCACCATGCTTTCAACACAAATCATGGAAGGAGGACATGGTGAAGAAAGTGTACTGAAGTGTTTGGGGAAACAAAAGAACAAAGACTTTCAACATAAAAGATTTTATCCACTATGAAAAGCTTAAGACATATAAGAACTAAAGTCTATGCATGTATTGGTTTTACTTCAGAAATTTTAACCCCTGATTTCACCTGACCTTTCCCCTCTATGTTGAATAAAATATTTTGTTAGTTTTGAATTTCAAAACATCTTGTGCCATTTAGAAGAAGAAGAAGAAGAGTTGGTTCTTATATGCCGCTTTTCTCCACCCGAAGAAGGCTCAAAGCGGCTTACAGTCGCCTTCCCATTCCTCTCTCCACAACAGACACTCTGTGAGGTGGGTGAGGCTGAGAGAGCGAGTCCACTCCTAACCACTACACCGAACTGGCTCTCATTTAAGTTGCTTAAGTTAAAGCAGACTCCTGATCCTTCAGGTTCGTGGGCTGAGCCAACAACCAAAACATTGTACTGTAACGGGGGGGGGGGGCAGGTAGAGTTTTTCAGCAAAGAAGAAAAGTACTTACTATGGCTGCTCAGTCAATAAAGGGAAAGAAAAACTGAAGGGAAAACTTTCTTCTGAGGGAGGTAAGTGGATGGGGTCATCATACTGACCAGTACCTAGTTGGATCTACACGGGAGGTTCTCTAAAGACCTATTCCTATAACCTACTGACATGTATGTGGCAAATACGGGATTAAATCCTATGAACTGTGAATGCAGTGTGCTTTTCAGGGATCAAAGACTTTTGAGGCAAGGGAAATGCCAGGGATAGATCTGACACCAAATGCCCGTTGTCATGGAATGTAACCTTGTAATCTTATATTTGTATCTTAAATCTTAACTTTTAGACTGCCCTACCCTGCAAACGGGCTGATGGCCTGATTCAGCAGAATGCCGCTTCATGTATTCTTGTGTTTTTATATGTGATATGTCAGAGTGCATCAGTTGATATGCTGTGAATGCCTTTCCCAAAATATCCTCACTTTCTTCTCCACTTCTCCCTAACTCCAAGAGCACCTCAGAACGTTCTACTATGTCTGGCATTGCTGGAGAGAGGAGGAGGTAAAAGAATCCAGAAATGAAAACAAAAGCTACTTGTCCTATTGAAGGAAACATAGGCAACTTGGATGTCTTCTTCAAGATGGCAAACAACTACAGGGGATTTCTAGTTCAGGAAAATGAAAGCTTTAACCCCTCTTTCTCCCACTAAATGAGACTCCTTGTACAGCTGCCATTTGTCAGATCCATTAATGGATCTTCTAGAATATGTCTTCTAGTTCAGCTCTAAAATAACCTCAAAATACCACTTTGTTGTTTTATATCCCCCATACTTTCTACAGAGGAAGATACATCCATTTCAGGGGAAAAGGGGTGGATGGCAAAGCTATTACTGATAAAGTCTTCACTTTTAAATTTGAAGTGTGTATTTGCAAAGCCATCTTAACTACGCTTCCTGGGGAAATATTTTCATTGCAGCAGCTGATGAAACACTCTTTGGTATCAGATCAAGTATCTTGTTTCAGTAATCTTGTCAACTTTCATTAGGGAATTACAACTGTGTAATCACAGCAATCATATGCCGCCTCTACCAGAAGCAGGGGTAGCCTAAGATATCCAGCACCAGACATAGTCTTAATGGCAACCACCCAGCAAACACAAACACACACACACACAAGCAGATGGACAGACTGCATACTATATAACTAGCAATTTACTGCATTTCAGTAGTGTCTCTAATCTATTGCCTGCTGTAACCACTAAGTGTAATCCAGTGCAACAAACCCCAGATGTGCCCATTCTGAGGTAACTAAAATGGAGGAAAAGCAGCACTTCTTGTCAGAATTTACTATGAGTACAAGGATCCATCCACTGCCTTGATGCAATGAAGAACAGTGAATTGAATAATTCCCACATTTGAGGAAAATTAAGGAGTATCAAACTCAGCCTCCACGTGGGCAACAGCCAGCTCACTGTGTGAGTTCAAAGTTTACTTGAAAGGATCCTATTAAACCTCAAGTAATTGGTGAAATCTCTCCTGAAAGGAATGAGCTAATGTGCTTGCCGGCTTTATTCGACTTACATCCTCTGTTATGAACAAGTTTTTCAGTTTTCAACCTTGTTGCAATAGGGTTAAAGTCATGAAGGATTTTTTTTTTTTAAGTTAACACTGACTTCCATTAACTCACCTAACTGCATTGCAAAATTGGCATTTTTAATATTCTTCACAGTTATTTCTCAATCTGATTTTCATTTTTCCTCCACTGGTGAATAGCTTGTGATTAATTTTGATTCAGCAGAACAAAGAGCTTGCCAACCATCTCAACAGCGCACCCAACAGCTCGAGAGAGTGTAGTGGATGAACCTGAAAGTGTTTTTCCTATTATACATATTTCAAGGGCAAAACGTAAACATTCATGCCCTAAGTGTCATGGGCTCAATCCTGGTATTGTTCATTCATGCCAACATTGAATATTCTCACATCATGGGAAAAGAATTCAAATTCAGCCTTTCCCTCAAATTTTCCTTTTTTTCTAAGATCATTTTGCATGTTTCATAGCTAGTTTCTCAAGCTGAATGTCAAAACTACACATTCAAGCAGAAATTGTGTTTAATTACAAATTCTCTCTTTGGTTCTGCATACAAAATTATAAAGCAGGACCCCTGAAGCAAAAAATGGTGCAATGAATCCATACACACTTTAGGTTTCTTTTCCCTAATGCTATTTGTCAAACTGATACAGAGGGGGATATTTGGTCATAAGGTTCAGAGGAAAGGGGCTCAAAGAAACAACATTCCACTGGGCCAGCACAAGCCCTTTGCACAAATCACAATTTAAATAAATGGTTTAATCAGGACATTTTCTCACGGACGGTTTATTGGTTGATATTCCGGTTTATAACCTGCCCCTCCCAGTGTGCTGGCTCAAGGCAGCTTCCACCATTATTTATAAAACATACATAATTTTACATATAATAGTAAAACTATAAAACCATCATTAAAACAGTCATACCAGCTCTACAGCCAAGCTGTTTGGTTTTTGGAGGGGGGGTAATCTATATAAGAAGACGCTCAAGCAATGTTTAATCAGAGTCATTGTTTTTAAAACGTTAAGCATTTTTGTATATATAGGTAAGGGGACAACTAAAAATATATCAATTTTTTAGAATTAATGTTAAGATGTCTTAGCAAGAGAATACAGTATCCTGCCCTAATGCACAGAAGCGGTACTAGCAAGGCCAGCCCATGAAATTTGTGAAGATTCATATCTCATGTGGCACACTGGCATTGTTAGCTGTCACATGTAATTTTAGAGATATGCACACCTTTTGCAATTCATACTGCTTCACTCACAGTTATTGCAAGAGAGCCAAGAGGGGATATTTTCCTGTGATGGAAAGACAGAATCCAAATGCAGTGAAATCTGGGGTTACCATGGCTGACTTTTCGAAGGCAGTGCCATCAATTCCTCCACTTGCCTCATCAAGCTCCAAAATGTCTATCTTTTCCTTTAGTATTCTCGAGTGAGTTTTTAAAAGCATGATTTTAAAGTTTCCACCCTGATTAGTGCTATTTGTAATAGCTGTGTCACAATAGAGAGACTGCCTGTGTTTCTCTGGCTCATTAAAAGGGATTTTTGTTTTGCTATTTCTTATTTCAGTATTTACTGAGCATTATCTTCTAAGTACCTGGAAGAGAGGCAATCTGGTGTCCCAGACCCCCCTGGAAACCATCTTTGAAACCTTGGGGAGTGTTTATAGAAGTATTCAGTCCTGCACTAAATCATGGCAAACTATCTGCTTCGAGAAGAAAGTAAATGCTCCCCAGGACATGTAGTTCTTCCCACACTGTTTTGGATCAGTACCATCAGCAGCAGATGCTTTACTGGTACACTCTAATTTTAGTGTGTGATGTAGAGATGCACAGAGCCAATTCCTTTGTAGGGTTGAGATACCCTTTTGTTAGTTACAGCTGAAAGAGCATATCTTAACCAGACAGAAATACTCTTTCTACTTTAAGGTTTTTGATCATGGCAAAAGTATTGGACTCCCACATTCTCATGTGCTCTCCTCTGTGATCTATGCTCTTTTGGAAGTATCAAAGTTTTATTTAAAACCTAAAATTTGTTTGAAAAGCCAAGTCTCTGGACCAAATCTATGGCTGGTATAGAAGGGAATGTGGAATTACTGACTATAAACAGTTCCTTTTATCTTCATAGCTAAACAGACGGAATCAATTTGGAAACTATTAAAATATTGCCATCTATAAAAGCAAATTAGCTTTGATGTGGATTCAAAGCTCTGTTAATTTATTATTTTAATAACACAACAGAACACAAAGCAAATAAAGGTTGAACGAGGGGGGAAATTGGTCTTTTTCCAAGTTGTGACTCGTCAGTTGGGGAAGAACTTTTTTTCTGTTCACCAGGAATGAATAATAAAGGCACAACAATATATCAAACTACTGACATTCACACTACAGGCTTTCAAAACCTCCACACATTCCTTTCCCCCACCTCCAGGTTTCAATATATTAACCTGGTTTGTCACATGGTCTGTCTGTCTGTCTGCTTCCTGGCCATAGTACATCAAGCAAATGCACAGCTAAAAGCTCAAATACTTAATGTAGAAGTTCTTGGTGGTGGGGAGCTTCCAAATTGGCTACTTTAAGATACATCCTTATCTGTTTTCCCCATAGCATGCACATTAAGGACTGTATAATGTGTTATGTGAGACAATCATAATATCAACCCCTCATGTGTTTGTTTTAATATTGGGGGAGTAGGATCAGTAGAATTTCCAGCTTCATGTTGAGAAATATTTGGGTTCTAAAGAGGACAGGGTTTGGGAAACAGAGGGCCTTCAATATAATAATGCCATCGAACTCTAGATGTAAAGTAGGAGATCTCCAGTCACCAAGCTGAGGTTGACAGTCCTAAGGATCAGGGATAGAAATGCCCTCCATCAAACTTCCAGCAGAGAAGAATATAGGAGCCTGTCTCTCCATGCACACAGAGAGGGGGGAGTTAATTGCAGGTGCCTGAGGCAAATTCTGTTTGGAAACAGGCAGAGAAAAGTACTCTCCCCATCCCATAGTTGCTTTTTAATACTGTGCTAGTCAAGTAAGAGGCTTTAGGTCCTCACTGGGCAGAAAACTGGGATCTAAATGTATAAATAAACCAATAAACAAATCAATCAATCAATCAATAAGGAAGATGTGATTGTGAGTCTCCCATTGATGTTTAGCAGGTTTTGGGAAATGTAGTGTGATTTCCTCACCACATCAATTAAATGACACATTACCGGGCAGCCATTTTCAACCATCTCTGAGTCTGCCATAACATGCAACTATTCCCAGCACAGCAGACAGATAATGGCTTCTGTGAACATATAGTGGCAACAGATACCCCTCTCTGGATCTTCAATCAGAACTTTAATAACTAAGTAAAAAAAATTGGGAATGGGAGCTTTGCTACAATTTGAAAAATGGGGGTAGGCCAGAGAAAGAGAGATAGGAAATATCTTCTCTCACATTGAGAAAAAGAAAGCAACCTACCCAAAAACATACAAGATGATCCAAAACAGAAAGGCATTGGCAGACAGTTATAAAGTGACCCAATTATTAAGGTGTTTGATACTGGATAGAAAGGGTCCAGGTTTTCCATAGTGGGTATAAAAGATACCTAAAAGACTTGATCTACAAACTTCCGAGGTTATATGGAAGTCCATACTACTTGAAACTCACAGTTTACATATTGGTTAAGATCTGAGCACCACTGACCTTTTTAAACAACATGCAATTAAACTTCACACAACTGCTAAAAAGAAACTGACTTCAGCCATTGAGGTTCCTGTGCCATTCTGAGCCACTTGTACATATTATAAATGACTGGAGGGAATTTGGAAATATATATATTTTAAAATACCATGTATAATCCACTTAATGGACACTAACAATAGCAAAGCAGGTATTAGTTGAAACCTATTCTTAGTGGGGTACCACTTACATTTGACCTCACTTAAATAGAGGATATTGCCTGCCAATTGGCTTCTCATGCTTATTCAGATTAATTAACTATGACCTCTCCATTAAGCTGCCTTTGTACCAAGCTTTGAAGTTTTAGCTATATAATCACATGCAAACATGTGGTCCAATTGGTATTCTTCTAACAATGAACACATGTTTTATTGGTCTGCTCCTTTTCCAGCTCATTAAACACAGCTGGGTTCTAATAAGGGGCCAACAAATAAAGAACCTATAAATGTATAGTTATAAATTTATCTTAAAAATCAATTTCCCTACCATGTGATATTGATATTTACCAATCACATTCGATTTTCTGAGCCAAGAAAAACAGATGGCATAACCCAGCCACCTGATCTTCTCCCTCAGTGTCCCAGCCACCCCTACTGGCTCCCCCTCCATATTACCTCACCTTGCCTCATGGTCAGGTTTCTCCCATCCAGAATTTGGGACAATGTTTAAGTGGAAGACATTATCACAGCAGCAATGAAGGATCAGCTCAGGCTCCTAAATCCCACTAACCAGTAAAACAAGGCCATTTGCAATCCAATATTTTTAAAAATATTTCCATTCCAAGACATTAACATATGCTGTATTCAGAATCTTGTACATTGGCTGCACTGGTATAGGCTTTTGAGTCCATTATACAGATATACACTACCAAGGGTAGTATTAATATTTGCTTTTTATGGTAGATGGTTATTGTTTTTTATCTAGAACTAGGGGCAAAGCCTGTTGCACCCAGGAATATAATGAGTGCTAGCACATGCACCTGCACTGTGACCTTCCTGGGTTCTGGCTCTCCTCCCCACTCAATCTTGACATCCAGTGTGGTCAAGTGGTTAAAGAATAGCAGACTCTAATCTCAAGAGCTGGG
Organism: Paroedura picta; assembly: GCF_049243985.1. Classification (NCBI taxonomy): domain Eukaryota; kingdom Metazoa; phylum Chordata; class Lepidosauria; order Squamata; family Gekkonidae; genus Paroedura; species Paroedura picta. The sequence goes on from NC_135375.1 coordinate 34,785,821, forward strand.
TTTGATTCCTGACTTCACCTCCATATGTAGCCATCTGGGTTCCAAATTCCGTGTGGGGGGCTGGAAACCTTCAGGAAGATGAAAGAAAGGCAGGATGAAAGAGAGAGAGAAGGAGGCAAAGAAAGAGGGAGGGAGGAAGTGAGCAGGGAAGAAAGGCATCAGTTCTCCTGAAGAAAACAGCGGCTTTGGAGTGGTAATGGTCCTCCTACCCCCACCCCCATACAACAGTATGTATAAAGATCCCCACCTTCCCATCTAGTCCCACATCTTCCAAAGGCCAGACAGGCAGACCATGGAAGGTGGGCCGCCACCTACCTACTCCCCACATCTTCCAAATGCTGGGCCAGAAAGGCTGAAGGAAGGGCCTGCCACTTTCCTCTCCCCCCCATATCCCCCCCAAAGCTGGGCCAGGCAGGGTAGAAAAGGCCATGGGGGGTTTCCTCTGTCCCACCCCCCACATCTCCCAAAGAACAGGCTGGACATGTAAGGCTGAGGAGGGGTGGCTCCTTCCCATCCTCCCCACATCTCCAAGTGCCAGGCTGGGTGGAAAAGGCTGCTGGATCCCACCAGCCCCACTGAGGAGATGGAGGGTGGCAGAAAGCAAAGAGCACTACGATGGCCAGCTGCAGGGTGTTGTGAACCCAGGTCCGTTAGGGAGGACTCCTTGGAAAAAAAGCCTTGCCAGGAGCTCACAGCTTCACTCAAGCCACAGCTGGATGAGAGCTTAGCCTAGCCATATGTTCAACAGGCTATCAATAGGAGGGAATGGAGCTTCAAACAAATCAAAGTTTAGATTCCAAAGTTGTTGTAGGAGCTCCACATTCCTCTGCCTATCTTCCAGCTGCAGCTCTCTGCCTTGTCAGCTCATCTGAGTCAATTAAGCAATGCCAGCTATGTTCTGGAAGAGCGCTCCAGTCTAAAAGGACTGTTAGCAAGACAGTTGCTGTCTGCAGAAGACTGGGAGTCATCACAAAGTGAGGACTGAGGGGCTGCTGACAGCCTATATTAACTTGAGGCTGGGAGGTCTGGGTTATGGACACAACCTGCGAGTTGTTCCTTCTACTGATGCCCTTGGACTGCCTAAAGGAACACTTGACTGAGTTAAGACATTCATTGCATTTTGTCTGTCCCTTGGCATTCTGTCCCTTGGCATTCTGTTTTTGAAATACTGATTATCTCTGCCTCCCTTGTAGTTCATCTGTACTTCCTTCCAGTAGAGAGCTGAAACCAACACAGGAGGCAAAGGAAGCAGCTGGCCTCCCTCCTTTGCCTGGGGAATATGGAGGGTAGAAAGAAGCTGAGAATGGATCAACTTACCAGCAGCAGGGCCTTTCAGCGATGCCAGCACATTTTCCACCCAGCAAGCAGCAGGAAGAGGAAGAGGACAGATAAGCCCCATGATTGGCCCTCATTGGAAGAGTGTTCTCTCACTAGTGGGAGGGCCAATCTGGTAGAGACTGAGTTGTCTGCATGCAATTTGAACTGGTTGGCCCTTATTTACAAAGTGCAATTTGCACTGCTTGGCCCTAATTGGCAGAATTCAGTTTGAACTGCTTGACCCTCACTGGCAAAGTGGTATCTCCTTACTGGTAGCACTCTTCCAGGAAGGGCCAATCAGGTAGAGACTGAATTGTGGGTATGCAATTTGCACTGCTTGGCCTTTATTGACAGAGTGCAATTTCACTGCTAGGCCCTCATTGGCAGAATGTTTTCTCCCTATTGGCAGCACACTTCCAGGAAGGGCCAATCATATAGGGGTAGAGTTGTCTCCATGCTATTTGAACTGATTAGCCCGATTGACAGAGTGCAATTTGCTCTGCTTGGCCCTCTTAAAAAATTATGTATTTGACACTGGCATGCCATGAAAAAAAATGGAATAACGGTAACAGTGCAGAGAACAAAAAGTTATATTGAATTAAGTGATATCAAGTGAAATGCAGCCATATACTGGGGTAAAGTGCATAGGCAGAAAAGTCCCAGAAATTTATTTAATAGTTGTTGGGAATGTCTGCATATCCACTTCTAGTTGATCATCTACTTGGCCGCTTTAGGAGGTAAGTGGTAAACAAAGGTACTTGCTAGTACAGTAGACATTTCCATTTATGCAGAAATCAAAAGCAAATTCATTTCATGAAAACCTGGTTGAGAAAGCCTGATCTAAAGTGATATAAACTCCAGGTCAAGACTGTGATTCTCAAACTACTCTTAAATGGGTCTATAAAGGTAAATGGGGCTATTCCATAACAATAAATTTCAGGAATCCTGCCAAATAATGAATTACATGAAAATCAATAGGAATTTTGATGTTGACTTTGATTGGTGGGTGGATTGCACCCAATTTTTCTTCATATATTGCAGACAATGGGAGATTTCCTGGTATAGCCTAGAATAGTATCATAAATAATAAACACTGAATTACATTTTTTTTAAATGAGCAAAGTATATTTTATGACTAAGTATTGTGGTTTTTATTATGTGTGCTTACTTTCTGTTTTCTAAAATTTCATAGTTCACAAAGGGTTTCCCCTGCCATTAGAGTGAATTATTAATTCACTGTAATCCATTCCATGTTCTAAAATGCATGATGAAATATGCATAAAACCTTGATAAACTATTTAAATAAATCTTGATAAACTATTAAAACAAAGCACTTTTCAGGCATATACTCATTAAATGTGTAATATCTGAGAAATAAGCTCCCATGCTCTCACCCTAACAATAACTTGTGCTTATTGTACTGCTCACAAAAGACTTTGTACAACATGTTTCTTTCATACCGAAACACTAATGTATTAATGTATTTTAAAAATAAACCAGTAAAGATGGCAATTAGATGGCAACCAGGTATCTGAAACAAATCCAAGAAGCTCTAAATCAAGGAATCCAAGGTTACCCTCTTATGGCACTTCCAGTCGGGGAATTGAAAAAGTTTCAAAGTTATTTTCAAAAGTTGTATGCACTAGAGGCACTAACACTAATCTCCTGGGAGACTGTATGTTATGCTCCACAGAGCCAACTTGGTGTAGTGGTTAAGAGTGAGGGCCTCTAATCTGGAGAAGTAGGTTTGATTCCCCACTCTTCTATATGTAGCCAGATGGATGATCTTGGGGAAGCCACAGTTCTCTCATAGGTCTCTCAGCCTCACCTATTTCACAGGGTTTCTGTTGTGGGGAGACGAAGGGTAGGCAGTAGTAAGCCACTCTGAGATGCCTTTAAGTACTAAAGATGGGTACCAAAAAAAGATCTTCTCTTCTTCATCTATAAGGTATGTCTTTACACATCTTATATGAGAGCTAGCTTGGTGTATTGGTTAGGAGTGCGGACTTCTAATCTGGCGAGCCGGGTTTGATTCTGCGCTCCCCCACATGCAACCAGCTGGGTGCCCTTGGGCTGGCCACAGCACTGATAAAGCTGTTCTAACCCAGCAGTAATATCGGGACTCTCTCAGCATCACCCACCTCACAGGGTGTCTGTTGTTGGGAGAGGAAAGGGAAGATGATTCTAAGCCGCTTTGAGGCTCCTTCAGGGAGAAAAAAGCAGCATATAAGAACCAACTCTTCTTCTTCTTCTTACTCCGGACTGCATATGATAAAGTTTGGTTATAAGACGAAATACACATTTACATCTTTTCAACCAGATCGAGCAACCAGAATATTGAGCAAACTACCATCTACCTACTTAACCAATGGCCATCTTGAATTCACACAGCATGAAAACTACACTGGAATGCCCAGTGCGGATATCACAGCTCTTTGTAATGAACCATTTCATTAGCACTGTCAGTGACAATGAAAGCTAGCAGAACACTTTCCGTGAGGCTCAGCAAATTCCTAATTGGAGTTTTTAAAGTGTGATTTTTATGAGGTTTTAAAATAGTTGCTTCACTAGTTGCAAGAATGTATGGTAACCCACAGGGTTTTCAAGGCAAGAGATGTTCAGATGCCATTACTTGACACCATGTCATGACCTTCGTATTCTTTGGTGGTCTCCCATCCAAATACAAACCAGAGCTGATCCTACTTAGCTTCCAAGATCTGACAAGATGGGGCTAGCCTGGACTATCCAGGCCAGAGGTCATTTTAGATAGCAAAAGTAAGGAGAAGTGTTTTTATGCAATTTGTCCCCATCATGTACAATGAATCTTTCTTTCGTGCCTTAAAACTATCCTGTTTTGTGATGAAAGCTAGCAAATACACTTCTTCCTTATGTGATAATTTGTGTTCCATCAGAAAATAAAGAACACAAGAACAAAGAACTTGCCAAAGAAAAGCCTTTTTAAAAAAGGGCCGAAGTGGAAAGGATGGTAATGTAGTAATGTTTTTAAAAAGGCCACAAACCAGGTCTTAAAAGAAAATAATAACAGAAAAACAGCACAGAAAACACTTGGAAGCAATAGGCTGAGCATAATGTTGTTTGGATTATCTATAAAAAACTATTAAACAAATGATTTTAATTTCAGACAGGATGGCTAGTGTGGACATTAACCTTGGTTATCTCAATCACAAATTATAATTGAAATACCTAATGATAGTGTATGAGAATGGGAACACCCAAATCTACCATGCCAATCCATTTAGTCAGAAATGTAAAATAAAGGGATAGACTTGGCTTTTGATGTTTTTGTTATTCTGGGTTACTTTTTAAATAGACAGACTAACATCACTTTGAAAATGAGGTGTGGTGTATAGGCTAAAGCTGATACCAGGAGAACCCACAGTCAAATCTCTCTTTGTTTATGTAGCTCATTCAGCAGCACCCTCAGATTAAGCTGTCTCACAGGGTTGTTTGTAAGGTAAGGGAGAGGCCATGTACTATGCCTGGATCTTCTTAGGAAAAGGCAGAATGTAAAAATAAAGATGTAACAATAAAATCTGCATTGTGAAGAAAGCTTTAAAATCCATTGTGTGCCCTTGTAGGCTCTTCTGAATATTTTGATATTAATAAATACATACCATTTTAACACAGAAAAAAACAGAATGTTCTTCATCTGTATCTTGCTCTCTAATGGGCAATTCCTTGTTATAACTACCCATCCACAAAGTCCTGATGTCATTGGAATGGTTGCTGCAAACACATTTGAGCCAGTTTTGGCCCATTGTGCTATTTTTACTGAAGTTAATAGTCCACACTGCATCAATAAATCATACATTTGCAAATGTCTAATGGCCTACTAGCAGAGATGCCAAAAGCACTTCAAAAACCATGTGATTACCATCTAGCTCTCCCTTCCTCAAGAGAAACAAGATGCTATTACAAGTTTTCTTTCCTTTAAAAAAAAAAACAATTTAAAGGAACTTTTAGAAACTGGAGGAGGAAGTCCATTCTTTGTGTAAGTCAGCTCTAAGTTACTAACAGTGCAATCCTAAGAATATTTTCCTGGGAGTAAGCTCCACTGAATAGACATGAGTAGGATACAAAGTAGATCTGCTTAGGATTGCTCTCTAGCCAATACTGCATATCATAATGATAGAAGAAATGGTTTTCATCCACTGTGTCTAACCTAAAAGAGAATCCATCCTGTAGTCGATAAAGGATATATTTAGGGTTTGTGATAAAACTGGCTAACATCAAAAGCCGCAAACAAAGAATCCAGGTTTAGCTTACTGCTGTCTGAAACACTCTCCGTGTACACAACATACAACCCAATAGTGCCCTGATGATGATTTAATTTGTTTTGCCATCAGTCTTAAACCAATAGGGATGTTATTTCCCAAGAGATTGTTTCCCCAACATCCACTTCCACTCAGAATCCTGCAACTGATGCTTCATTATAGCTGAACATGAAACTTTCTGTTCTGTGGTTAGTAGAAAGGCTCAGATTTACCATCACCAAATAAATAATTCAGGTACTCGTGCATTTTGCTCAGGAAAGGTTCTGCACTGTGTATTGGTGCAGTAGCAATGTTGCTAACAAGGCAACACGCTTATTTGAAAATATGGATATTGCACAAGCTGAATTCCGCCCCTCTGTGCCCTCCACCTGCTGACACAAACATGAACATAAAGCGGCCTTATGCAGAGGCATCTTTCTTGGTATTGCTGATCAGGTCATTCTCTAGGACAAAAGAGAGGCAAAGATATTTCCCAGTACTTTCTACCTTCCTTTAACTGGAGATGGAGCCCAGGGCACTCTGCAAAGTAGGTGTTCTATCTTGTCATCACACACCTTTCCCTTTGTTCTGCGCCTTTTCATTTAATCCAATTTTCTGTTTGGATTAGTAAAGTATGTTTTCTGCACCCCACTGAGAAAAAGTGGATACAGCAGGGGTTTTGGGGGGTTTTTTTGGCAGGGGGGTGTTACTTCATAGTTAGTCTACTCTTATTAATCGGTTTAGGGCTGGACATGTTTTCCAAAACTGTGGGTGGCGATTCTTCTTCCAGTAGTTACTACTGGGTAGCCATTTCTGAAGAATTACATCCTCATGGCTCTTCTCCCTTCATCTGTTAAAGTCAATTCCTTATTTGTTCATTTACTGCATTACCGGGAAAAGACTAGCATTATTTGTTTAATGCTACCATCAGAAGGCTAAGAATAAAAACCTGACAAGGCAAGCTGCAAAAGACTGCATTGAAAAATTAAACAAGCCATTTATTTCACACACACACACAAACTTGTTGTTGTGGGTAAGGTGCTGTTATCTTACAGCTGGGCCATCACATTGAGTGGCTACCCTGGCTGCCTCCTCCTCCTCTGCCACACTGCAGTTCCCTTCCCAGCTCACATCCCCCTCCTGCCTGTCTGTTGGTCAGTGCAGAGATCCTATAAGTGGAGCCAGTGGCGGAAGGTAGAAGATATCCCCTGCCCAGAGCTATTACCAGCTGGAGAAGCTCAACGATGGTCAAAGAATGCATCATTTTCCTAACAAGTAGCCATGTTTTCTACAGGGAAAGGGGGGGGGGAGCAGATTCTAGAACATATATCCCGAGTAATATGAGGGCTCAAAGAGGCACCTCTTGTTGAACACTGTCTTCTGAAGTGTCACAAATGGACAGATTTCATGTGTTCAAACAGTTCAGATATTGCCTATATGATAGATCAGATTTGATACAATTTCTTAGGCAACAGGAAAGTTACTTTATTCACTCACTGAACACCTTGCATCCGTATGGCCTTAATCAATCTTATAAATTATCATCTTATCTTTGATTTTTGCCTTTTGATACTGTCACTAGAATAGTCTGCCTCTGTTTTCTCCTCTTTATCCGTTCTTCCTTTTTTCCCCGCTTCTTTCTTTAAATAATTTTTGCTGAATCAGTATTAGTATTTATATACTATATATATACATTATATATTTGTTTTGTCACTCATATAGTTATACACAGAAATTTTTTTTGCCCTTTCCTCTGTTCTTTCATTTTTTAATTCTGTACCTGTTGAACCAACTGTGAGCATTTTAACTATTGATGTTACTCCAGTTGAAGTAATGGCTGTAATGTTGAAAGGATATAGGACTAGCCCCCATTTTGGACCAGTTTTTGCAAAAGCTTTGTCACATTTTGATGTTATACCTGTTAAATTACTGGTTGTTATGCTGATGAGATTCTGGATTGTCAGCTTTTGTATCATTAGCATTTTAATTTATATATACTTGTTGAATTTTAAAGGATATAGGACTGGTTCCTTTTGAATATATTTTAAGGTACTTTATAGTGACAGCAGATTGTTTTGATGATACACCTGTTGAATTACTGTTGTGTGGAAAGGATATAGACTTGGCCCCACTTTGAATTAGTTTAATATATGTATGTGTGTGTGTGTGTGTGTAGTATTATAATGATAGTAGATAACTTTTGTTTAAGAAACCATATAGATGGCTTTTTAAATCTTAATTAAGAACACCAGAGTATAGGATATTGGAGGGCATAAGGAGAATGTGAATTAGGTAAGCTACAGTAGAGAGTAAAAGGCATCTTTAAAAAAAAATTGAGCAGCAGTCAGTTGCAAATAGCTCTTTGACTCAGAGAGAAAGTGTTCATACCAATTAGTGAATATAAAGGAGGTGACTAATGCAGTTTCTTATCTCCTGTTGTTCATGTTGTTATTAGGAATTTTTCTAAGAGGATTATGTTGTTTCTACAATACACATTCATGGGTGGTCTTATTGTACATTGGGCTTCTTCTATTGTCTCTTATTGTTTATTATTTTTTATAGTTTTTAGAAGATATGCTCCTCTCTCTCTCTCATTTTGTCATTGAGGAATCTGATCATCACCTAATTTTACAGAAGACCCATTTGAGAAGGCAGTATTTATTTGTTTGTTTGTTTATTTATTTATGCTTCTATTTTTAGACTGCCACTCCCGCAGGTGGCTCGTGGCGGTGTACAAATAATCAATTATCCAATAAAAATCCATTAAAGCCCAACAATCAATTAACCAAGTGGCAAAAAAACCCCTGCTCCCCACCTTCCAAACAATCCCTCCGCCTTTGTGAAGAGGTACAGCCCAATGACCTTAGCTCAACCTTGGGGGGACCCAAGATCTTTCTTGCCCTGGCCTTAATCAAAGGCCTGGTGGAAGAGCTGACTAACTTCCGCTTCTGCCTTTGGATCTGAAGACCATGAATACTTTCTTAGGAGTCGCCAAATGTTGATCCATGATATGATTCTCACTTTGGATGCAAGAAGTCTGTAGACATAAGGGCTAGAAATTTATTTTAGATAAGTAGATAGGAATTCTCAGGATTCTTAAACCCATAGAAGACCTAACTCTGCATATATTACACACTAGTAGCAATTTACTTACTCATTCATATATGACTTACGGTTATTACAATCATCTGTGTTGCTTGTGAAGGAGGAGGCTGTATGATGACAAAGGTCTGTAGACTTTGAGAGATCACCAGTAAATGCTGGCTGATAAGAAGTGTCCATGTTGCAGTTGGTTTGATTTTCACTAGTCCTTGATAAATCCGAATTTGGCTGGTTTATTCCATGTACATAATCCTGATAAACTAAAGGTGAATTTGATCTGTTAAGATGATTTAATGACATCTGCAACAGTGCTTCATTTATGAAGACTGAATTTTCACCACAAAAACTGTCTGATCGATTATGTCCCATGATCTGCACACACAAAAAACACACAAAGAAAATATAAAATAAGTCCATGTTTCAATATGGTAATTTGTCATCATAATTTCCTTTTCTATACTGTGGCATCATTAACTAGCTAAAGACAAGAGTAAAATGCTTTATTGCCAAGAATTAAGAGCAAAGAATATGAAAGAAATGTAAGATTTTTAAAACTTTAATCTGCAATGTAATTGTTAGGACCTTTGAGTGAGGGACTCTTTACTACTACTTACAAGTTATTACAATACTTAAAACAACGGTTTCTTATCTCACTACATATGCTCTCCTCATTCAGCCTTTACATCTGCATTCTTAACAATCCCCCAGAAGGGCCATACATCCTCTTTATTTTATTTTTATTTCATTTGGAATAATGGATTAGAATAATAGATTGTATTGTAGTGCAATGAATAGTAGAATGTAATGTAATTTGGAATGATAGATTAGAATGCATGTCTCTGGTCTGGAGTTTGCATCTACACATGCTAAGTCTCTCAGTTCTCCCTTACACCCAGAATTTAACTTTGTTGGTTCTGGAGGTGCCAGTGAACTCAGACTTCGTTCTCCATCTGTTTGTTAACTCTTGTATTTGAATACTAATTTATTGTCATTCATAAATCTTATCAACCACCTTAATCCTATCTCCGTTACAATGGCCTGTTACTTATGCACCTTGACTCTAACTAGCCCTTTTGGGCAACCAAGACCTCCCCCCCCCCCAATGTTATGGTTGAGGAAATTCTGTTTCACTGTATCTGAGGAAGTGTGCTTGCACGTGAACGTTTACACCCTGAATAAAACTTTGTTGGTCTTAAAAGTGCTTCTATTCTCAAACTTTGTTACACTCCAGTGCACCATGGAAGTGATTTCACTGCATGCAGTAGAGGTGATGCTCTAGCTTTACTCCAAAAGTCTTTGGCTTAATCATAGAGTTTTGGCCAAATGCTAGAGTGTCACTTGGTATGCCATCACTTCTCAGTTATACAACAAGTAATGTCGTCATGCTGGGGACATGGGTCACATCAATCAAATGCCTGGGCATTTCCTCTCATTGTCTGGGTAATTGACAGCAGGAGCTGGGTCTGGGAATCCTCCAGCCTCAGCAAGAAGCTGAGGCTGGAGGCAACAGGCAACCCTGTTGTTTGACCTTCTGTTTCAAGGAGATAGCCCTGATCTGGATGGCTCATGCTAGCCCAATCTCATCACAGCATGGAAGCTGAGCAAGGTAAGCCTGAGTTAGCACTTGGGTGGGAGACCACTAAAGTCTGGGGTTGCTAGGCAGAGGCAGGCAAGAGCAATCCACCTCTGTTCATCTCTTGAACGTTCTTAAAAGTTCTATGGGGCTGCCATAAGTCAGCTGCAGCTTGATAACTCTCTACATACACCAACAGGGAGAAGCCTCCCACAAAGTATTATGGTAAGGATTAAAGAGACAGCAAATGTTGAAGTGATTATAAGGGATATTAAGATATTTTACTCTGGATAAAGTCTTGCATGCCTCATTGTCCCCTGGAGAAATCACCCCAGGCAGACTGGTTTGGCGGCTGTGCTTCCAGTGGCTCAAGATCTTGTGTTGTAGCTTCACCGTTTCTCGCTCCTTCTCCACCATCCTTTGGCTCTCCCGGAGTCTCTCCAGGTTCTGCTGATAATCCTGCAGCTGGGCATCCAGCTCTTCTCGGTTCCTGCACAGGAGTTCTTCCTGACTTAAGCACTCCTTCTCCCTCTCCAGAAGTTGGTTCTCCCTTGTATGTTGCTCCTGTTGCCGTTGCTCACATTCACGGTGCCACCGTTGCTGCTCTTGCTGAAACTGGTGCTGGACCTTCTGAACATTTGCTAGTTCCTCCTTCTGTTTAAAGTTTCGATGCTTTTCATGTTCTAAGACAGAAGTGCTTCGAGAACTGGGATTCCAGCTGAATCTTTCTTGTTCCTGTAGAAGAAGCTTATGGATCCCAACATGACTATTCTGGATGGCTAAAGCTGCCTTTTCATCAAACCAAAAAAAAAAAACAGTTGCCATAAATGAAAGAGACAGAATTGAAACATTAGTGCTTTCATTGGAAGGAGAAACGTATTCATCATACAAGCACACAGCAGTTAGATATTCATCCGTCTGGTAAATATGATGCATTAATTCAGTGGTTCTGAACCTGGGGGTCAGGGGGTTGAATGAACCTTTGGGGGTCAAATGAACCTTTCACAGGGGTAATGGCACGGTGAGCAGCTTGGCCGGGGTATTAATTCAATGTCACAGAACTCAGAACTTCTTCCTCACTGGGCTTCACTCTCATCCTTTGTAGGTCTTGCTTTGTGTAACAGCATGGTAGAAATGTTTGGATGCATTCTCTGTCGTGAAAACATGCTTAGGAATGCAAAAAATGTGCATAGAAACAATTTCCACCAATTTTCAAAATAGGTCTTTCTCCTCACTGTGTTGCACTGCAGGTGTGCAAAAGAAATGGATCCAGAGTTGCTGATGTTTGTGGTTCACAGTCAATCACTCATGAACCAACTCTGAGGAAAAACTGCCATGATAAAATGCTGTGGATTGGATCTTGCCAAGATTTCTGGAAGTACAAGGGGGGCAATTTTCACTGCCTCTCCTTACACAGCAGCCTATAATGCCCCTGAAATACAATCTTCAAGTATTCCTAAAAGTTTCAGACCAAACGACATGTTGCAGTTTTGGTAAGTTGGTTTGGGGTTCGCAAGACACAACTCTCTTCCCCTGCAAATACACAGCAGCTGTGGGGTGAGGCATTTTTAATGTCCCTAGAAACCCAATTATGCTCAGAACTGTGGCCTTCCCCTCCATGCCATTTTCCTGCTCTGTAATGGCACCAGTAGGAAGTGCTTTGCGCAACTTTGGAGTTGTGCATGCTTGGAATACTCCATCTGGAGTTCTAAAAGTTAGGCAAATAACTCCCTCTTTTGGCTTTGGGAAATGACTTGGAGGGGAAAGCAAGAGCCCTTTCTATCCCCATGTCACAGTTCTAAGCAGCTCTGGGAGACTGAGGAGTTTAAAAATGCCTTTCCCCACAGCTGTTGTGAGACTGCAGGGAATGTGAGTTGGAACTAGGGCATCCAAACCCAACTGGCCAAAGAGAAAAGTGCAACTACATTGAGAGGGGGTTTCTCCTGCTGAAAATATATTAGTGCACACTCATGCCATCTCAGTTCCCCAAGACCCTCAGCTCTTCCCCCAAAAAATCCAGTGGGGCTAAAGGGCTTCTTAAACTAGGGAAAAGCCAGTGTAAGGCTCTGCACAAAAGCTATGGTTCAGGCTTGTATGTTTGTATCCTCTCCTTAAGTTGGCTTGAACAGCACTGCCCTCTGGCACAGAGTGAGTTTCTCCAGCATAAAGGGTTTCTGCTGATGCAAGGGCATCACTTTTCAGTGTGCAGGCAAAGGCCAGGGGCACAGAAACATGCTCCACAGCAAAGTATGGCTCTCTGCAATGAATGAAGAACAGCACAAGCAGAAGAAAACAGCCACGGTCTTTAGGAAAAGGCCAGCTAGAATCCAGTCTAATAGCACCTATAGCCTCACAAGACCTTCGATGTATAAATTTGCCAAAGACAAAAGAAGCTGTTCTAACTGCTGAGCAACATGGCTCCCCCTGAAACCAGGAACGAGGCAAGATTTCTAAATAAAGCTTATAAGTTTAAACTAAGTTTAACATGCTTGGCTCTATTTTTCTTTAAACATGAGCTTCTTGGGCATCCGCTTACAAAACAAAGTTACCAAAGCAATCCTCACCTGTATACTGTACAAGAGACGGGTTAAATTCTGGATGGTCTGTACAATCTAGAGCGGGGAGAGGAAAAAAGAAAGTGTTTTATGTTGCTGTTTACAAGACATAGCAAGTTCAGAGCAAACAACAGCATAAGGTTTTGTGGCTGATCTGACTCACCTCAGTCTGCGTGGAAGTAGGGAAACATGTGTCTCCTTCCTACAGACAGAAATGGAATTAGCCTTTTTGGTAGGATTGGACTGCCACCTTCTGGCATCTCAACTTCAGTATCTGAAAATTTCTACAGTTCTCAAACACTGCACCAATATGATTAATTTAAGAGGATACCAATCATTTAGCATGCCGTACATATGCACAATTTCAAAACAAAACATTCATACTAATATTCAGCTATTTCTGCATCACTAGTTTTCCTCATATACAACAAAATACATGGACTTCTTTTGCTACTGAAAAGTACATGTTACACCTGCCGCTTGATTGCTACAGGCACACAGCAGAAACCCAATTTAGAAGTACCATGGGGTCCTCTTCTTATCAGAATGGGGAGAGCAGGGGGGCAGCACTTCTATACTGTCACAGCTGCAAGTCCCCATAACAACAACGCAGCAGAAGTAAATTGTAGTTTGGCCCTTAAAAATTCCAAATTGTAAAATGCAAAATAAATTGTCCAAGATTTAACATATGTTTTCATTTTTTTAATTATTTTAAGAATTTAGTGTTTAGTTTGTTTAATGACCATATGGTGAATCAAACTGACAGTGGTGGGATATGGGGAAAGTAGTGGTGGGAACAGAGAAGTGGACCTTGTGCATAGCACATTTCCTGCACACATGCAGCGCATATATGAATTTTAAAGAAAGCATCTCAAATGCAGTACCTGATCCAGGATGTCAACTTCCACTATGCTGTTTGTATCATGAACATCTCCATCATAAGGTTCATCTCTTTTTATTTCTGTTACTAGTGATTAAAAGCATCAGGAAAAGACAGGAGTCAAACATATGTGAAACACATACATGCACTTATGGATCAAGTGTATTCTTGATTTTAAAATAAATGAATTTCCTGTACAGAGGTAATGTTATCCCTAAGAAACAGAATTCTGTGATCTTTGTCAGTCATTCAAATAAACAGACCCTCGCTTGTGCATAATTTTACTTTGTTTTCACTATAAGGACCAAGAGCTATCTAGCTACTGAAACAGCAGCTCCTGATTGCTGTCCACTAAGCGCTGGCTTATGACAATAGATAGTAATATAATAAAGTTTTCCCAAAATATTTATTTATTATTTATTTATTCATATTTATATACTGCCCTCCCCAAAGGCTCAGGACTGATTTTTAAATTGTACAGAATAAAGATATACAAAATTAGAAACTTGTCTCATTGTTTTTATTATGAAGAGTCCAACCATTAATTTCATGGGTATGGCTTTCAACAAACAAGACACTCTACTTGTGTCGGGAGATCGTATGTGAGCCTTGGAGCCCTATTATATCTATACGTTTGGAACACATATGAACTGGCTCCATCCATGCATTACAATACTGAGGCTATAAAATGTACAGCAACAGAAGGTATTAATGGGAGTTGTAATGAAATTCTTTAAGATATTCCTAAGTAAGAAACTATTTTCAAATTAACTGAATATCAGGCACTGCATATCAGTTTATTTTGTAAAATTTCAAAAGAAAATAATTTAAGAAAGAATTTTGAAAGCAACAACACATTTGGCGTTCATGGTGAAAGCTCCTAATGTCCAGCAACAATTTTGCTGGCTTGAATGGAACCATTGCAGACTAACATAGTATTGCCTAGATTCATGTGGGTAGCCATGTTGGTCTGAAGCAGCAGAACACTTTTAAGACCAACAAAGCTTTATGCAAGGTATGAGCTTTTGTGTACAATGTATCTGAGGAAGTGTGCATGCACACGAAAGCTCATACCTTGCATAAAACTTCGTTGGTCTTAGAGGTGCCATTGGACTCTAAATTTGTTCTACAGTATTGCCTACTGATATATAACTAAACCACTTTGGTATAATCATTTGCTTACTGTTCTGATTCAACAGAAAACAGGCAGTGTTACTGCGGGTCTGCCAACCCACCAAGAGTCACATGTTGGTAAGTCCACAAAGGGGTTTGCAGAAAACAGGAAAGAGACACTCTGTGAAAATAAATCGACTTGCAGTTCTTTGGATCTAACTCATTGACAGTGCCCGTGAATACCAAGTTCACAAATCCCTGAGTGTGTACCCAGGGAACAGAGAAAGAAAAAAAAGTGCCTGGCATGAACTGGACCCAAGTTTGTTTCTGTGTGTGTGTGTGTGTATACACAGACACCTTATTAAAGGAAGATTCTTATAATTCATCATAGCTTAGGATCATGGACAAAAAATTGTTGGATATTGGTTATACCACTGAAGAAACTGGGGCTTGCTGAATCAGCAATTACAATGAAAAACAAGATGAGTTTGTTCTTCACATTTTAAAAAAATACTTCCCTCTGATAATTTCTCCTCCTCTGCTTATAATCAGACTTCACCTGGACTACTCAGGGCTTTTACACTCGCTAGAATGAATGCCCATTCAACTGTGGTTATGAAGAGCCGATTTTTGCATCTTCCCTAATCTGATAGCGTCTGAAGCGCCACAAGCTAAGTTTAGCTATCGTGAGCATGACCTTATACTCTATCAAGAGATTCCTTAATAATTTGAAGTTGGCCCTTAAATATAAAAACCATTGTCCTCTGAAACAGCTGTAAGGCGAAACGCGTCGGGACTTGTGTGAAATAATAAGAATACAAGAATTACTGAAGAGAGAAGACTCTGTATAAATCCAATTTGGATATTTTATTGCCATATTGGTTTCCCAGTGTGTCTATATTTTTCTATATTTTATTCTACCATGGCGTGTGAATTTCAGTGATTTCAATCCAAGCAGGGTGGTCCCCTTGTCTTTTGGGAAATAAACAGAGATTATGAATGAAATTTCAGATTGAGTTTTAGAGCTTTTATTGACAAAGGAAAGGAAAGGATACTGTTTTGCTTTACACTTAGAAGGGGTGAAATTTTCAAAACATTGAATTTAAGTATAGAATGTGAATAAAATTGAAAGGCCTTACTAACAATCAGTCATAGATTCACAGACATCTGCTGCAGAAAGCTCTTCTGTCAGGCTTGATTCTCTGGTACTGCCATCTGTTCCCTGGCTTGTGTCATTTGGTATTGATGCTACAGCCACATGGAGGCTTTCCACTGCAGAAAGAACAAGAGTTCAAGGGGGGGGGGTGTTAATCCAAAAATGGGGGGAGGCAAATAGGGAAAAAGTATTCCAAGGCCCTTGGCCACCCATGAATTTGGCCAGATCATATGCTTTATTTTTAGACAACTTTTGAATTGAAGGACACAGAAGGAATCTTTGGGTGTCTCTACGTGGGACTTTTCCGGGCATGGGGAGCAGGAAAAATCCGGGCACCATTATGCCTAATCTGTGTATGATTGCAGGATAGCTCACAAGGAGCAGACAGCTGTATGTTGCCCTGTAGCTCCTATGGGCTGTGTGAGGTTGGGTTACACTTTGTGTTCCTTCCCTCTCAGCTTGTTTTTTTCATGCATTTACTGCTCACACTGTAGCAGTACAACGTAGCTGGGAAAAAGAATGGGAAAAGCAGTTTGAGGGAGTAGACTGTGAAGACCCTGTGCAATGCAATGGAACAACATGGAAAAGCATAGCAGCAGAGCATGTGGTTCTGGAACTGGGTGTGTGGACGTCCTCCCAAGCTATTCCATTGTCATTTCTTTGGAAAGTTTTTAAACAGAGGCTGGATAGCCATCAGAGAGGCTGATTTTGTGAAGGCTCAAGGGGGTGGCAGGTTACAGTGGATGAGCGACAGGGATGTGAGTGTCCTGCATAGTGCAGGGGGTTGGACTAGATGACCCATGAGGTCCCTTCCAACTCTATGATTCTACGATTCTATTATTCTAGCTGCTGCCAGAAGAAGCCAATATTTTCATGCTCCTTTTCTGGATGTAGACTTTGTTTAAAGTCCCATGTGAGCTCTTGGCTGTCCTGACTCAGTTCACAAGTTTGACTTTATTTCACAGTCTTCATGATGGTGACTCTAATGTGGCAAGAACGAACCATTTCTTCTCCAAGCGGAAGAGTTACTAACTGAATGAAACTTAATTCTGTTCATTTGTTAGATTACATTTCCTAATTTCTGAATGTCTTTGTTGATGCATGAACATTTTAATGAGTATCTTAGCAGCAAGAGGGCTTTTCAGAGGTGAAGTAAAAGGGTAATTGTTAATAGCACTGGATGTGGAAATATGTTGATGAAGCAGATTTTATAGTAAGTAGGCTGGCTTTTATCCAACCACATTGTCATTAAAATGCCCTGAAAATATGTGAAGATAAATTTCCTGGTGCCTTCAACCAGGACTCTCTGCAAGGGCAAAGTTCCTCACTTAATTGGAATAATTTAGAACAACTTCACATATGCATAGACTATGTCTTACAGCCCAATTATTTTGTATGCATAGTGCTCAGCATTGAACACAAAAACATATCCAAACTCCATGCACTCAAGTACTTCCAGTACTATCTTTACCATTGTTCCCTCTAATATTTCGGAAAAGCCCCTGTGGGTGGAGCACTGTCCAAGACACGCCCAGTGTCTTGCCTGTGCTTCCGTCTACATGGGCCAATCCAACCGCACCCAGCTTCAGATTGGGCTGGCCCCTGGAGTGCCCACCTTCAGAAGCCGGCTGCGAGATGCACAGCCAGCTTTGCAGCCAGATGCTGCCTGGCTGCCGAGGGCAGAGCTCCTCCACTGCCCTGCCTTGGCTGCCAGCCCACCGCAACCCCCAGCAGCCATGGCAGCCTGGCAGCCTCCGGGGACGTTGCCCCAGCCTCCACCAGGGCTACAGGCTCGTCTACTGTATGGTGCAATGCCTAGTTGCCTTGCCCTCGCTCCAGCCACAAGCCAGAACTCCAGGTAGGGCAGCAGCAGGCCCCTCCATGGGGGCCCTCCACTAGCACCCGTTGCATTCCTGCATGCAACGGGCTTTCAGGCTAGTAATAAAAATAAACTTACCCCTAAAGAAGGAGCTCATGGAAAATGCAGAAGGAAAATTTGTTTACATTTTATTCTAAAGATATCCTGTTACCAGTTACTTTCCAGGAGAAATTAAAGATCCTTGTTCTGACCTTGAAAGCCCTATGCAATCTGGCTGTGGGGTACCTAAGGTAAGAGCCAACATTCCCCAATATCTGCCTCCAAAATCCTGAGATTGAAAAACAAGGCCCGTTGCAGGTACTGCCAACCATCAGTAATTAGTCTAGCTTTTGTGCTGGTAGACCCTCAACTTGAAAGTCAGTTGGTCCCAAACTCGTTTGAGTCTGTCTGCACCTTTGGAATTCTGAAACAGTGCTGGCCACAGACACAAAACAGCTGCCTCAGGAGCTGGCCACTGCAGCTTATTCTCAGTCACGTACCGAAGATCCTCCTGCTGTGGTAGCAGATGCTGCTGAAGCGATGTTTTGATGTTTTAAAGCTACACAGCCAATCAAATCTCCAATGTCCACTTTGCTAGGCAAAAGACCCAGGTGGGTATGCCCATTTTCTAGAAACAGTTGGCAGGCACCAAAATATGAGTTGGTGGGCACCATGTTGGCCACAGTCCCAGGTTGAAGACCCCTGCTACAAACCATTGGAAGCTAGTTACGCCCCCCCCCCCCGGGCCTTGTTTCATGGTATTTAACGTTTATGGTTGCATTTCTGTTATCCTGTTATGAACTACCTTCTGGAAATGTTCCAAAAGTGAGATACCTATCCTTATCTATTGTTGTTCCTCTATATATTTCTGAAACAGCCTAGGGGGTGGGACGTGTCTGGCCCTGGACTCTAGCCTCTTTGCTCTCAGATGCCTCAGTACCTGGAGCCAGCAGCAGGTGAGAGGGCCCTGGGCAAAGGGTTATGGTAGAGGGCTTGCTAATGAGGGCCTCTTGGCCTGCTAGGCTGGGGCTGCTGATGAGGGCCTCCCAGCCTGCTGACTGCCTGCTAAGGAGCTCTGTCCCAGGCCTCCTAACGAGCTGCCCAGCCCCTACCCATCCCATTTGATTTGGCTGTGAGCTGCGGCCCAGGGGCCAGGGGAGGAGACCCTTTCAGGGCCCGTTCTTAGGAACGGGCTTTGAAGCTAGTTTTGAAATAATGTAATTTTGTTCTGTTTAGCATCATATATCTTCTTCAGCTCTTAGAAAATTTCAGAACAGTTAAAATAGCATATATTTTGCCTCCTAGAAGTATACACACACCCTTCTTCTAAATGGGCTCCCAATTACCTCAAGCAGCTGGCGCAACCCTGTCCAACATCAGCCCAAACATTCTGGAATCTCTTTCAATGATTATTGTCCTACTCTTCCTATGTAACAAACCGCTTAAAAGCATTTTAAAAAATTAATTCCTTACACATATGTCCTTATGCATGTCTGGAGGCCCCTGATGAATAAGAGGTTGGTTTCAAATCATGAAAAACTGAACACGACCCACAAAACAGGCCTAAAACTCTGGAGAATGAGCATAGGCACAAGAGCGAACATAAACAGAAGCACTGGAACAGTGAGGAACAACGAAGGACAAACCATAGTATTACGAAGTTGGTGATGAATTATCCTAGCAATGACCTGTCCTCAGCAAAAACAGGGGCACTGCTTTCCAGCCTTACCTTCCCTGAGAGCTGCAGCTAGAAGTGAAGCTACTTGTGGTGTTTCTCCAGAATCAGGCTTTATCAACAAATGTGGTTCTACATTAACGTCTTCAAAGCCACTCATATCTCCAAGCTTGGCATAGATATCAAGCTTATCTTCCAAACAACTACAGATCTGTTGGTCTTTGTTGCTCAAGTTTGCTGTAAGGATATAAATATATATAACATGAATGACCATATTTACATTAACAACCATGTTTATCACATTTATGGAAAGGATTCATATGCTGGGATTGCTATTACCCCCACTATTAGATTATAAAAATAAATAGTCCATATGGGGGGGGCTTTATTTTGATCTGCAGCCCCATGCAAGCTGTTTACCTAAATTCCATGTAACTAAAGCCTCATCCAAATAACACAGATATATGAAATCACACCCTATTTGAGTGGGGACCCACAAACAGGAACTGAACCACCCATTAAAGGTATGGGGAAGATATAAGTCCAGAACTGATAACAAGCAACAATGCACCAGGCAGGTAATTGGCATGGTAACATAAGAACAGATGGCATCATAAGGTTAGAATGTTTTGCCACAGTAAGTTTTTATTTCAAGAGCACTAGGACCAATGTCATACCTTGACATTTTTGAATTTTAGCTATTCTGACTTCAGCTATTCTTCGGTCCTCGTCAGATTCGTTCATTTTTCCTTCTTCCTCTGGACAGCTTCAGTGATTTAATGCAAATATAAATAAAGCAAAATCCATCTCTTTCTTTCAGAAGGTGCATAAGTGTGCATGCATGCATGTTTTTAATCTCTCTCACACATACATATACCTGTAAGCATTGAAACGTTCACACCCAGAATACCAGTTTGTAAACAGAAGTTTTCTGTCATATCAGTGTTAATTTTCCTGCCCCAAAGCACCTCCATAGAGGCACTCTTTGATCCTCTGGAGATTGTACATGTACTGATGGGTTTCACAGGCAGCACTACAACAGGAAAAACAGTGCCCACTCCCTAGAGCCATTTCAGTTGAGAAAATGAATAGAGGGGAAGGCTGAAGCCCCTTTTCGACAGAGAGCCAGTTTGGTGTAGTGGTTAGGAGTGAGGACTTCTAATCTGGCATGCCAGGTTCGATTCTGCGCTCCCCCTCATGCAACCAGCTGGGTGACCTTGGACTCACCACGGCACTGATAAAGCTGTTCTGACCGAGCAGTAAAATCAGGGCTCTCTCAGCCTCACCCACCCCACAGGGTGTCTGTTGTGGGGAGAGGAATGGGAAGGCAACTGTAAGACGCTTAGAGCCTCCTTCGGGTAGAGAAAAGCAGCATATAAGAACCTACTCTTCTTCTTCTTCTACACATGCTGTGGTCCCAATCTGAATCAGGGCCCTAAGCAGTTGTGAAAAAGGTTTTGTCATAGCTGACTTTCAGATAATGGGAGAAAAAGCTGTCTCCCTCTTTCCTCCACATCCTGCATAACTGCATTAACTTCTTTTATACCCCCCAATTGTCTTTCTTTCTAAATAGTTCATAGTTTTTAACCATTTCTGTTTGATTCACATTTCAGTACTCAGTTCTACAACACCCTTTTGGGTTGAACAAGACTGCACTCTGTATCTCAAATAAAACCACATCACAGATCTATCATATTTAGTGACAGTGATGTGGGCCCATCAAAGCATTTCCACAATTGGAAGGATTTCTGCCAGTGGAATGTGACCTTCTCCCAGGGAGTAAGCCTGTTGAATAGAAAGGGACCTGCATCTGAGCTGCACCTGCTTGGGGTGGTTGGAAGGCCAAAACAGCTCTGGAAAAGCATTCATTCCAATTGTATGGACCATCATTCTAGTCTAACAGGTTGTAATTCCAGGTCTTGGTGTCTCAAAGTGCAGGATCACACAGAGCTGGAAGAGACCACAAAGGGCCAACCAATTTACCCCCCCCCCCTTCTTGGGTACTAGAAACCATACACTCCTGGCAGGTGCTCGCCCAATCTCTTCCTAAACTCCACCGTGATCTGAGCAATATTCCATCTACGGACAGCCCTCACCCTCAGAAAATGCTTTCTAATATTTAAGTGGAATCTCCTTTCTCGTAATTCAAATCCATTGATCCTAGGCCCAAATTGATTTACTCAGACATAAATCCCACTGTATTTAATGAGACTTGGTCCTAGGAAAGAGGATTGGAGTTCATTCTACTTTCGGGGTCTGTGTTAGACCCATTCCCTTGGTTTCATGATAGTTATTATTGTTGTTTTTGCAACTTTACAATGGAGGAAGTAGCTCAGTTGTCTTAAGGGGCAAGTTTACAAAGACAGGGCAGAGTATAAATCCCAATACAGACAGCCAGGTAGATGTTACTTGCTGGTGGCAATTTCACAAGAAGGTCAGCCATTTGCTGGACTAATGAATCAATCCTAAAATTGGCTCACCAGATTTGCTATCTTGGAGTATGATAAGTTCATAGGGAAAAGTAATTTCATGGAGAAGACTGCAGCAGCCGTATTATGGGGGGCTCAGGAACCTTAATGCCCCCTCATGGGGCATTTAAGATGCAGTGGGAAGGGAAGGGAAGGAAAGAAAGTTGCACTCCATGGATGGAAATCCTTCTTTCCACAGAAATACCCTAATAGAACCTGGTATCTGAATACTGGTATTATTAATAGTGCTAAACAAACATTCAAAATGGCTCATTCACTTCATACCCATGACTTAATCTTGCATTTGGCAGGGAGATTTCCAAGGATTTGGGTGGTACATTGGGTGGTACTCCAAGGAACATTAGGGATCATGACACAAAGGCAGGAAATAGCAAATCACCTCTGAATGTCCTTTGTGTGGCTACCAGACAATCCTCGGATCTCCTGGCTACACTACCCATGTCATATGACAAATAACAAATAAATAATAGCACTGCTTTTAATAGTTCTCTAGTGACAATCTAATATTATTCCTAAAATGATCTTATATTATGATTGAGAGCCAGCTTGATATAGTGGTTGGAATAGGATCAGGGAAACCTAGGTACATCCCACCCCCTCCCCTTCACTGCCATGAGCCCCCGCCCAGATGACTTTGGGCTGCCAGTTACTCTGACTCCACTTAACCAACCACATAAAGTTGTTAGGTTAAAATGGAACAAGGGAGATAAATTATGCTGCCCTGAGATCCTTGGAGAAAAGACTGGATAACAATGTGCAAATTTATTTATTTGGTTAACAATAATTTTGTTTCCATAGTCAAAATCCACAAGACCAAACTCAGTAAAATTCTGATGAAGATTGTTACACTAAAAAAACAAAGATCAAAAGCAATGTATAATGCCCAAAGGACAGCCTACATCTCTCACCAAATGACAGCCCATACCTCTCCACAGCCTCTTGAATCTGCCTCATCCAATGACTGCGTTCCTCTTTGGAATTGGTATGAATTTCATACATCTCAGGCCCTGTGGATGACGCACTAATCAAGAACATCCCTCTCTCTTCATTAGCTACTTCTCTGACAATAAGTTTCTGTAGGGCTATAACAGCAGGCTTTTGGTCCTGAGCATTTAAGGAAGATAAATCAAAACAAACAAGAGAATCTCATCAGGAAAACCTTAGGAGTATAATTGCTTTGGGAAATTAGGTTTTGTCTGTAAGGGAGTAATAGATAATGATATATCAAGCACTTGTTTGAAAAATGTTTATTTTATTCATGTTATAGCCTCTACTGTTATTGTATTGCTCCTTGCAGCATGTCGCAAAATCCTTGGCTGCACTTTAAATGTTTTGACCTGATTAAAACAAAATTATAACCCCCTAAAGTATTAATTTCAGTAACGTTAATAGAACAAAATTGCTTAATATTTACCTGACTTAAAGTTGATACCTAAACTTTGTACAAAAGATGAGTTTCAAAGACTAACCTCATTGCAACTCAGTGAAACATATTTCCATTTTATATCTAGTACAATAAATGTGATTTTCATCCTGATAAAAATGTTCAGTCATAGTCATAATTATGACTAATGAAGAAGCAGAGGTGCAATTACTAAGAAAAACCTAGATATAAGAAATTACAACACACTATTAAGCTACTCCAAGCATAAATTAACTTTTCAAAATGTTTATACTTACAACAGCTGCAAATATATATTTCTGGTCCTTTTCTTGTAAAAATAACATCACATCATTTAGAAGCAGAGCTAAAATATCTTTTAAGAAGAAAGAAAATGGATCATATAAGTTATTTGCTTCTTTTAATCTTCAAAGAAATAAATACAGATTTAAAGGAGAAAAATGCTTACAAGCAACCAAGATGAGCTCATAAACTCTAAGGCACCATTCCAAAAACAGTTTTTTTTTTAAATGTTCCCTGACTTTAGTTAACTACTAGAACCTAATGCTGGAATGAAGGTGAAACAGTCAGACTGTATAGAGTTTTCACTCCTCAAGTCAACACGATATATTAACTGACTCCCCAGAAAGTACATATGAGCCACATATCATTTTCATTACAGACTTAAAGCCTAAAAGTGATTTGGGAATTATGATGCTACTAGAGGCAAAGCCCGTTGTATACTAGAGCTTGGCAGTGGGAAGAAGAAGGGGAGGAGTTATTAAATCTGTAAGAGCATGGGGTTGAATGAGTGTGTTGTGTGGGAGGTTGTGGTGGAGTGGAGACAAATGAGGCCATGGGTGTGGAGATATGGAAGAAGAAGAAGAAGAAGAGTTGGTTCTTATATGCCGCTTTTCCCTACCCAAAGGAGGCTCAAAGCGGCTTACAGTCGCCTTCCCATTCCTCTCCCCACAACAGACACCCTGTGGGGTGGGTGAGGCTGAGAGAGCCCTGATATCACTGCTCAGTCAGAACAGTTTTATCAGTGCCGTGGCGAGCCCAAGGTCACCCAGCTGGTTGCATGTGGGGGAGCGCAGAATCGAACCCGGCATGCCAGATTAGAAGTCCGCACTCCTAACCACTACACCAAACTGGCTCTCAAGAACCTGTTGTGTGTCAAGAACCTGTTGTGTGGAATGTTCATTGAGTGTGGGAGAGGACTGACCTTTGGGAGTTGTGGCATAGTGGTTACAGATCAGCTTTCCAGAGCCATGTCTTCAGATATGTGAAGGGGAAATCAGACTAGACACTCTTCTTATGGGGAGATTACATGGCAACCAATTCCTCCCAGTTCTGCATTCAACATCATTTCCCTTCTTATCCCCCTGCCCTAATACACATGGGGTAGTCACAGTACACAGCTGTCCATCCTGCTTCTTCTGTCTCAATTTTTTTTACTATTGTTAAAATACTATGTGTCCAAATGATTCCTTCAGGGTAGCTCCTTAGAAGAAGAAGAGCTGGATTTTTGTACCCTGCTATTTACTACGCAAAGGAGTCTCAAAGTGGTTTACAAACACCTTTTCCCTTAGTCTCCCCACAATACACAACCTGTGGGGCTGTGAGAGGTCTGAGAGAACTGAAAATGGGCCGCAGTGACCCAGCAGGCTTCAGGTGTCTCAAAGCAGTTTCCAATTGACTTCCCTTCCTCTCCCCACAGCAGACTCTCCGTGAGGGTGGTGGGGTAGAAAGCCTCACTTGGAAGATGGCAACCCTAAGAGGAGGTCCCTCTGTGCACAGCAGTCTTGACCTTAGTCAGGTTTATGCACATCTAGGTAGTGTGGAATTCCAGAAGATGAATCTACACCAATCTGGCAACCTTACCTCCTCTCTGCAATGTTTTCTTAACCTAAAATAGGTCAGAGGGTGCTAGGTGGCTGCGGGGGCATTACACACTTTTGAGGCCCCACTTTCAGACTTCAAGGAATATGTTCAGACCAGGGACAGCCAACCTCCAGGTGGGGCCTGGAATTGCTGCTCATCTCCAGACTATGCAGACCAGTTCTGCAAGCAAAAATGGCTACTTTGGAGGGGTGACTGTGTAGCATTGTATCCCCCTGAAGTTTAGGGATGCCAGCCTCCAGGTGGGGTCCGAGAATCCCCTGGAAGTACAGCTCATCTCTAGGCAGTTAGGTTGAAGGGAAAGCTCTCTCCCCTCACATGCTTCCCTTCAAAAGGAATGCACGTGGCCCCAGAATCCACTTGGTTGCTTGGCTGGTGATGTCTGCCCTTCTGAAGTCTGAGACCTACTGCTGAATCAAAAATGAATAAACTGGGAGGGGTGGGTCCCAGTTAAGAGACAAATATAGAATAGTACAGACGCACTGGGAAATCAATATGGCAATAAAAAATATCCAAATTGGACTTATATAGAGTCATCTCTCTTCAGTTCCAGTAATTCTTTTATTCTTATTTCACACAAGTCCAGACATGTTTTGCCTACAGCTTTTTCAAGTCGTCGGGACTTGTGTGAAATAAGAATAAAAGAATTACTGAAACTGAAAAGAGACGACTCTATATAAGTCCAATTTGGATATTTTTTATTGCCGTGTTGGTTTCTCAGTGTGTCTGTACTATTCTATATTTGAGACCTACTGCTGGCAACTGCAGTCCCTGTTGTTGTCTGCAAGGCCAAGTCATTGCCTAATAAAAGTGGATCACCTAGATCACTGCTCATCTCTAGATTATAATGATCAGCTCTGCAGGCAAAAATGGCTACTTTGGAGGCTGGACTCTGAGGCATTGTACGATTTTAAGGCCCTCCTCCAAACCTCCAGAAATATCTCCAACCCAGGGGTAGCCAACTTCCAGGTGGGGCCTGGAGAGCTCCTGGAATTACAGCTCATATGCAGAGTATCAAGATCAGCTGCCCAGGCAGAAAGGGCTCCTATGGAGTTTGGACACGGTTGAGGAGAAGAAACATTTAAAGTCTCCCACACAGGTTGTTGTGGAGTTGAAACCCTTGAGGACTACTGCACAGGGTTGTGGTGCAGATGAAACAGGAGGCAAACACCCTCTGCAACAGCATCCAGTTTCACTTGCACAACAACCCTGTGTGGTAGGTCTCAAATCTGCAGAGAGCTGCTTGGCATACACCATACAGCTGGTCACAGCCTGGTGAATGACACCATTCAACTCCTCTAGATTTTTCCCAGGAAGAAGATGCCAGAGAAGAGGGAAAGCTGAAGACAGGGAACAGATAAGATAAGTTGGCAGTTGAATGGGAAAGAGAATAGGAAACAGGAAAGGGAAGAAGGCTTTCAGATAAGAAGGAAACGGGGGGGGGGGTAGATGTTTCCTGAAAGTCCTTGCAGGTCTCCCACTAGTTCATTTTTATTACTCTGCATTTTTCCAGGTACAAAATACATTTTTTGCAGAGTACTTGTCCTGAGCCTCCAGGGAAATGCACAGGGTAAACAATGTAATCATTCATTTTTCAAAAATCCCATAAAACATTGTGTTTGTAATTAAGAGGGCAAGTACCTTTGAAACGTCCTGTAGCCGTTTTCCAGTAAACTAAGCCTTCATGCAGAAGCGTCCTCTCTGTCTTGATCAAATCTTGCTTTCTGAAAACATGCCCCGTTTTCAACTTGGTATACGTTTTGTTTTCTACCTTACTGAGGATTTCTAGCAATTTTTGTTTTTTCTCATATTCATTAACTTGGAGATCCACTGCTGCTATCATATCCTTGATTAAACCAATGGCTTTACATAAATCTTGGTGTTCTTCAGATCCTTCTGTAGAAAATCAAACAAATATATATCTATTTAGAGTTGCAGGAAGGCCTTTGAGTGGATGTTCACAGCCCAAGACAAAGAACATAATTTTCAGATTATCTCTGTGCAGAGTTCATGACCCATATATTAAACAATATGCATCATTAAAAAATACTGCTTAAATATAGAAAGGATAGTAGCGACAAAATGGTTTAGTGTAAGTAAACGGTGAGGAGTAATTTTAGATAGAATCATAGAGTTGGAAGGGGACAAACAGTCCATCTAATCCAATTCCCTGTTCAATGCAGGATTAGCCTAAAGCATCCTTGGTAACTATCTGTCCAGCCACTGCTTAAAGTTTGCCAGTGAAGGCACCACCTCCTTAGGCAGCCAATTCCACTGCTGAACTACTTTGGCTGTAAATATTTATCTGGATATCTAGGAGATACCATTCTACACATAGTTTAAACTCATTATATCCTCCGCTGCCAATAGGAACCACTCCCTGCCCACTTCCCTGCATGCAAGGGACTTTTGCCCATACAGCCATTTTCTATGGGACCAAGCTGCAAGCCCTCTGCCATATTTTTTGCCATTTCAGGAATTAAATGGACATTTTTTCCTTTCATGAGGTTGTATGGAAGAAAGGTATGAGAACTAAGTATATGTCATTAGATCCTGCGTGCATTTCCTCTTTGTCTCTTTCCATGGGCCTTTTATAAATGTAATTTCCCCCTCATTTCCCTTCATTTTCAGACCCCTGTCTATTAGTTTTTTCTCTTACTTCTACACACATTGGCATTGTTTCTGTGCTGGCTTTGATTTTCTGGCTTCTTCCTATGTTTCCCAATGGCTGTTTTGAGGAGATTTTTTGTCACTGTTTCGCTTCAAGTTGAAGCAAAGCAGAGAGCAGTATGAGAGAGCTGGAATTTTTATTTATTTATTTGTTTGTTTGTTTTACATCTATACTGCCGCTCTCCCAGCTCAGCTGGCTCTTAGTGGTTCACTGCTACCTTCATGACCTGAGCCTCCATGGATCAAAGATTACCCCTCAAATTCCTGGCTGATGGTACAGATGTCAGTTCCACTCCATCAAGGCAGGGGAGTCGTGCTTCCTATTCCTGCCCTCTTCTTCCCAGCCACAGGACCTCCATTTTGGAGGAGTTGAGTTTCAGCCGACTCTTCCTGATCCATTCATCCACTGCTCCTTTGAATTACACTCACCACACACTGCAAACCTCCCCAAGTTTATTCAAGGATTCCCATTTTCTTGCTCTCTAAGTGCACCCTATAGCAAAGCTGAACAACTGAGGTGAGGCAATCCCTAAACACTCTGAGCCCCTCCTCACACACTATTTTTTCCCACAGAAGTGGACAAGAAACAGGAATTTATTGAGAAAAAAGAAATAGGAGTCAGAAAAAATACAGTTGCCAGATCCTCCCTGGATACCAGTGGGGGATGGGAGGGATGGAGAGAGCAGCTCCAGGTCAGTTGGGGGTGGAAAGACTCTTTTAGTGCCTCTATTGTTAATCAATGGAATAAATATTTAGGATTTCTCATGGAATATGAATGAAAATTGCTACAAACCTTTGGAATATTGCAATATTCTTTCTACTAATACTGGGTACTTGGTAATTCTCTGAGTGACCAGCAGAATGCACTCTGGGATTCCACGACGCCGAGCCAACAGATTACTGCTCCGCAGCTGTAAAAATAGATAAATTTTGAATGTAGTTCTTGTGTGATCCATTGGATGCACTTCATGCTTCTTTTTTTTCTTTTATTTGGGAAAAAGCTGATCTATTGCTTTTCTCTGGTTATTAATCTGTTATACACTGTCTTCAAGTAAAATAGTTAGCTGGAAGCAAACAATAAATCGACTATGTATTTTAATCTCCCTGAATTATCAGGCAATGAAACGCCTCTGAATATCTGCAGTTCAAAGTAATGAGCCTATGGCACACAAAGGCCAAAGTTATTTGAACAAGAACTACAGTGACTCCTGTTTCCATTTGTCGTTCCTGCCCTGCTCATCTGAGGTGGGTTTTTAGATTTTATTTAGTTTAACAGGCCAATGGCAGCCAGGTCTTGCTAAGAGTTATTCACATGAGCATTGTAATGTTAGGAGGTTAAAACAAACAAAATAGGAACCAGAAATTGTTATCACTTGGAATTTGCAAGGAATAAATTCCAAATCTTCCCTCGGAAAAGTTTTATTGAATGTCATGAGCCCAATTTGGGAATGGAATGAAATATTTTGTGCCTGAAATAGCTGTGTCCATAACTTTTCCTTAATTAAACATTATTCTTTAACAAACTTAAGTGCGTTAAAAATGACAATAACTTTCCATCAGGATTCATTTATTCCTGCTTTCTTCATTATAGGAACACCACAGGTGATGTTGCAAACTTACTTTGATGAAATTCTGGAACTTTTTGTTTTGCTGCAGCTCTTTAAAAATGCTGACTGCCTCTTTCTGATGACTGCAGAATTCCCCATATATTTTCTTCATCTTGGCTGCATTTTCTTCTGAAAACTGATTATATGCAACAATTAAATTGTATTTATTAGAATATCAAATGAGTCACAAACAATATGGCAGACTTACCTCTAAAGTCAGTTGAAATTTTACTGAAAATAAACACATCCTGCATTGTAAATTGTATCGAAATGGTATTCCTAATCCATATAAAACTGCTCTTATTCAAAATATTCATATATTAAAGTGGAAATTCAACAGTTTTAGAAACTGCCATGGATCCATCAGAGCAATTACACAGACAGAAGGGATTTTTTCAGCATTTTGACTCCTCTCCCCCCCCCCCCCATGTCAAAATAAGCTGCTTTTAGGAGAAAAGGGACCTCAATGGACAGCATGAAGGAGCTCTGCAGTGGGAGGGGGAAATCACTGAAAAATATTTCATTGGGTATATTCACAGAATCATAGAATCATAGAGTTGGAAGGGGCCATACAGGCCATCTAGTCCAACCCCCTGCTCAACGCAGGATTAGCCCTAAGCATCCTAAAGCAGTATTCATGCTAGTATGAAGTGGTTAATAAAGCCTTGAATGGAAGATCTGGTGATGAGCATAGCTGAAGATAAAATCTCAGCATTCTATCAACCTGAAGACATTTGAATACCATTTACAAATGTATTTAGTACATTTTATCCTGCCTTTGTTCTTTATTTTTTCATTCCATCCATACAACAACCCTGAGAAGTGGGTTAGGCAGAGAGAGAATGACCAGTCTGAGCTTGATGGCTGAATGGGTTCGTGAACCTGGATCCCTCCAGGCCTAGGATGTGACACTCCAACCACTACACCAAAGTGGGGGGGGGGGTTTGCTCTATTATGTAAGACTTTTGGCTTTCTTGGTTAAATGCCAATAGGGAAGTATCATTTTTATCTGTGTTTTACCTGCTGTACAAGTATATCTCCAATTCTGCTGATTACAAAGTTCCTGTCATTTCCTCCCTGACTTGACTCCTGCCGTCTCTCCTTCAAACTACAAAAGAACTGCTGGTGAAGTTCTAGGAGCTCATCTAAACAGGGGAATATTTTGTCCACAGTGCTGTGGTCCAGTTGCAGTTCTTCTTTCATTCCCTTCCGGAATATCTTAGACATAATGAACAAGGTGTGGATGTGATGCACTTCTGTTTGCATCAGCTCTGCAGTGGAGAGAAAAAACATATAATGATTATCCCAAACTAGACCCCTGCACGTTATGCTGTGCATTCCAGATACATCCTTGTGGGTTTGGTGTTATTTACAACACTAGGAAAAAAATCACCCTGCAGAATTTCTTTCACACTGCTCAAATCACCCCTGAAGGAACCAAATATGGATCTTCTTTATGAGATGCAGCTCCTGGCAAGAGTGTTCAAGACCTAGTACAATATCATGACTTTGAGTACTTCTCACAATGGAATGTACTTTTAAAAGTACCGACAGTATACAGAATATTGGAAACATGAACACAATTTGTGAAAAGGCCCTAAATAACCCTGGACTGAATAAATAAACCCAAAGATAGCAATGACTAAAATACACTTAATTTTCATCAAATAGCGGACCACACATGTTCTTTGCTATTTATCAGAGAACACAAGCAAATCAGGAAGATGTACAACCTTTGCTGGTCTCATGAAGCATCTAGTAGAATCATAGAATCATAGAATCATAGAGTTGGAAGGGGCCATACAGGCCATCTAGTCCAACCCCCTGCTCTACGCAGGATCAGCCCTAAGCATCCTAAAGCATCCAAGAAAAGTGTGTATCCAACCTTTGCTTGAAGACTGCCAGTGAGGGGGAGCTCACTACCTCCTTAGGCAGCCTATTCCACTGCTGAACTACTCTGTAATGACATACAGTTTTCATTAACTATCAGATATTATTACTATTAATTTTATTTATATACTACCCTCTCTTGCGGCTCAGGGCAGTATAAAACAATCATTCCACATCGAATTAAATATAAATAATTAATAAAACCTTAAAATGATAAACACAGCACAATATTAAAATTTCAACATCTCAATACAGCTATACAGTTTCTTCAGATGTAGCCTACCAGTAGATATTCTGCATGGCGACTATTCAAGGAGGCCTATTTGATGGAACATAAGGTTCTTGTACTCAGTAGCTGATCTGCAAATGGAAACCTACTTCAATGCAGTGCACTGGTTCACAAGAATATAAGAAAGGCCGTGCTGAATTAGAGCAGGGTTGCCAGACCCCCTGGTGGAGGTTGGGGTTTCCTGCTACCAGGCCTGCCCAAGTCACTGAACAGCTGTCCAACAGGGGGACTTACAAGTAGAAAGAAGAAGGCCCTGGCCATGCTACCAGCAACACACAGGAAGTAACGTCACACCAGCGACTTCTTGTGTGATGCTCTGGTATTTGGACAAAAGCTCTATGGTAGATGGTAGAAGTCAGTTTGACCATAGAGTTTTTACTTAAATACCAGAATGTCATCCAGAAGCCTCTAGCACAATGATGTCACATGACCTGAGCCTTCTTCTTTCTCTTGGCAAGTCACACACACACACACACCCATCCCCTACTTTTTGCCAGAAGGGACCTAGCAACCCTAGATAAGGTGAAGATGTCAACCATTCCACTATTCTGGTTCATGTAATGGCCAACAATACATTATGGGAAGCTCACATTGTTGGCAGAACAGGCATTCCATTTGCCCACTTCAGGCAGGTACTCAGCCATTGGCAGGGTCCTCTCACCTGACCTTGCATGCATGATATCACACATGTCAATTACCTGTCCCAATGAAACCCCAGATGTAACATCAGATGACACTACGTCATTCCCAGTTTTATCTGGAATTGGCAACAATGCCCATCAGTATATCATGCAATGTCACATCCACCTCTGGCTGGGCATTCCTAGGGCATTCATAATAGCCATGCCTAGTATGCTGTATCTATGCACATGTGAGTAATTGATCCAGTTACTGAAATTTTAAAAACTTTAAAAGATTTAACTTGAAGTTTATTAACATATCCTTCTTTATTAGTGAATGCCAGGTTATCAAATCAAAAAACAAAGAATAAAAGCATCATGCCAATTTATGAAATAACATACAATTTCATTCATTCCACAAGCAATTCCAGCACATAATCATTTCCATCCAGTTATATGGACCCTTGTAAAGATCTTGGACATACTGACCAAAAATCACATCTTGTCTTTTGATGACCTCCTTTTCTTGCTTGCTACAAAACCAAGGGTCCACCACAAGGCTCCAAGACTCTCCCTCAAAGTCAAGAGTGTCAGTACTGAGGTCACTCCACAAAGAGCCATCAACATCATCTGTGGGAAGGTAAAAAATTATTTCAATCAAGCAATCAAAGAAACATGATCAGAAAAGAGTTATGGTTCAGTGACAAAGCATATGCACGATGCAGCCTCTGGCATCTCCAGTTAATGTGTATCTGGTGGCAATTGCTAGGAAAAATCTTTCTTGGCACAGGATTCTGGAAAGTTTCTTTCAGTCAGAGTAGACAACACTAGTAGATCTAATGAACTAGCACATGCTTGGATCTTATAAACGGAGCTCACAAAAGAATATGCTGGAATAAATTCTGTTTATCTCTAGAGAGGACTCCTGATTTATATATTGTCTAACAGAAAATTCTGTTGAACAAAAAATACAACAGGCGCTAGCCTTCCCCTGTCCCCTCGGCAGCCCTGCCTAGGCCTGGCAAGGGGGGAGCACTGGCAGGGGCTACCTCCCTCCTCCCCCAGGTCCACAGGTCCAGACCCTGGCTCTCTCTACCCCTGTCCCTCCCAGCTCCCGCTTGCTGCCTGGCTTACCATGGGCTGGCACTTCTTCCACAAGGAAGACATTGGATGGGGATGTAGCCAGGGGTAGAACAGCCTACCTGATCAGCCATTCATTGGACAGATGGCCAATCAGATAGGCCATGAGTCCCAACTCCTCCCACCAGCCCAGTCGGGTTTATTTATGTTACAGATATTGAGTTAGATGAGTGAGTTTCAAATTCAAATGATGGCCACATTTCAGCAAGCCAGAGCAGTCAGGGAGAAAAAGGCATAATAAAGTATGCTTGTATTTGGGGTCATTGTTATGCCTCAGTGTTGTCTAATGTTTTCAACACACCTTCAAGCACAAAAGACTCAACTGACGACGCGCTCCCAATTGATTGTAAGAGTTCTTCAGAGTGTGATCTGGATCTCAAAAGATCGGTGTCTGTCTCCAAAGGGGATGAACATTTTCTAGAGGTAAAGCAAAATCACACAAGGATCAAGTAACTCACTCTGACCGTCAAGTATTCACACAACACATGTAGAAAGCGCCATCTACCTTTCAAGACTGGAACTCAGAACACTTTTGGATGAGTGTTGTTGCTGCGATCCATCTTTCTTTACAAAGGACAGTCCAATGGGTGTGGACGTAGAAAAGTGAACTGGGGACAATACTGGCTGTGGAATATCTCTGAATGATGGATCTGGAAATTAACCACTTCAGGTAAGGATTTTCAAAAAAAAATAATTCTGAATAAATGCTTCATGACACACAATCTAAACCTTAGGCTAAAAGGAGAATTTGTACTCACACAGCACAAATCTCTTGATTCCTGGGATGCACCACACAATATTACAACTCCACAGAATTTCAAAGGACTTTTGTCATACTTTAGCTGCGGATAAAGTTTTGGAAGGCAGAAACTAGCGGAATCAATTTTGGGGTCCTGGACTATGTAATTAATAATTATCTCAGGGAAAACATTTTGCAGTTTGAAAACACACCTTGGAAAATGCTGTATGATTCCAGAACTGTGAAAGTTATGCCAGGGCTGTAATTCAATGCCTCCAAGCCCCTACACTATGATGTCACTGATGTTCTTAATCCCCATATACTCTCAGTTACTCACAGAATGATAGTTTCAGGAGTAGCATCTCAAGTAGTCATTTACATTTTCACTTTGGCTAATGTCAGTAGTCAGGCCTTTGGTAGAGCTCATCCTTTTAAAGCATATGCTCAAAAAGCTTCCCACTGTTTTAATACTTTTAACAGAATGGACTATTGACTGATTGATCACGGCCTATTTTAAACTACGCTGAACTTAGAAAAGACATGGGACAGACATGTTTAAGCAAACAAACAAAAGTGTATGTTTATGTGGAGATTGTGTAGAAGTTCAGCCCTGCCCTATTGTGAACTTTTTCTATAATTAGGGGGGAAATGTCTAAATAGAACAAAACATTTTTAAAATATGTCTTTATAACGCTTAGCGTGCTTACTACAGTGCTTACTTGTCTGGATTGCTTGTGTTCTGTTCTTAATGAGGCATCTCTCTTGGGATCTCTGGCAAAGAAGAATGTTTTTGTAGTAAAAAAAACCTGATGACACAATTAACACTCTACTGTTCAAGACACTATTTAACACTCCGACATAACTGAAGCCATCCTCATTCCAAAGAGATATAAAAAGATATACAAGCCCAAAGATATTCATGCACTAAATACTTTGTATATTAAGAGTGTATTTAGTTAATTAACATCTCACTTGTCTCTCCAATGGAAATCATTTTATCCTCACAACCCCTAGCTTACCCCAAAGTAAGCTAGGCTGAAAGACACCGACTGGCCCCAGACCACACAGCAAACCTCCACAGCAGAGTGGGGATTTGAACCTCAGCTGACCACCTTATCCACCACTCTAATCACTATAGCTTGCCTTCATGCTCTAAATAACACAAATACATTTCAAAACATTTAAAATATAGTCTCAATCGCAACTCTTTCCTATGCACCCAGTAACTTTTAGATAATTTTACTATTGGGTCAAATAGAAGGTACTTCTAGCAAATGTGGAATAAATCCAAAATTTGGCTAAATGACTCCTAACATGATAAAACCTAACATGATAAAGCCTTTCCTGGCCAGCTGCCTAACCTGGCATGTTCCATGGGGTGGTGGTGGGTCGAGAGGCGCCACATGGCTCCCGACTGTAGCAAATGGTAGAGGGGCCATTCGGAAGGCGCTGTGTGCCTTCTGATTGGCCCCTCTGTCGTCAGGGCTGTGCCAAGTGGCCAATTGGAAGACGCACTGCACACACCTTCTGATTGGCCCCTTGGCAATGGACTGACAAACGGAGGGGCCAAGTCACGAAGCCCCAAAGTCCGGGGCTAAGGGCCCAATCCGCAAATTTCGATCCCGGACTCAGCCCAGTCCCACCCCCCTTAGCCTTTTATTTATATCGCGGAGTGGTATAAAGTAATATATATTTTGCTTGCAATTTATTACAGTTAGAATATATATATCTAGCGTTAAGGGGGGGGAGAAGAATTGGTGATTTAAATTTGTACTACGAATCCTGGAAAAATTCAAAAAGCCAAGAATTGCTGTGGATGCTTTGCTATAATTGATGTACACCAGGGGGCAATATTTCTCTTTCATTTTGATGCCATGTTATAAATTGAATTTTACTAATTCACTGAAGACATCATGCACTTTCTGAGAACATATCCCTATCAATGATCACTGTTTATAATCACCACATACATAAAACAGGGTGGCTGAAGCCATTGGCCGTGAATCTCACTGCCAAATAAATTTGTTACTGAAAATATTTCAGAAATAGCTTTACCACTTTACCACCTTCACCAATAAGACAGGCTATAGATGAAGTACATATTCATTTGCTGTTTTATCAACATGGATGTAATGTAATGCAAGACCCAAAAGTGGTTGGGTGAACAAGCCCATTTTGGCTCATGAAAAGCTGTTCATTCAAACAGTTGTGAAGCTGCTGGCTGCATTTTCTGAAAATAAAATGTCCCCAAATGCCTCAGGATTCAGATTCTTAAGGTATACAACTGTTTGGCTGGTTATGTCAACCTAGTAAAAATTGTTCTGATCCGCTGGTTTTGTGATGGCCTCTCTCTCCCAGTTGTCCCGTCTTACCCAGACTATTCCATCTAGTTTTCCTCTCTTCCCTTCATTCTTTAGGGGGTGGGCTGCCCCTCAGGCCACTGGTTCCTTCAATCTGTCCTACCACTGTCTGAGATCCGCACAGATCAGCCAGTGATAGTCAGGGATTCTAAGTTATTTATTAAATTATTTATATCCTGCCTTTCCTTTGTAGCTCAAAGTTCTAAATTTTAAAATGTACAAAGTAAACCATCTCCCCAATACCTTCTGCCTATACCCTATTCAAAGTGCTTACCAGCACCCCCTAAAAACTTCTATGGCTAGCACTCCCTTCCAAGAGCGCATTCCATAGGTTAAGAGTTACTACAGAAAAAGTATGTGCAGGCTCCTTTAAGCAGCAAAAATAACCAGCAGGTGGCCACCTGAAGACCATAGTCCTCTACCTGCAACCTTGTGGTCCTTCATCTAATGCCTGCCACTGGCTCCAGTATCAACCAGCATCAAATAATGGGTTTAAACTACAAGTACAACGATATAGGCTTGATATCAGGAAAAAAAATTTCACAGTCAGAGTAGTTCAGCAGTGGAATAGGCTGCCTAAGGAGGTGGTGAGCTCCCCCTCACTGGCAGTCTTCAAGCAAAGGTTGGATACACACTTTTCTTGGATGCTTTAGGATGCTTTGGGCTGATCCTGCGTTGAGCAGGGGGTTGGACTAAATGGCCTGAATGGCCCCTTCCAACTCTATGATTCTATGATTCTAACCATATTCCTTAAGGCAAAAGTATACAAAGCCCAAGGAGAAGAATGCGTGGAACTCATTCTGGGATGTTGACTAAGATTATAGCAGCAGCAATTCAGATGGGTAGCTGTGTTGGTCTGAAGCAAAGTTTTGAGTTCAGTGGCACCTTTAAGACCAACAAAGTTTAATTCTGGGTATAAGCGGCACACTGTGGTGCTCATTCTTCAGTTAGGTCAAAAATTAGTAATGAGGGACTGTGAGGCAAAGCACTTAAATTTCCCTCAAGAGTTAATGTGATTATTACAAGGCGCGCTCTAGCTCACAGGTGTCTGTGATTTGGGCCTTTCTACAAATACTGTCCTTATATCTTTCAAGGCCATAGTTAAACATGAGGTAATCAGTTAATCTTAAGAAGCTGTGCTCAACTGAATAATCAGATGGGAATTAGACATTGAAATCCTCTGGAAAGTTCCATCAAAAGGGATTCCTGACTGGATCCCAAGGATCACTTGACATCAGAGGGCAAAAAGCCATAGAAAGGATATAGGCCAAAAAGAAGCCCTGCCAATTTTATGCTTATGCCATGCTAGTATGTTTTCATATGTTATGCTACATCATGATGGACTGCAACATATAGAATACTTTAGGCTACCTCTTATGCTTCAAGAAGGGAAGGGCTGAAGTTCTCCTCCTCTAGCATTACTGTCTAATTGTCCCATCTCTGTAGCTGTTTTGCTACAGAAATGGGTAGCCTTTTACCCTGTCCAGATTGGCCCTTAATGTGTTTCAATACACAGTCCCTCAAGAAATGATGTGGTTGGAAAGAACATTGCTGTTCAGTAATGTTTCACCTAAATGGCATCAAACTTATTTCCTAAATCTTTATTGTTTAAAATTTTATATTGAGGCTTTTATTCCGGTTCCATATGACTAGTCACCTTGGGGCGGTTTACATCAATAAGGGTCTTGCAGAACCTGCAGAACTCTACGAACTCTAAATCTTCCCTGTCAAATTAAGTTTTGGCAGGTGTTTACTGCATTTAATAATTACAAATGCACATGACATAATCCATAGGCTTCCCTCATCTCACCAATTCGAATGCAAGACTTGCCTCAAGAGTTAACATGAAATAAATAGAAAAGAAAGAAAGGAAATGGGGTTTAAGAAGCTGCTCCTCTCTTTATAGCCTTCTGCTATCACAAGCAACATTTCAGTTCACCTGAAGCATCTCCCATAAATTACTCTTTCAATAACTTTACTGATTTATTTAACTACAGACAGTACTGCTTCCTATCCCTGTGGGTCTGACTCAAAAATTATATGTTTCAATTTCATGGTTCGTTGTGCAAATCCCCAAGTCTCCATTTTGTCAAGAGCCAGCTTGGTGTACTGGTCAGGAGTGCAGACTTCTAATCTGGCGAGCCAGGTTTGTTTCCCCTCTCCTCCACAAATAATCAGCTGGGTGACCTTGGGCTTGCCACAGCACTGATAAGGCTGTTCTGACAAAGCAGTAATATCAGGGCTCTCTCAGCCTCACTTACCTCAAAGGGTATCCGTTGTGGGAGAGGAAAGGGAAGGTGATTGTAAGCCGCTTTGAGA
This sequence comes from Paroedura picta, assembly GCF_049243985.1. NCBI lineage: Eukaryota > Metazoa > Chordata > Lepidosauria > Squamata > Gekkonidae > Paroedura > Paroedura picta. Next base: position 34,824,730 of record NC_135375.1, read on the forward strand.
CTCCTTTGGGTAGAGAAAAGCAGCATATAAGAACCAACTCTTCTTCTTACTTGGACTGAATTTTCCCATTAAAAGCATCAAATTCTTTAACATTACTTTTACACCAAATGCACTGTACACTAAAGGGCACTGTAATGGTGTAAAAGAATCAAGCAACTCAGGAATGTCAACAATCTTTGATGAAGTATAGTATAAAATATTTTTTAGACATACTGTAGAGTCCCATGCTTTGGATCATAGATTACGTGAAAGGGGGAGTGGAGAGTGGGGAGGGAAATAAACTAATAATAGCAGATTGCAAATAGCAATAAAGTAATAATAGCAGCAATGTTTAGAGATTGCATAGACTTACTTTTGTACACACAGGTGTACAATCCTTGCAACCTTTATGCACACTTGCATTGCAATCTGAAAGAAAAATTCAAAATGTAAGACTCTGTACAATTCTCTGACTGTAAGAACATTTATTTCAAGATACTTTGACCTTTTCGACACCTTCACAGATGCAAGCCATATTTTAAATTCTACATAATAAAAAACAGCTACTCACAAGAACACTGCAAGGACTCTTTCCCCAAAAGTGGCTTCTCACATGCGAAACACGGCATTACCCCAGCAAAAGTTCCAGACACAAACTGGTGCCTAAAAAGTTTATCTCTTTCTTTGGCATCTTTATTTTTTGCCTTTATAACAAGAAAGAAAGAAAAATAAAATTCAGTTTATTAGCTGTCAAAATATATCCAGAAGGCTTTGTTATCTCCCTCTTGTTCAATGTGAAGTGGTGGGAAAGTTCCTTATAAGAAAGATTTCCTACTATCTTTTCCTCTTTTATTAAAAAAAAAAAAAAAGGTACCTGAGGCAAGGAGCCCCTCTTCATTCTATATATTTCCCCATAAAACACACTTCCAAGTCTACGGCAACTCCTGAAAATCAAATTCAGTCACAGAGCCTTATCTGAACATCTACCAGTTCCCTAGTTATCTATTAGCAAATAACCAAGACTAAGTCAACAGAAGGTACTTTCCACAGACATTTTCAGCACTGCTGAAAAGTGAATCCCCTTTCAGCAATCCTGGGTTATGACATTGAAAGGGGGACAAAACGTTTGCACAGTGAGATGAGGGCAATTTTTATTGGCCAGCACACTGTGAAACCTCACTGGATATATACTCTTTATGACTACTGGAAGGTGATCCAGAAAAGACTCAGTAATGGCAGCAATAACAACAGCTTCAAAGTAGCCCTAAGTCTAGGAACCAATAACATTAAACAGACTAAAAAGAACCAAACCCATTTCAGGAAATATTTTGGTTGCCCAAAAGTATTGTGCTACCTGTTCCTCAAAAACATATTTGGTGTACAATTTAGTGCATTTTCCACTATTTTAAAGATCTTTATATTTTGTGTACTTCTAGTGAATCAAAACAGGAAACAGAATGAAAGGGTGGTGTCCTGGGATAGTAAAGTGTTTTAAAATAAAAGAGAACATTTACAAATCATAATTCCCCCCATCTGATATACAGATATCCATTATGCCACTTTAGGTTTTACCAACACATTCCTACTTCATTCCGTAGTATGCATAGGTTGATCCTAACACAATAAGCCTTCTGGGCAAGGAATGGGTCACCTCCATGTTTTGTACAATGCTGGCTACTGAAACTGTTAACGCCAAGTAATGCCAAGAACTAGAAGTCTACACACAGAGCTTCAGCACTTGAGTAAAGGCTTCCCCTTCCTAACATACTTTCCTCCTGACATAACTTAAAAGTAAATTAGAATTGGGGACCACCAACTGACAAAATCCTTGATTAAGTCAGGTGGTATCCATCAGGCCCTGCTGCCATGCCTGCCTTTAAATCAGCAATAAGGTTCAAGGTGTGAACTTACATATCCAGGAACCAAGGAATCTCTGCCTTTATAATCCAATATAGGCTCAATAGTCGATGATAGAGAAGAGGCATCAGCTACCTATAAAGGCATAAAGTATTCCACCCACTTATTGCAGGGGAGAAAATTATCCACATTTTGTTTCCTTTGAGCTGATGACCTGTTAATGAGCTCCAAAAGGCTCTCATAGGCCATTTACACACTTGGAACTTCACTGCCCCAGCTCCCATGCAGGAGCACAAATTGGGGGGAAGATGAAGTGCACCAGGCCAAATGCTCCCCCGTGTGTGGGTGCAGGAAGAGGTGGGGCAACCTGCCACGACTAAAACTCCAGCCTGCAGCTCGGCATGAAACCTCCAGTGCATAAACGGTCATATCCTTACTGGTTGATGCCTCAACCAGATCAGCCCAAGACTGCTGGATACTGCAGCACTTCTTGTGCTTAAGAAGGATCCTAGGTCTATACTTTGAATTAACATATATTGTTCGCATAGCAAACTTATTAGATTTCTTAAACTTATAGCGATTCTTCCTGACTTGCCTCCTGCTATTTTTGCACTCAATATCAAACCAAATCTTTTTGTTTTTTAACCCTTGGGTGACACTCATTGCCTGCCTGTTGGTGACAGTGTATTTCCATAGCTTCATCCATAACAAAATACTTCTAGCATTCCTTCTCTTTTAAACACTGTTCAACATTGGTAGAATTGTCACTAGACTCCTTGAAATACTGTGTACATCATGCCTGAAATTACCTTGGACTTATTTCGTGTACTGGCCATTCTGTTCATCAGAAAGCTGAAAGTACGGCTGACTTTGTATTTTTCAGATTCAGATTTTGTAGGCATAATGTACTTATCCCAGTCTTCTTCCCGAATTCTAAAAACACATCAGCAAATCTTTCATCATGTTACACAAATTTCCTTAACATACTTCTTTCTGATACACAGCTAGTATTTGTGATTGGGCTACTGGAAGAAACATACAACATGATAATGAACATTTAATAGTTTCTAATCTCCATGGACTTTAATTTCATGTTAATGAAGTATGGCACTTCTTCACAACCTACCAGGAAATGGAGCATCAGATTAGTGCAGGATTTATAATGATATAACTCTTAATAGTTGTTAGTGCTTGTGTTCTAATAATAATAATAATAATAATAATCTTTTTAAAATACCTTTTTTCTTTTGACTGTTCAGTCAAGCTGTATACACATTGTTCTACAAAACAAAAGATAACCTACATAAATCAACTGTGCTGCCATATTCACAAAAGTTTCATTCTGAAATTTGTTTGATTATTATAAGCAGGCATGAGTGACCATTTTTAAGTGAGAAACAAAAATGTTTCCTTTCTTTCCTTCTCTTGAAATCTTCTTCATAGGTCCAAGTGAGGGAGCAGCAAAATACCACTTCTGTTTCCAAAACAGCTGCGTATCAAGCAAATCACAACAACCTTTTCTGCTTCCAAGGACTGTTTCCTTTTAGCATGTTGTATGTAACTAATGACGGAAATATACAAATGTAATAACAACCTTATAATATTCAACTATACGTTGAATATTGGGCCACCTCCCAAGTCCTCATTTTCTAATCATAATCTAAACTGAGACTATGAATAGTTTTTCAATTACTTTTAAATTGCACAGGTAAATGCTTCCTGTTGGCGAGAGGGTTAGGATTTCTGAAATATTTGTTTTAAACTGCATTTGTGTGTAGGTATTTTTATACTGGCATTCCTTCAAAGGACTCAGGATGATGTACACTATTCTCCCCTCCTCTGTTTGATCCTCACAACAAACCCTGTATTGAAGGTGAGACTGATCGAATGATTGGATCACTCAGTGAGCTTCCATGGGAAGCGGGGGACTGAATCTGGATATCCATGGTCTGAATCCAGCTCTAATCACTACACAACACTGAATCTGCACTGCATTCAAATGTACTGAAAAGAAAATACTAGGGCCATCTATCTAGAATATGAACCTACTACAGTCTCCCCAAGAAAACTCAAGGCAGCATACTTCTCCCTTCCCCATTTCATCCTCAGAACCCTGTGACCAGATCATCTAGCAAGCTTCATGGCAAGAGTGGGGGTCCAGACCTAAAATACTGCAGATCCTAGTCCAGCACTAGCCATACACAATACTGGCTCCAAGGCTAAGAGTCACTATAAAGTGGGGACACAGTATAACGAACCTTCAATAAAGCTCTGTGTGCGGAAGACAACGCTGTAAAAACACAATATATGAAAGTACAATAGAAGTAACAGCAATCCTGAGAAGATTCAATTCAAGGGCCAACCAAGCTTCATTCTGAGGGATTCAGGGGGATGTTAATGAATAGTGAAGTAATGAAAACACTATTCTCTGATACCAATCTATCCTCAATAAGATCTTTAGGATCCGTTAATAAGGAAGGTATGTTGAGAACACGTAGCCATACATGTATGTAAGACTTTTCTTGGTCCAGATCTGTAAAAATAATTTAAATTTTGTAATTTTTTCTTATTTTGTATAACATTTGTTTGCTGCATATTAATCGCTTTTCATATATTGTGTTTTCACAGTTATTGGATATAATTGTGGCAAGCTTTTGGATCTTGCTCTATGATTTTCACAGGTTAAGAGGACATGCTCTCAAGGTTTCTAAGTAAAAGTCTAAGAAAAAAAATATGTGATTTAGCCTAAATAATAGTAAAGTAGGTGCCAAGTAAGTAGGGCTGTTATCCTCACTGGAGGTATCCTAGAATTGCAATTGATCTCTAGATAACAAAGATTCTTTTCCCTGAATAAAATGGCTGCTTTAGACAGTGAACTCTATGCATTATACCCTGCAGAGCTCCCATTCCTTCTCAAACCCCAATCTCCCCAGGCTCCACTCCCATAATCTCCCAGAATTCCCCAGGCCACAGATGGTAACTCTACAGGCAAGCCTCACAGGGAACAGCATTCTAAAGGCAAGATATATAGTTATAATATATAACTGACACGCATATTTTTAGGACGGATAAACCATGATGGTCATAAAAACACACACATGCCTACTCAGGTTTTGGATAAAAACTGTATGGATAAAAGCCATTCAGTCTGGATTTACAGAGAACAGAATGCCTGTCTCTGAAGTAGATGGGATTTCCATTTTAAGAAGTAAATAAAGTAAAAGCATATGCTGCTTTTTTAATACACCCCATGCTTTTAATACACCTGTTGTTTTTTGTCCTCAGAGAGTTTTCTCAGAGATCTAAAGCAAAATCCCACACTTCACAACACAGGTTCGTCTTGCCTCCAGCCATGATCCTAGATTTTAATTAAGATGTGATAAAGCCTTTGCTCACACTTGTGTGTGAGAAAAATAGTTTCTTAGAGTTATGAGGAAAATTCCATCAGATTTAATCACATGGTCATCTCCAAGCAGATGCACTTTATAACTTTGAAGGTGACACCATGTTTATTACAAGGTTTGAGTCTATGTGAAGGCAACAATTAGGCCATCAGACCATATAATAAAGATGGCACCACCAGATTGTGAGGCAAAACACACTTCCAGTTTCACTGATCACAGAATGAAAACGGAGTGAACAATTTGCTCTCTGAGATTGTCCAGCACAGGAAGCCAGAGGTGTGCACTATATAGTCAATGATAGTACCTATGTCCTGGCAGGACAAAAGCTGCTGAGGCATCCTGCAAGTCTGTGTGGGAACAGCTTATCTAGATATACAGTTGAGAGCACTAAGGATCTGATCACAGTAATGGTTTGCAACTCGGCAACAGTAACCATCCTGACTTTAAAGCACTTTAATTTAGAGAGCCAGTATCAGACCAGAATTCAGGAGACCCACGTTTACATCCTCACTCTGCAATGGAAAGTTGCTGTGTCATTTGCACAGCGTCAGCCTAATCTATGTCACAGGGTTGTTGTAAGGATAAAATGAAGGAGAAGCATCCAATGTAAGCCACTTTGGGCCCCAAATAGGTAGTGTTGGAATACAATCAGCAAGTTATTTGGTCCAGGCCTACCCTGAAGGACTGGTCGTTCTACACTGCAAGGTCCTGGGCATATGCTCAGGAGAAATGCCTGGCTGCAGTTCAGGAATGGCAGACTCTACCAAGAAATCAGTTTACACTGGTTCCTCCTCTGAGTAATCAGAGGCCTTTGTTCCAGGTGGGACCACTTACTTCCTCTTCACTCTGGAAGAGAAGCAGAGCCTTTGTGCTCAGTCACACATCACATTGCCTTGTCTTCTCGTCTCCATTGCAGCATACATTGCATTGCCATGACTCTGTTCTAGCAGCATGTAGGAACTGTATTGTTCTCTAACTTGCTAAGCTTTTATGGCCCTGATCAGGCAAGAGGCCAGATCAGAGAGCATAGTATATTGATGTAAATATGAGCAAGGAAACTTTATTCTTTTAGCCTCTATCCAATGCTCCTGTGTGAAGCTGCCTTCAGGATTCTAAGGTAAAGCTTACACTGTGCTCTCTCAAAGTGTGCCAAAGAGTGGAACCTTTGCAGCTGGGGAAAGGCAATTCTCTCCTTATATATTTTGTCCCTCCACCATAAAAATGTTGTGGCTCTGAGAGGACAACAGGTAGAAAGGCCAGGTATAAGTAAAGTATCTAAATCAATAAACGTGTTGTTAATGGATTCTATTTAATGTCCAGAGATGCTGAGAAGCTGGTAATCATGACTCAAGTAAATCAATAGGTTTATGCTGGAATAAAGAATATGTATGTCTAAAATACACATAAATCCCTTTTTCCACTTGTAACCCGAGGCTTTTGTTCAATAGTTGCAAGAATATGAAATTAGGAACATACGATCAGGCTCCATCCCTCATATCTACACATTTATCATTATTTATTTGTTGGTTTATTTATTTTCTTGAATTTCTATAAAGCTTCTGTTTGTACAATTAGTAACTGGCAGTAAGCCAGTTGGCACAATCCTATCCCCTACACACACACACACACACATGCGTGTATGTGTGTGTGTGGTTTTTTTGTTTTTGTATAGCACTTGGAGGAATCTCGGATTCCCTGTGTTCTAATATACATCCCTCTTCCAAATTTGGAAGGTATTGCTCGATATTATGTGAATCATCTGAATGTACAATTCCAGGTAGGGATGGCAGACGACTAATCTCAGGCTGAATAAAAAGTAAGGGAGTATAACAAATGAAAGCAGAACTAATGCTTACCGTCATTTGAATCACATGTTGTGAAGTCATGGGCACCATGTGACTTTCCTAAGATGACTTTGGGTGAAGTATAAGAATAGGATCGTGATCGAATTCCAGAGAGTAATGGTTCCTAGAATATATTCAATATTTTAGAGAAAATTTTCATAAACAGCAGGAGCATTTTTTAAAATTATTTGAAAATCTTCTACAAAAGTAGGTGTAGGTATATCGGGAGACTCATAATTATTTATTTAAAACATCTTTATACCACCTTTCCATTCAGTTGGGTTCCCCAAGGCAGCAAACATGAAAATATATGAACAATTACAGACAACATTTCAAATAATAAAATAATAAAGTGAAAACACATAAACATACAACACCAGAACCAGAGAGGTGGGGCAATAGCCATTACTGAGGGTTTGCCAAACAAAAAAAGTCTTCACCCACTGTTGGAAGGCACCAATAGCGGAAGACAGACAAATCCCTGGGGAGGGAGTTCCAAAGTTTCGGTTGCCCTGAGTGTGTCCACTTATGTTTCTCTGGACATGTTCCAGTTGCTGAACTTTCATTGTGAAACTGCTGCATAGGACTGTTTTCCTGCCATAGTCTGTTTTAACTTGGCACAGAGTAGCCTTTCAGTAAGGAAATTATACTCCACAGCAACAGTGGATAAATTATTATGACCCGAGGACCACACAGAGCCTATAAACACTCTTCATCTGACTCTCGGGCTCCTTATAAATTTTCTGATAGCATTAGCACAAAAGTCCACGCAGTCAGCAAGTGATCCAATGCAGTAAAAACTGTTCAACAGCCCAGTGGCTCAGAATAATTAAGAGCAGCAGTGCAGACAAGAAGGCCACTTGGGGTTTCCATCTGCTTCTGTAGGATCCAAGTTGGACACCAGTTCTTCCTGTTCTCCTGCTGAGGATGTACGTGTGCAATTTGGGTTCCTCAAATCAGATGGAAATCCAGATGTGGCCCTCAGGCTGAAAATGTTGTACAGTTCATATTCACTTTTGTCTTGAAATAATTTTTCCAATCCTAATAACCTCAGGATAAAAATATATATTAAAATATTATAGCACTGCTTATTGTAGCCTGCTTGTTCTTGCTTCTTGATGTATGTTCGAAAGCCATGAACCCTTTTGATTCCACATTTTATCTCAAAGAATGGCTACGTAGACATTTTTGTTGCAAATTTCCTATTTCTTAACCCCTACTCACTAACTAATCTGACTGTACTTTAACACAGAAAAATACTGCTTTGACACACTTTGCTCAGATTGGGTGAGCATTACTTTTCTACAATTACATTTTAGCCAAAAAGATTTTGTTTGCTCATCTTTTAATTCATGAGCTGATGTTCTACCTATTGAAGAAATAAGGACAGTATTGAAGAAATAAGGACAGTTTTAAAAAACAAGATGTAAGCCTCTTTGCATCAAAAAAGGTGCTTATTTCATAACACACTATGTTCAACAGCGACTACAGACTATGTAGTCACTGTGTGACAGTTTCTTTTGCATAACTGAACTATTTTTCACTACTACAAAGGATAAACAGCAGCCATGGTCTGAATGTCACATCATTAACACACTGATTTTTCAATAGGGATGTCCCTCAGCATTCTCATTGGGGTACCAATGATTCAACTGAGCAAGCATCCCCTGCACACAATCTGATTTTTAAATTTTGAAAGAGTGCATGTCAGCCTTCTTAACCACTAACATCCACAGTAACTATTGTTGCCTTCTGGAAAGCCAAGAAGTTTTAGATGTTTAACACACACATAAGTATAGGCAATCTGTTTTCCTTAATTTAATCAGGTCACCTAGCCTACTATCACTGGCCCATCCATCAGTATCAGGTAGCTGGAATAAGAGCTTTTAAATATGTTTCAATAGAGGTGTGTATAAAATATTCCATCCTCCCTCACACACTTTCATCGGATGTACAAATAACTGGAGCTAAATATAATCTACAAGAGAAGAGTTGAGGCAATAAATATAAGTGTGTGTTGAATTTTGGTAATTTCATGGTTTCATGGTTATGTTCACAAACTGAACAGCTATCACAAACTTCCTTGAATTTTAAAGCAGCCATTTAACTGCTCCCTATCTGCTTGCCACCACTTCTGGCAAGGAACACAAAGAATGGGTCACAAACTGGTTCAGTTCATGAACCAACTTCCCAATTTGTATCAGTTTGCAGTTCGTGGTTTGGCCATGAACCACAAACTAAACTATAAAATGCAGTTCATGCCCAACTCTAGTAGTGAGTATGCAGGTGGAAACCATACAGTAACTAATGGTCTGCACCCACCAAAAATATGAATATGTATTTTTGCATATTTATACCATCTTAAACATACCATCTTAAATAAAGATTTTTTTAAAAAAATCATGGTTATTTACTTGGTACAGAAAAAACAGTACACATTAAATACCTTTGATTGTAGATTGTTGGACAAAGGAATGGATTCTGAACTTTGCTCCAACAAACTGAATTTGTCTTTGTTAGCAGCAGAAGAGCTGAAGGGCATTGAAGGGTAGCAGTGATGGGACCTGTTTGAACTTCTTTCATCAACACTCTCTACATCCAAGTCATCAAGACTAGAACTGAGGACACAAGAATGACCAGTTACAAGTGGGACATATCAGCCACATTAACCCATCACTCAACATTACACCAAAGATGTCAGCCATTCACTCAGCCTGAAAGATATATACAACAGGTGGGGTATTGTAAGGGAAAATAATGCGGAAGATATTGTTACAAGGAGTTAGTGACAGGCTTTTGTCCTTTCTCACATCATATAGATATATTCCTTCCATTTTTGTATGGGTCTAAATATAATAGGCCTTGCTTTTAGCTGTCTTGCTCTCTGGCTGAAACGTAGTTGTAAGGGGTGAGTATTGCTCACATGTAAACATGCTTATCTAAAACTTTTGAACTTGGACACAGGAAGCTGGGTGAAGATTCGTATGATCTCAGCTCATTAAAAGCACGAGGTACATTATAATTGGGGGACTTCACCAGCCTCTGTTTTTATTATGAAAAAAAGAGTTTAAAAAGTTGTAAAAGTAGCTGTTAGCTGGACGCTGGAAGCTCAGTACAGATCTAGCGCTGGATGCTGTACACCTCAGACCAGGGGTCCATATTTCTGCTGCTGACCGGGCTTCCATCAGCTGATTAGAAATTAGAACCTGTCTCGTTAGGCATGTATGATTGCTGTGAAACTGGAACACCTATACTGCAACTGCCTGCTAATTATAACAAATAAATCACAACTCATCTACCTCTACACCAGCGTGCTTATTGCTTTCAAATCCTAATAAAAGAACCATTTGCCACTTTGATCTGGCAAGACAGGTATAAATCCTGTAAAGTAAATGAATAAGACAGAGGCCCTCTTTAGAGTAACAGTTATCACTTTACCAGGAGGCAAACATTTTTGCTCCTGTCTACATAGCTTCATGCAAGATTGCTGGATCAGTCTTGCCAATAGGATTTGTGCAAAGGAGTCAACCAGCCAGGCATGGAAAAGATCCATATGGCTGCAGAAGGAAAGGGGAAGGAGGAGCAATCTTCTCCTACTTACTAATTCTCTCCTGCAAATCCCTGCCCCTCCATTAGTTTCAAAAGGCAATTTTGGGTTTGGAAAAAAAATTGCCCCATCATCATGTGAAATAATTCACTTTGGTTATCTATCCCTTCAAGAAATCAAAACCCATACAAGTATCCTTGGAAGACTGATATCTTTCAGAGGCAGCACTACCTTACTTCTTCCATTTCATACTCGAAAGCTAAAAAACAATGAATACAAATAAACTAAACCAATGCATAATTTTCCAGCAGAGTTCTTTTTGTGTGTTCATTGTGCTGTCTCTTTTTTGAGCCAGCTGGGTTGAAATGGGGATGAATGGTTCAGAGCAATACTGAGAAAACTAATGCCACACCTTCGTTTTTTCACGATGGAATAGCGTTGATTTCTTGGGTGGCTAAATGCATGTGCCTTGAGTGGCATGAAAGAGCCTGTTGTGCACAAGTTAGATGGAATGACGGGTGATGTATTTCCACTGTCCAATTCTGCAGGTGCTTCTGGGTCTTCGTTCAACTCTGCTTGGTCTGTGCAAGTTTCAGAAGCAGGTTGGCCTACATTAGGGTAGTTGACATCAGCTTCTTCAGTCTAAAGTGTGAAATTAATATGTGTTAGCAAGAGATGCCAGAGATATGGAATAGATAGAAATGAAGCCAAACTCAATTTGTAGATCTATCATGAGGAATGAAAGTTGCCACGACAAACCTTGGTAGAGCCCTGTATCATCAACAATACAGCCCAGGATGCAGGGAAGAACAAGCATCAAACTCGGTGGTGTGTGTCATCATGCAAAATATTTTGTTTTATTGATTCAAAATGAATTAAGAAAAGCCTATTCATCCCCCCAAATTTAATAAAAATGCAAATTTAAATAGAATGGTGCAAACACACTGCAATGTAAGAGCACTGGAAGAATGCAACAAACAGCCTAACCCTAGGACACCAAAACGTACAACTGCGATCCAAAGAAGCAGTGCATCAAGCAGAAGGACACTACCATCCAGCGACAAAAAGTCACAATCTTTTCCTACATATACACACAAAATAAAATTTGGAGTTTTGTTCTTTTAGGGAGATTTTGTTATGGGGATTTATCTACTGTTAACTACCACGAGCCAGTTACGAGAGTGGCGGGGTATAAATTAAATTATAAAAATAAAGAAATAAATAAGAACATTGTAGCATACTTCAGTCGCAGACACCAACACACTAGCCTTCAATATGCACACTTTTGAGAATCTCACCTGATCTACTACCATGCGGTTTGCATACACTTCATCACTTCCATTCAGCATTGCAGACAGCCTGGATGCAGCAAAGAAGGTGGCAGGACTGGAACATTTCTTAAAAGCATGAAATGGGGACTGCTGCTGACCTGGAATTTAAAAAATTACAGGAAAAATATTTATTGCATTGTTATTCCTTTATTCATTCTCATAATAAAATTGGCAATGCCTTACATCTAACTGAGGAAAAATTGGAAAATAAGATCCTTTTATGTGCATACTTTCCTGCTGCAAGCAGGACATTCAGAGGAAGAATAAGACCTCTTATAGACCTATATACTTGGGGCGGCAGCAACAGATGTCTAAAGAGCCTGCTTTAGAGCAAAAAGTCCCCTTCTGATTAGATGAGTACACTGTATTCCCTTTTAGACTGGCCACAGGTATACCAAGTGCATGGCATATTTTAGATCCCAAGGATGTTCTGTCTACCCATGTCTTGATGACTGGCTAATTACCACCCTATCTTAGGAGCTTCTGCAGGACCATGTCTCCATAATCCTTAACATACTTAGATACCTGAGGTTACATGTTAATTTGGGTAAATTCAAGCTTACAACCAGCCAAGCAGGCCATGTTTATCGGCACCCTATCATGGGGACAGCTTTCCTGTCCAAGGACAGAGCATTACATACAAGGGCTCTCTTCATCTTACTAGTCAATTCACAAGTCACAATTCTCATGGCTGTCATGACCCCCCTGGTTCATGCCATCCTGTTCCCGACTGCTCTTGCATATTCCCACTTTCTCAGGCTTCCTCCGGCCGAGGCAGCCCAAGGCCATAAAGCAATAAACCTGTCCTCTGAGATGTTTCCTCCCTTCCTTTTCCCAGCGGGCGAGGAGCCCCAACAACTGTATCAATCTCACTGTAAGTGTCCTTGCGGAGACAGCCAAATCTCAACAATGTGCCATCTCCCCGATAAGGCACCTGGCCATCTGGTAGCCTGAGAACAGGACCCCTTTTGTCACTTCTACCCACTCTCCCGCCAAATCCCCTGAGCACCCCTCCTCTATTTGGTGCACCCTATATCTACCCCACCCGTTTCACTTGTACTTTGTTATTATCAAGATCTTTGCTTAGGAAGATCTTGGCATGCTTAGCTAACTGTGGACTTTGCCTAATAAAGCTCTACTTTGGAATTTGCAACCGACTGTTGGATTCTTGATGCGCTTTCACTTGGGACTCCACCGGCTGGGCTCAGCCTGATTCCTGACAAATTGATAATAACCACTTCTCCCTGTTAATCCATCCGTTGGTGCGCCTCGCTTCCCATGGCCGCGGCAGCCCCGGAGGACTCAGGGTTGGACATCGTGGAACAGTCCCCGGACGGGGGCCGACAACACCTGATCATCCACGTTCCCATCGAAGTTGCGAGCGGAGGTTGGCGAGTTGCGGGTCCGGACCCAGGGCCGAGCGGACCCAGGGCCGAGCGGAATGAGGGCGAGGAGCGGGGAGGGTCCTTAAGGGGAGGCGAGTGTCATGACCCCCCTGGTTCATGCCATCCTGTTCCCGACTGCTCTTCCTGACACTTGTTCACTTCCGAACCCATCCTGGCCCACCCCGAGATCGACAAGCCCTTCGTGGTGCAAGTCGATGCCTCCAACGAGGCTGTCGGGGGAGTTCTCCTCCAGAGGGGGGAGGGGGGCAAGCTCCGGCCCTGTGCCTACCTCTCCCGCAAGTTTTCCCCCGCCGAGCGGAACTGGCCCATTTGGGAAAAGGAGGCAGCGGCGGTCAAAACCGCCCTGTCCACCTGGCGGCACTTCCTAGAGGGTTCCCCCATCCCCTTCGAGGTCTGGACCGATCACAAAAACCTCGAGGCCCTACGGAAGCCACGCACGCTCAACGCGAAGCAAATTCGGTGGGCGGACTTCTTTTCCCGATTCGATTTCACCCTCGTCCACATTCCGGGACGCAAGAATTTTATGGCGGACGCCCTCTCCCGCAGGTTCCCGGGGGAACACCGCCCCTCCCGGGTGGACACGGTCTTTACCCCCAAACAATTGGGGCTCTTGGCTCAAACCCGCAGCCAGACCAAGGCCCGGCCCAGGGCCCCCCTCCGGACCCCTCGGGGCCTCCCCCCACGGTGCCACTTTCGGTTCCCCTGTCGGAATTCCGCTCGGCCCTGGGTCCGGACCCGCAACTCGCCAACCTCCGCTCGCAGCTTCGTGCCCACGAGGGGGTCTGGTACAAAGGGGATCGCCTGTATGTCCCCGCCTCGATGCGCAAAATGATCTTAGAATTGTGTCACGACAGCAAGGCTGCGGGGCACTTTGCTTCCTGAAAACTTGGGGGCTGCTTCGCCGCCAATTTTGGTGGCCGGGGGCCCGCCGTGACGTGGGGAAATACGTCGCGGGCTGTCCGGTGTGCCTCGCGCACAAGCGGGGGGTGGGGAAACCCCAGGGCCTCCTAAAACCCCTGGAAATCCCCGACCGCCCCTGGGAGATCATCTCCATGGACTTCATCACCGACTTACCCCCCAGCCAGGGGAAAACGGTGATTTGGGTGGTGGTGGACCAATTCTCGAAGCAGGCCCACTTCGTTCCCTGCCCGGGATTGCCCACTGCGCAGCGCCTGGCAGAGTTGTTCATCACCCACGTGGTGCGTCTACATGGTTTCCCCCGTAAGGTGATTAGCGACCGGGGGGCACAGTTCGTTGCCAAATTCTGGGGGGCCCTGATGGACCTGGCGGGAGTATCTAGGGGGCTGAGCTCCGCGTATCACCCCGCCACAAACGGTCAAACTGAGAGGGTTAACCAGGTGCTCGAACAGTATCTTCGCTGCTTCCTGAACTACCACCAGGACGATTGGGTTTCCCTTCTGCCCCTCGCGGAGTATGCCTACAACAACGCCCCGCACTCGAGCACTGGGAAAGCACCCTTCGAAGTGGTTCATGGCTACGCCTCGCCCCCCTTCCCCACTCTCGTGAAGCCACCGGGAGATCCCACCGCCTCCCCGCCGGGGGTGGACGAGTGGGCGACCCGGGTGCGGGAGGCCTGGGGGGAGGTAACAGAATCCCTGAAAAAAGCCAAGGCTGACTTCAAGCGGTGGGCTGACCGCAAACGCCAGAGCCCCCCCGCGTATGCGGTGGGGGACGAGGTGTACATCTCCACCAAACACCTCAAAAATAGGCGGCCGTGTAAAAAGCTGAGTTATCAGTTCGTGGGCCCCTTTAAGGTGATCCAGGTGCTGAATGAGGTCACCGTGCGAGTGGAACTCCCAAAGAACTACCGTAAGGTTCACCCGGTCTTTCACGTCAGCTTGGTCAAAAAGGCTCCTCCGCCCGATAAGTGGCACCCCCAATCCCGTCCACCACCCCCCGTCATGGTGGGGGAAGAAACACACTATGAATTATCCGATGTAGTCGATTCCCGCTTCTTCCGCAAGCAATTGCAATATTTAGTCTCCTGGAAAGGCTTCCCTGACTCCGACAACGAATGGGTGGACGCGGAGGACGTCGCTGCCCCAATTCTCCTCCGCAAATTCCACTCCCGCTTCCCTGATAAGCCGGGCCCTTCCCCCGTAGCTGCCGGAGCCTGAGGGCGAGGAGCGGGGAGGGTCCTTAAGGGGAGGCGAGTGTCATGACCCCCCTGGTTCATGCCATCCTGTTCCCGACTGCTCTTGCATATTCCCACTTTCTCAGGCTTCCTCCGGCCGAGGCAGCCCAAGGCCATAAAGCAATAAACCTGTCCTCTGAGATGTTTCCTCCCTTCCTTTTCCCAGCGGGCGAGGAGCCCCAACAACTGTATCAATCTCACTGTAAGTGTCCTTGCGGAGACAGCCAAATCTCAACAATGTGCCATCTCCCCGATAAGGCACCTGGCCATCTGGTAGCCTGAGAACAGGACCCCTTTTGTCACTTCTACCCACTCTCCCGCCAAATCCCCTGAGCACCCCTCCTCTATTTGGTGCACCCTATATCTACCCCACCCGTTTCACTTGTACTTTGTTATTATCAAGATCTTTGCTTAGGAAGATCTTGGCATGCTTAGCTAACTGTGGACTTTGCCTAATAAAGCTCTACTTTGGAATTTGCAACCGACTGTTGGATTCTTGATGCGCTTTCACTTGGGACTCCACCGGCTGGGCTCAGCCTGATTCCTGACAATGGCCACAGTCCCGCATGTACACCTTAAAATGTGTGCCCCACATAATTTATTTATCAGAAGGTTTAATCCCACTATAAACTCACAGAGGCAGTTCTCTACTCCCACACTACATGACTGACAACTCTCCTGGTGGCTGCAGGAGTACAACTTATCCATCATGGTCCTGTTTGGTCAACAACTGTAAGGTAAGTGCCAGGATGAACTGTGTTGCTCTCTCTATGCCAGGAAGCTATAACCATTTGGGAATTGGCAATTACCCTTGGGAGCTCATTGCAGGCTATCCATATAGCCGGCTCAGAGGATACTAGGCTGACACCCTCAGCAGGATGAGTTGTTCGGATCATAAGTTGTCCATTGCCAGGGAACATATACTGCCAGTATTTGCACAATGGGGCATCTCTGGCTCAAGGTGGCTCAAGGAAGGACCACAAAAGACAAATACTGACACATCCCTTCCTGCCCACCCACTCACAATCGGCCTGAGTTCATAAAATCAGCATTTCTGTCAGTTGTCTATCTAGCTTCTGCTTAATAACATCCTAAGAAGAACCCACCACCTCCCGAAGAAGCCTGTTCCACTGAGGAACCGCTCTGTCAGAAACTTCTTCCAGATATTTCGCAGAAAATTCTTTTGAATTAATTTCTTTGATTTGTCTTTCTTGTATATTATTACATTGGCTACTTTATATGCCTTTGTGCCAACCATCTTGATTTCTTTGAGAGAAATACATAGGGAATTAACACATGAGTTCCCTAGATTTCTTTTACTTCATGTTAAAATTCGCCAGGTAAGTGAACCATAACGAACAGGATTAAACACTGAAGAATTTAATCCAAATCTTGTCAGCTTCCTGAGAACCAGACTCCTTCCAAGAGAACTACAGACACTGATTACCACCACCATGGCCTGCTTGTAATATTCCTGGCATACTGTTTTTCCTGGTCTGTGCAAGAGAAGCTCTTTGGATAAAGGCTGCTTCCAGGATCTACTCTGACACTCTGGCCAAGTTTTTGTGCCTAGATCCAGGGTTTTGCATCACACACAAAAACTTTGATGACTAAGCCAAGTGGTGACGAAAATACTTGGAAGCCGTTATTGTCTTGGCCGTTTATTTTGATTCTGGTACATTTCAGAATGGAGATTGAGGTGAACATAGTTAATATAACAGATACAAAAAGAGAGGTAAAGTATGTCGCAGCTAACTATAAGAAGTGCACACTTGAAAATTAGTGTTTTAATTTCAAATCAGAAAGCCAGACGGGCATTATCATTGTTGTTAAACTTGTGAGCACTATTATTGTTCCAGAAATCTGAACAATATTCCTAATATTGCCCTTCCTGACTTTCCTAATATGAAACTATAATGTTGCAACTTCCTTCCCCTCTCCAAAAGCAGCAAAAGTTGGGGAGAGAACAAAAAAAAAGAACAGCCCACAATCCCCAGCTGGTCCCCAAAATATCAGCTTTTTAGCCTTTAAAGGGTCATTATTTTCGGTGGAGGTAGATCTGGACCAAGCAGCCAGTTCTTCCCGTTAATATCCACTGAAAGATTAAAGGGGAGTTGCACAATAGACTACCTGTAAACTTTCTGACTCAACTCTTATTATTCCAATATTTATTGGAGAAAAATATCCAAATTTGCAAATAACCGGAAAGCTTTTCCAAATACAGGAAATATCAGACTCTTGTTGGGTCAGCAATGTCTGATCTATACCTGCTGCTGATAGTTTCATTGCCCTTCTTCAGCCTACTAAATATATTTCTCCATGAGCTCACTCAAGAGTCAGCTAAACCAAATAAATATTATGCCAAATTTCTGAATTCAAATTCAGCACTGAAAAATTATTATTTCTTGGATTTCACACCTGACATTGACTAGCCCATAGCCCCATCCACATCTTCAAAAGTATGAAGATTCTGCCTATGGGAGCAGCAGGATTTGCACACCAAAGTGTATACCCACTTTTTATTTGTTAACCAATACTGGGGGCGGGGGGAGAGGGAGGAGGCTGGTTTCTATTATTTTATTTTCTCGCCACTGGAATGGAATATGGAGTATTCTGGGGGGGTTAATCATTTAATCATTTAAACTTCTAGGGGTTTTATCTTTTTATATTTTTGCATTGTAACCCACCACAAGACAATTCTTTTTTAACAGCAGGTAATAAATCTAAATAATTAATAATAATATATAATAGAATATACAAAATCATGTTTTCCATACAAGTGTGTCAAATATATCTTCCTACATCATGAAATGAACAATTGAACAGCTCACTGTAAGAATGAAGGGCTTGATCTGCCTGACTTATTTCAAAATAGAGAAATTTAAATACATGGTCCAATCTTCCCACTGAGATCCATGGGACTTAAAAGTGCTTTTGCCAACCGGGTTACGCGAAGCTGTCCACTAATCAGATGTCAGATTCTAGGTCTGTGAATGGGATTGTGCAGGAATCTATTTCCCCCCTTTAATTCTTTTATTGGTATCTAGTAGTATAGTCAAATAGAATGCATATAGTTACAGAACTTAGTACAAAAATATTGGGATTTGTTGCATGTAGAAAATATTGAAGAGTGGACCATTTGTAATGCTAAAAGTCAAAATCAACCCTTCTAATAGTGAGCTCGATGATCTCAAAACAGCAATACTCGCAGACAAGGTAACAATTTTTTTTAGATTCTGGTAAGCAGAAAAATATCCATTTGCAAATTTTAGACTCTCCCCCTGATAAAAGACAACCAGGGATCAACAATGAGTGGCTTCCATATTTGTCATGGAAAGCACTGCGATGTGTCCCTTCACCTGGGTCACCTCACACATACCTTCAAGTTGTCAAGTGAATACTGCAATTAGCCTGAATAACAAATGGACATTTCTCATGATATCCTGTGGTGAGGCACCAAAAATGCCCTTCAATGCAGGACAGTATTTTAACTTCTCAACCAAGTTTATTTCCTGACAACTGCAAAGTGAGTGGTGCTGGGACGGGTGTTTTTCTCTGCCCACCCTTATTTGGGGGAGTAATCTGAACGATAAGACTATTTACCCCTTAAGTCAGTTCCAGAAGGAAAACTGCACAGACTGAGGTCCCAGCATCTCACTGTTGGCTTCCAGTTTGATTTATTGCCGTTCTTGATATGTGATGGCTTATTAACTCCATTGTGACCAACATAACAAGAAGATTAACGATGTTAATCTACTGCTGTTAGTGGTTTTATAATTTTTTAAGAACACAATATTTTTGAAATCAATATTTTGTTTATTTTATACAGATGTATCAGATTTTGTTTATCATGCTAGAAAATGATATTGTCTGCACAGAAATACAAATATAAATGTCGATTTAGGAAAGACTGTAAGAACCATTTTCCACTCTTAAATGCAGCAAAAGAAAATGCATTTGTAGCTCCTAAGCAGTCAGAATGCTTTTTCAAGTTTATAAAGGTTGTATGAGGCAAGTATTGGTGAAAAGGAGCATGCGCGTTGTGACATACATAAGCCAGTCCTAACCCCAGTGTTGCCAACCTCCAGGTGAGCCCTAGAGAGCTTCCAGTTTTATAATTGATCTCCATACCACAGAGATCAATTTCCCTGGAGAAAATGGCTGCTTTGGAAGTTGGACTCTGTGGCATATGCTGAGGTCATCCCTCCCCTTCCTAAATCCTATCTTCTCCAGGCTTCACCCCCAAAATCTCCAGGTATTTCCCAACCAGAGCTGGCAACCCTAATTCAGAGGTTATATGAAGCCAACACTAAACCTGATGTGCACAAGCCAGCATACATCTCAGTTTCTTCCTCCCCTCTCCTTTGTTACATAAGGTGTGGCTGCACACTGTTCAAGAAGGGAAACATGTACCAGCACTGAGATTAGCTGGGACGGTGTACATTTTTATGTCAGCCTGATCTTCAAGCTGCTGCAACAACAGAAATTCCCCTGAAATGGAAGGGGCTTGACCAGTAGAGTTTTGAGAACAAAGCTGAAAGTCTCTGTTAATAAAATAGTATTGTTAGGTAACCGAACACTTGGAATGTCACCAGAAACCTATGTTTTCTATTGGTTCCTTTCCAAATCTGAAGGCACTGAAAATTCCATCAGCAACTAAACAACCAACAGCAATATCTGAGTCTTTCTAAAACACCTGCAGCTCCTCCCCAAGTAGTAGCTCATTCTCCCCTTAAGTGCATAGAATAACTTATTTCGTCAAAGGAAAAGTATTTCAGGACTTCACCAGACTCGCAAGAGAGAAAAACAATTAATTACACATTGACTGTGTCAGTTATTTATTC
This sequence comes from Paroedura picta, assembly GCF_049243985.1. NCBI lineage: Eukaryota > Metazoa > Chordata > Lepidosauria > Squamata > Gekkonidae > Paroedura > Paroedura picta. The sequence goes on from NC_135375.1 coordinate 34,845,097, forward strand.
CTACCAGAAAGATCCGATGCAACTTTTAAAATGTCATATGGCTAATGGACAGGTTATAAATCACATTCCTACAGTTCCATGAATTCCTTTCAGGTTGACTCTGCCACAAAAAATGACTCACAGACTGTACTTTATCTAGATTCCAGTGAAGTCAATGGTATGAGCCACATTTCACTCAAAACGTATTTAGTCTGTTTACTGGCTCATTAAACACAAATATTTGCAATCACAGAAGTAAAAATAAAAACCCCCAAAAGTACTTTAAATTTATTTTCCCCCACACACACGTCATATATTACCTTGGGGCATCCAGGTACCTACCATTCAAGGTAGGATACTGGTTCAGATGAACTTCAGTAAGATCCAGAATGACAATTCATAGGTTGGGTCTAGAGCAGGGGTAGTCAAACTGCAGCCCTCCAGATGTCCATGGACTACAATTCCCATGTAGTCCATGGACTACAATTCCCAAGCCAGCACTGCCAGGGGCTCATGGGAATTGTAGTCCATGGACATCTAGAGGGCCACAGTTTGACTACCCCTGCTCTAGAGGAAGATTTCAATGTATGTTGGAACCTTTACACAAGCAGAAATGTACTTAAAAGATTGTGCTGACAGCTTCCATTGAGTTACACTTATTGTATTTCAACTTGTGCAAGGCTGGATTTAGTGAAATTATTAAGGAAAGGGATCAACACATTCTGCAATATATCTAGCACTATTGCTTGCACAAGTGGAACTCCACTAAGTCACTTTGCGGTTCCATTCATACATTTCTGAATAAAACTCTACGCCCATAAGATTATGTCATAAGGTCAGAAGGAGTTTTCGGCATCCTACAGTCCCCAATGAACATGTGGGGCTTCCTAACTCAGATCCTCTGAGGGCAACATTATGCTGTGCACGCTAGGGTGTTGTCATGCTGGGAAAAGAGAATTCAGCAACTGCAGCTATATCGATTTTCATGCTCTAATAACAATTCCAATTGTTATCTCTAGTATAATAATACAAATATTCCTAAACAATAAAATCAGAGTCCAGTTGCACCTTTAAGACCAACAAAGGTTTATTCAGGGCGTGAGCTTTCGAGTGCAAGCACTCTTTGTCAGACTAATTCCTAAACAATGTTACTTATAGTTCAAAAACATGCTAACCTGATGTACATCAAAGAAACTTCTTTTTAAAAAAGAAGTTCAGCAGTATACCACTGTGGTGATAGCATTTGTTTGCTCAGACTGACGACTGAATTAACCTGTAGTGTAGCATTCATATGGAAACACAAACTGAAGGGTACAGAATGCTGCTGCCAGAATGTTGAGTGGAGTTGGTCATAGGAACCAAATCAGTTCAGCCAACACTGGCTGTCGATTTGCTTCCAGGCCCAATCCAAGGTGCTGGTATGGACCTTTAAAGCCCTATATGGTATTACCAGCATACCATAAGAACCGCCTGCTCCCATATGAAACTACCCACTATGGTCGTATGGGGGCCCTGCTTCAGGTGTTCCCATCATCTGATGTTGAATGGATAGCAACTGAAATAGGGACCTTCTAGGTTACAGCACCAAAACTATGGCATTTCCTCCTCTTCTTGCATTGCTTTCTACCAGCAAGTAAAGACATTTCTGAGTTTTTTGGTGGCCCTGGACTGACCCTCCTCCCTGTTTACAATTTTGTTTAGTTGTTGTTTTGTTTTATGTGTGCATGAACATATTTAGTTTTAAAGTTGTTTTAAATTTGTTTTAAAAATTGTTTAATTTTTTTCCATCATCTTGAAGGCCCTAAATTGAATGAAAAGAAAGCATAAACATACTTTAAATAAAATAAAATAAATAACCTGTTCTTTCCAAATGAAAGATACTTGAGTTTTCAGTAGTAAACAAAAAAATTAACAAATTAAAGGCCAGAGAGGAAAATGACTAATACTCTCCTGGGCAAAATAGTAAATAGTTTTCGAATAGGTTACCAGAATTCCCTCCAGCAATCTGAACATGGGTTAATATATAACTCAAAGAATTAAAGCTATGAAACTAAAAGGGGGAAACAGTCACAATAGTAAACACATTGGATAAAATTTATGAGCTTGGATAGGTTGCCAAAGTCATCTGTGTCTTTATTTGCTCAACTGGATTAAAGACATATCTTTAAAAAAAATCTTCCGCTTATGCATGTCTCATCACAATCACACAAGGCTACTAGAGAAAGCCCCAAATAACTCAAATACTTTGGCCACCTCATGAGAAGGAAGGACTCCCTGGAGAAGAGCCTAATGCTGGGAGTGATTGAGGGCAAAAGAAGAAGGGGACGACAGAGAAAGAAGTGGCTGGATGTGAACTTAAATGGACTCCAGGGAATGGTAAAGGACAGGAAGGCCTGGAGGATCATTGTCCATAGGGTCACGATGGGTCGGTCATGACTTCGCACCTAACAATAACAACAACTAGAGAACAGGTCTGATACACATCCATCCCACTGTATTTACTCTTGTAAGGTGTAAATTTTCATAAAAATAATATGTTCAGCTATCTATGAGAACCAGGATCAGCAACCAAAACATTACTGAGACATTGAATGCGAACTACTCTGAACGTTCTCAATGCTGTAGAAATGCTAGAATGCAGACACCTGGGCAAACTGGGTGTATTTTCCCCTTGAACCAGGATTATAAGAATGAGGTAGGAAATAAATTCCAAATTGTCCAGGTGCTTATATTCACACATCATCGCAAACTAGATTTTCACTGAAGGAGTAGTAGATTCTGTGCAAGAACAGATTCTAATTTTAAATTATCATTACACAGAAATCAAATTCTACATTTAAAAGCTTTTTAAAGGTGTTTCCTCATCAGCAGTATCCACATTGGATGAGGGTTTAGAGCAGCGGTAGTCAAACTGCGGCCCTCCAGATGCTGGCAGGGGCTCCTGGGAATTGTAGTCCATGGACATCTGGAGGGCCGCAGTTTGACTACCCCTGGTTTAGAGGGAATACTTATTACATTTCCAGATGATACTAAACTGGGAGAGGTGGCAAACACAAGCAAAGACAGAATCAGAATACAGGATGATCTTGATAGGCTCGAGAAGTGGGCTAAACTGAATAAAATGAAGTTCTATAGGGACAAATGTAAAGTTTTACACTTAGGTGGTGGGTTCTCCATCTTTGAAAATTTTTAAACAGAGGCTGGATAGCCGTCTGACGGAGAGGCTGATTCTGTGAAGGCTTAAGGGGGTGGCAGGTTACAGTGGATGAGCGATAGGGTTGTGAGTGTCCTGCACAGTGCAGAGGGTTGGACTAGATGACCCATGAGGTCCCTTCCAACTCTATGATTCTATGATTCATTGTGACTCAAAATGGGGAGACTTCACATAAATGAAAGGTAATGGACAGTTGGTGTTGTCTAAGGGCAGGCCCCAGGCTGGAGGACAGAAGAGCAAGCTTCCAGCATTTGCTGACTGCCTGCCCAATGACTTGCCCTTCTTGTGGATTCCTCTTGGAAGACACAGGATGCAGGAGCCCAGGAGCCAAAGAATCTTGGATCCTCACAATGCTTTACAGGTGTATACAGCTTTATTTCTGAACAGCTGCTGCACAAACATGGAAACAACCATGTCACAAACTGTTTCAGATGTCCACCATCATTCTGAAAGCAGAAGCACCCGTCCAGCTTTCTACCAGCTCCCAAAACATGGCACTACTTTTCCTCCTCTAATTTTTTTACAAATTTTTTCCCTTTGCATCTTATACCCTAGAATAGACAATCTAGCAATGACCAACATGGCTGAGGCAAACTGTTCCCTTGACCATCTATTGGTAAATTCAAACACAATCAATTGAAAGGGAGCCACTGACTAACATGACCTTCATGTAGTGCTTCTTTAAAGAGCTTCTATACACTTGTTCATAAACTTTCATTTATGCATTTATCTCAGATTTGTCAACCCATTTTTAAACCTGTAATTTCTGCAATTAGTCGGCATCCTCTGAAGGACTCACATCTCCACTGATTATAGTATATTACGTTACCATAAATATCTCAGATCTGATGGATGCCACTATTTACATATAGATATGGACAATCCCAGATGAATTTTGTAAATGCCACTAAGCAACTTTCCACTTTTCCCACATATACAAGAGAATGCTGACACACTGCTGACACTCAGATACCACAAACTATGGCTTGTTAATGATGAAATTCTTCACCACAGTTTAATCATGACCAAACACCATTTATCACACTGCCCAATTTTTACAAATCAACACAGTATGTTTGGTTCCAAACCAAGTAGTGGTCAATGTAGGTGAATGTGGAAGACATCTACCAGGGATCCTGGAGACACACTGGTAGTCAGAGTACATAGTGCTGACACTGATTGGTCAATGATCTGACTCTTCATGAGGCAGCTTCGTGTGTTAATATAGAGTCAGAGGAGGGGAGGGCAGTAGCACATGTGCCCAAGGTCATTCTCATTTGTTTATGATGTGTGGATGCAGCTGTGGACAGACTGTTAATATTCAAAACCACATTCAAGATTTGGAGATACTACACATTTTTCTGTGTTCGTTGTAAAACATGCCCCACTGAGATACTCCTGTTATTGGAACCATGAATTACATTCATATCCTTCCATGACATTATCTTCACACAGAACTAGTGGCTGCCATAACAACAAGGATCTGAATTTTGCCGTTATGGAGGGTTTTTTCCCACAATAAGGAAGCAAGCATTCGGTTAAACCATTTCAACTTGGCATCTTGATACACTATAACGCTATTTAGATAAACAACAATACAGAGCAGATATTCTTAACTGGGGCCATTTAGACCCTGGAGAATGAGCTGCAAATGAGGCAGGCTCCTTCTGTCTCCAACACCTCTTATATGCAGATCATAAAGTCATATCCCTTTCAACAAATCATATCTACCTGGATTGGTATTTATTGGGAATGTATTTATTGGGAATTGCCCAATTGTCTGCATAATCGTTGGCATACCAACTTTCCTACATACTTTATATTATGATATGCTTCCCGTCTGTAACTATGCCATAAATAAATATCTACCTGCAATACTCATTCACACATTTTTTTCTGAGGATATCCACCACAATCTTTGCCAATGAAATCTTTATATTCTGGTTCACTTTACATTCTGGTGAAACCATGAGGAGTTACTTCCTACTAAATGCCCTTTGGATAGGAACTATCAGAATTTTGGAAGTTCAAGAACTACCTGTAGTCGCCCTTTTAAAAATCAAAGATCATTCATAAGTTCATAGTGTAAAAGGGTGTTTTTTCCCAAGCTGTTTGCACTTAGGTACAGAAAAGGCTTAGATAGACGGGGGTGCAAACCTGTTTCTGTCCAGCTGAACATGAACAACAACAGAATGAACAAAGAGAAGATTCAGAAATAACATAAAGCAGGGAAGTTTTTGTCTACCTTTTGGTCTGGATGTCCTTTTTCGAATCTTCATTTTAGGCAAGGAAGGCCAAGAGTAATTAAAAGGCAAATCAGAGTCTGAGTCCATTGTCTGTGTTCAACAAACAGGAGCAGACAGTGGCTCTTCAGAATGGTGCTGTTGTTGTTGTTCCCAGCAGCAAGTCAAGTGTTAGAAAACAAAAAGACTGAACAAGGCAGGATCAAATTGCCCACTAAACCCAGGAGAGGGAGAGGGCAGGACAAGCTTGGGCTCTGCAAGCATCAGAGCATGTGGGCAAATCATCAGGCTGCAAATATTAAGCAAGTTAAAATATGATGAACCCCCAAGAGCGCGACTGCTGCATCCTGGCCTGCCATTATTGGAAAGGTCATGGCGAGCCAATGAATCATTAACTCACCTTTTCATTTTCAATGTAAATGAAGAATGATCTGACTTGTTGGAGAAGGAGGGCGTTTTTGTCTCGCCAGACTCCAGGTTTTATAAAGGTTAATTTGTGCATGCCTTGAGATATAAAAAATTAAGGGTTTCAAGCTACAGAAAGTACCAAGAATACTACAGAGAAAAGCTAAAAAAAATGTTCCTCCGTATTTCTAAAGGTTAGAATTTCATCCAGAATTGATAGTAGTGCCCACCCTGAGTGCTTTGTCAACGAAGCAACAGGCAGCTCTTATCTTTCCAAAATTAAAAGGGGAAATGCACAACACACGCGTGCATGCCCCTTCATTATAAGGAAGGATAAGCCACAAAATGCATACCCTGAAATCTATTATTTTTGGCTCAAGCAGCCTCTGAGATTGACACTGAACCATAAGGATTTTTGTAAGGCTGGCACCTTGACAGACTCAGCCTGCCCCCCTCGCAATGCACAAAGGAGCTAGTGACTAATGTACAACAAGTCGCCCATTCTTACACAGTCTCCCTGAACAACTTGTCGGCAATTAGTATTCAGCAGAAACTCATTATCCCTCCCCCACTGTTACACTACACAAACTTCAGGGATGTTTGGGGTTGTTTACAGACTGAACAGGGCTGCACAAAAGCCGAAGCAAAACTAGACACATCTGCTGTTTCTTGAGCAAACTCCACTGGCAGCCCCCCGCCCCACCTGCCCAGGGTGAATTTTTGCACTCTTCATAAAAGGGGGATAGATAAGGGGATCTGTTTTGGATGATGGTGACGACACTGGAGCTTGTTAACATTCCTCTGTTCCACATCTATTATTTTCCAATTAGTGAGCCACTTCTGCATAACAAATCAAATGATTCCTCAACTCACATTGTTTGTGACAGATGAATGACACGTTTGCTGGAACAGAATCACTGAGATACAATTCAAATAATGGCATTGTATAATGACCGGGTAAATTTGCACTAATCATATTTAGCAAGCTCTAAATAAATGCCTTAATTCCACCATTAGTATTCTTTTTACTGTCTCAGTTGGTTCTCTATTTATTGTGCAAGAACCAGAGGTCTGTTTTTAAAAGTCAACCTTGATACACTAAAACGCTATTTAGATAAACAACAATACAGAGCAGAGATTCTTAAGTGGGGGCACTGAGACCCTGGAGAATGAGCTAAACATTGGGAGGGGGGAGATTCAGAACTTTTGGGAGCAAAGGGGGATATTCAGCATTTTAAGGAGCCACTCCCATGCCACTTGCAATATCTTCAGGTAAGCTCCAGTGGGGGAAGAGTGATTTGTTTTATAAAGCTCAAACCGCATTGAGGATAAAATCCCAGATTTTTATCTTAGGCCCTAAAAAAGATAAATCTGTGTAATCACAGCAAGGTTATTAAAAAAAAAACACTGATCTAGATATTTTACTGTTTTATGGGATTTTAGATTTATGTAAGAGCCTCTTGTGGCGCAGAGTGGTAAGGCAGCCGTCTGAAAGCTTTGCCCATGAGGCTGGGAGTTCGATCCCAGCAGCCGGCTCAAGGTTGACTCAGCCTTCCATCCTTCCGAGGTCGGTAAAATGAGTACCCAGCTTGCTGGGGGGTAAACGGTAATGACTGGGGAAGGCACTGGCAAACCACCCCGTATTGAGTCTGCCATGAAAACGCTGGAGGGCGTCACCCCAAGGGTCAGACATGACTCGGTGCTTACACAGGGGATACCTTTACCTTTACCTTTTAAGCCGCAACAAGCCAGTTGTTCCGGGAGCGGCAGTCTAAAAAAACTGAAAATCAAATTAAATTAAAATAAACATTATATAGAGGCCTCAGAGCTCTTCAGGTGTGCTTGCACACAAAAGCTTATATCGTGAATAAAACTTTGTTGGTCTCAAAGGTGCCAGTGGATTAGGGTTGCCAGCTCTGAGTTGGGAAATACCTGGAAACGTTGGGGATGGAGCCAGGAGTGGGCAGGATTTGGGGCAGAGAGGGACCACAGTGGAGTATAATGCTATAGAGTCCACCTTCCAAAGCAGCCATTTTCTCCAGGGGAACTGATCTCTTTAGTCTGGAGATGAACTATAATTCCAAGATATCTCCAGGTTCCATCTGGGGACTGGCATCCCTACACTGAACTCAAACTTCATTCACCCTTTGATAGCTGGTTGCTAAAGGAAACTATTTAACTGTTTGAGTCTGACCACAGAGCAGGCTTTCTCAGCCAGGGTTTTGTGGCTCAATGGGGTTTCTTGGCAGCCCTGGAAGGCTTTCCCGAATGAGTGAGAGATAATTAATTTTATATCTATATCTATATCTATATCTATATCTATAGATATATATTTAAATTTGTTAAACATTTATTGAGTGATATGACCAATGATGGGCCTACAGGGGGTGGGAAGGAGAGAGGGGCCCTGCGTGGGCATGTAAACAACTATGCTTCCCAACCATAATCCGTACGATCGCACCACTTTTGAGGTTTCTTGAAGCCTGAATACCATTTGAGGGGGAGGTCTGAAACTTCTTCAAGGCTAACAACCTGTTCCTTTGTGATCAATGTATATCTCTGTAAATAATGAGGTATAGTGAACATACCATAAGTCTCCCAGCAGTGGAAAATGCCACACTATTTAACACCACCTCTCATTAAACGTTTTCACTAGATCAATTTTGGTTCCAGGATTTAAGAGACTGACAAGACTACACATCGCCTGTATGGTTTCTCTTCCCAACAATGATAATAAAAGGCTAGCTTATTCATTAACATAATTTATGAATTCTATGCAGTTATTCTTCTATTATAGGTAACAACATCCCCCCCCCCCACACACACACACACACACAAAAAACGCTGCTCAAAGCATGGGTACTATTAGCAGCAAATTGCCTAAGAACCTGCAGTGTGCAGGTCTGTCCAACAGCAAGCATCTTGCTTTTTCTTACTCTGCTTGTTGCACAATATAAATCAACATGTCGCTGCTTATGATACCCGTGCAGTGGCCTGAAGACCTGTATAGGGTGAAGGCAGGTTACAAATTAAGCAAATACTAAAGACATCTGTGAGGTTTAGGGCGTTGTATGGGTGTGGTTAAATGTGTGAAGGATCATGCCTTGGGGCAGAAGCTTGGACTAGGTAGTTTTCAGGTCTGGACCAGTCCTTGTCAATCTTTGCTTCTATGAGACAAGATTAGCAATTCCCAGATTAATGAACCATGATGTAAACCAGTCCTGGCATACTCTACTAGGGCTGCGTAATGCTCTCAGCATGCTTTCAGGCTAGGGCCAAGGTTGGCTGCACTGACTAAGAAAAACTGCTGTTGGTTTAAAATATGAATTTTTAAAATGTACATAGAATCATAGAAGTCCACAAATTTTATGGTAGAAAAAATGGCTATTTTTTCCATATGCTTATCATACACAATGATGTATGTTCTTGTAATAGCTATTTCTTCTGTGTCCCAAAACACTAATGTCCAAAATGTTAGAACATTTACACATTTCCATAAAATAAACTTGTGAATCAGACTCAAACACCAAAACTGCTGGGTGAGAATTTATCAGCAAATTCTGTTCTTTACAACAACATACATGCCATTAGAAGACCTCCAGTGGTCACTGCCATAAATGGATCACTCTCATGGTATCCTGTATTCATTTGAGCTATGTATAAAATGGCCACAGGCCTTCTATGACATCCTGTGTTTTACAGTCTTTTGCTCCACTACCTTTGTCCTCAAGTACATGGATCTGGATTGCAACTCTTAGACCGTTTATGCACTGGAAACTTCACTGCCCCAGCTCCTGTGCAGGAGCACAAATCAGGGGTGGATGAGGTGCACCATGGGCCAAATGCTCCCCCATGTGGGTGCAGAAAAAGGTGGGGCAACCTGCCATGACTAGAACTCCAGCCTGCAGCCTGACATGAAACCTCCAGTGCGGAAACGGTCTTATATAGCAATTCATATGTATATTTAAGTAGGCTCTAGCCCATAAAAACATTACCTAGCCTTGCCAAGGTTCTCAGGACTGTCTGCTTTTGCAGCCAGAGACTAACAGGGAATAGTATCTGGAATTCACTCTGGAATAATATCTGGAATGTTCACTGGAATAATTCTAACGCAGCCCATTGCCAACCCCAAGCAACTGAAAAGTCTGCATTGTACCTACAATATCCATGGCAGAACTCAACAGGCCAGAGTGGAATGCCAATGTTACAAATGTTTGAACATTATATGCTAAAGATGTTGTTTCTAGAATATACTAGAAATCTTCCAAAACTTATTTCACATACGTTTCACAGCCTTTTTAAAAGTATGAGCCTTAAATGAAGGCCAGACCAACAGGCAAAAATGTGATGAAATCTCTGGATAAAGGGCTTCTTTATGCCATCCTGCCAAAGAGTTGCTTTTAATTTGAGAAGGGGAAAAGGTCTGGTCCTAGGACAACAGATGATTGCGGTTCTCTCTGCTCCCCTCCTTTTTTTCCTTTTTTTTTTTAAGCACCAAAGTCTGAAGGAAAGAACACCATGTGCCTGCTTAATATTTTTCTTGGAGATCACTTCTCTAAGCTCTGTTAACTCTTGCATAATCATACATTTACAAACAATAAAAGAGCATATTCTCATACCTAATTCCAATTCTTCTTCCAGCCCAGAAACTTGGTTATATGTGTGCAGTATAGTATAACATTAATTTATTGTCTTGCCACTCAAGAATCTGAAACCAGCTTGCATAAGATAAAAAAACAGTAAATCAGAAGATAAGGTCCCAAAAAGTGGGTGGTATGGAAGTGCAGTTGCCTATCAGGATTAAAGTCTAGAAAAGGGTTTCTAGAAACTTTACTACAACCATAGGGTTATAGCTAGATTTTTCCATGGCTTTGCCATGATAAGTCCAGTCCTTTGAAATAGCCTCACAAAGCGGATATAGAAAAAAGCCTCTACCTGTTAACATTAGGAAGGCATCTAAGAAATTCTCATTGTTGGCAGCATTTGGTGGAAGGTAAATAGTTTCAGCAGATTTGGCTGTGTTCATTCAAATTCCCTGTATTTTTAAATTCTGTGTTTTTCAATCTTGGGTGCTTTTTCATCCTGGTGTTACTCTTGCTAGTTCAGCTCTGTCCTTATGACCTGATTGCCACATTGTTAGAAGCCTCAAATCCAAGACGATAAAGCGAATAAATTATAGCCACAGTTTACATTATTCAGAACTTTAAAAATCAGCAAAGCGTTATTCACTCTGGTGCTCCACAGTTCAACTAATATAAAATGCATGGTGCACCAGCATCATAGTTCTATCTGTACCAGAAAACAACCATGGTACTGGGGGCCTTGACACTCAACCAGTGCACACTTGGCAGAGAAACAAGGAAAGGTCAATGGGGAATCCATATCCCAGGTAGATGTGGCAGAGAGCCACGCAGTGATTTTATCTCATATGGCATTCATTATCTATGCTTTGAATACAGCTGGTATTCTTGGGAGTGGCAGAATGTTCAGTCAATCCTGTGATACAGGAAGAAGCTTCAAATTTCCTGGAGCTCAGGTTCAAGTGAAATGGAGTTTTGTGATATAGTTACATATAACTGCCTACAGAAGAAAAGGCCAATTTCATCCTGAAAAAATGAGCACCCCGTTCAGATTCCTTTCTGTTTGTGAATGCTTCCAGCCTCGGAAGGGTAAGATTACCATGCATAAATAAGTACCCGCTCACCTCCAGGAGTGCATTGACGGTACTATCTAGGGCCAATGTGTCCAGTCCATCACAGGCTAGTAGGCCCCTAAGACATGTTAAAGCTCTTGAAGAAAGCATTTGGAGGTGGAGACAAAATATTATTTAAAGGAAATAATAATAAATGAATGAATGAAATCAAACCACCTTGCCAGCAAACCACGTATCACTGCAACTTTGCCTGGGGCAAATATGGATGCATTTGAATGTAAATTATACAGTTTAACATAAATAATAACTGCTATTCAGTCAAACCAGTCACTGTCCTCACTCTTCTCCAGGCAGGTCTCTGATCTGAAGCCCACAGCAGAGAGTCTCTCAGACAAGGGGACTCAGGCACAGACCAGCAGCTGAAGCCACAGCCAGGCCACACTCTCCAGACGTCTCTCAGCAACAGAGCCCAGCTCAGCCAGACCCTTGTTTTTATGCTCTTTGCCCATGCACAGAAGAACTTCAAAAGAAGAAGAAGATGCTTCTGTTAAAAGGAATAGTGTTCCGCCTAACCTAAAATCCATTTGCCAAATTGCCACTGCTCCTCCCCACCTCCCTCCTGTTCCTTGGGAAATGGGAGGGGAAAGCAAGGTCATTACTCAGTGTGACTTCAATCTGAAACCAAAAGCCTTGCAAATTACAAGCCTGCAATGCAATTGATTGGCTTTATTTATTTAGGTTCCAATTTCTATACCGCCACTCTTGACAATAGCCGTCACATGGAGGTTTACAAGTATAAAATCAATAAAATCCACCATAAGATGGTGGCATAAACTTCTCTAGTTCTCTCAATCCTAACTCTGCTGTTCCAGCTTTGGGACCAAAAGTGGCCCCAGATGATATAAGCCCAAGGGTTCTGATCGTCAATCCAAAATAGGTCAGATCCTCTTAAGGTACTTTTGCCATTGGGCTGCAGGGATGCCTCTTCCCCTTTTCCCCTGTTGCCCTGAAAACCACAGCGAAATACAGGAAAAGGCCCTAGAGGAGATAAACTGGAAAGTCTCTCAGCAGCCACCACCAGCTATTCTGTATAGCCAGTAAGATATTTTCCGTATATTTTTTCGGCTTGGATACACCTGACTGCACACCTCCTATGAGTACTGAATGAAACCATGAGTTTCTCATGGAAGATAAATAACCATCCATTGCTATGATTATGATTGACCCTTACTTGGTAGGTATAAGTCAGAAAACCAATTGCCAGCTACAAGAGCCTCAACAGTGGTCTGTGGTCAATTGTAACAAGCACTGTGTAGCCATTTATTACCGGAATGCCCTGCTGTCCTTGACCTTTAAACCTCAGATGATCACTACTTCCTCCACTGACCGGAATGTCCCCACATCCAAATGCTGCTGCTATAGTTCCTCTTATCAATTAATCTCCCTATATCAAAGAGATCTCCAACACAAATTCTGCAAACAGAGATGGTGTGTGGTTGCCATAAACAAGGAATTGAGAAAATGAAATCTCATTTAACCCAACGCAAATGTGTTAAAGTAAGTTTACCCAACAGTTTGCATCCAAGTCACCCAGAAGCAGGTAAACAGAATGGGCATCACATCAACACAGCTGTAGCCAGAGCCGGGAACTGCAAACGGAGCAAGTCAGTACGTTCCCACTGTAATCAAACTACAAACATAAAGCCTTGCATTGTCCTGAAAGGTCAGCCCCAGTCTTTTCCACTCTAGGATGCCTCATAAATGCTCAGTTCCATGCTACATGCTACATAATAGCCTATATATAGCTCTGCCCATGAGGCTGGGAGTTCAATCCCAGCAGCCGGCTCAAGGTTGACTCAGCCTTCCATCCTTCCGAGGTCGGTAAAATGAGTACCCAGCTTGCTGGGGGGTAAGTGGTAATGACTGGGGAAGGCACTGGCAAACCTCCCCGTATTGAGTCTGCCATGAAAACGCTGGAGGGCGTCACCCCAAGGGTCAGACATGACTCGGTGCTTGCACAGGGGATACCTTTACCTTTTACCATTATATGTTATTTTCTGATGGTCTTAGACTGTATAATGAATGCTTGATACTTGACAGCCTAGGCAAACCTTTGATACAAACACAATGACAAACAGCACAACCAGTGGCTCTGAATACTGGCTTACAACAACACCATTATTTCTTAAAGTTTAACATTTATTTCTTTAAAGTCTATTTTTTTAAAGTTTGTTTAAACCCATGTGATGAAAAATACTAATAAATAAGGTCACAAACCCTGTTCCTTTAATGGTGTATAAATTCTAAACGCAATTCAGTACTGGCTGGTTATTCAACAGCTTTCTCATTGAACCGGTAGAAGGTGGGGAGGACCCCTCTCACTTCCTGGGAGTTCTCATCTCCTTTTACTCTTCTTAGGAACTGTAGTTTGATTAGATTCAAGTTGTATCAAACATAAATGAGGCCCTTTTATGATTGATTACTGACAGCTGCCTCTGGGTATCAGGTAGCTGAACATGGACCACACACCTGCAGAATCTGGTTCAATGTGCCAACTTGGCGAAGAACATCTGTGGGGAGCAGCAATCCATTCATAATGCAGCCAAGCGCTACATTTTTGGAGCAAGCCAGACAATTGTCAGCTTCAGTAACATGGCTAATTTATCTCATACACTTGCATGTAGATCTTCCTGTCCCTCAAGGACTACCCCAGTTTTTTTCAGCTGGGGAAAGTCATTCTGCGTACAGGAATTCACTTCTTTTTCTGAAATAAATGTGAGAATCCATCATCACATCCAGAATTCTGGACTAGGACCAAATGTCTAAACTTCTCTTTTAATCAAAACCAGAATTAATAATTGTTTGACTTATCTAATGCATAAAAGCCACAGATTCTTTTTAAGTTTGTTTTTTTCTAAGAAAATAAACAGGTGCAAGTCTTGATTGATTCTGGGGGGAAAGATGTTTAAGGATACTGAAAGAGGATTTAAATAAAAACAAAACAGATAACACTGTAACCCTCAGCAAGCCTCACATGGCAGTGGGTTATTATGTTCAACACCTCAAAGTGACAAGCAGATAAATTGGAATTACTAACGATGCCAAAAAGCCCCATACAGACAGACATCTTTAAATCTTGTGGTGCTACCCTGGTCACACAACGAAGCCTGCCAACAATTTGGCCTCAGATCTTTTCATCTGGTGCAGTGCAAATTGTGAACAGCAGAATCACTTGCAGCCTCAGAAATATAGGAGGCAAGCTCAGCAAACCAAACATTCTGTGCTGCCTGGTCTCTTAAAAACAATGCCACTGTGCAAACCAGAGTGCCTTCATTAAAAATTGTACGATCCGCCTTCATTTTTTGAACAAATATTCTGGGCAGAAATGTGCATTAACACCTTTTAAGTTCTCAAAAATGAAAAACAAAAATGTTTTCCTTTTCTAGTTAAAATAAGCTTTACAAACCTGATAGGTAAGTTTTGTGCATACTAAAACACTGGAAAGCAAGGAAAATTTTTGACACACTTATTGTAAACTTTGAGAGAGACAACCCACTTCATAAGATCCACAAAGTATAGCCTCAAATGGAAAATAATTACATATATGCACATAGATGGAAAGTATGGAAATTGTAAGCTCAAAAAGCCATGAACATTTCTGACATTTGTGCACTAATTTTAGTTGGTAACAGCCAACCATGGTTTTCAAGTGAATACCAGAAGTTCAGGTTTTGTCTGCCACTGGTCTTTTTCTATTCCTATGAGAAAAGCAAGGCAACTTTTGTTGTCCTAAGTGGTAATAACATAAACCTCCTGGTTTGCTCACCTAAAATAATGCCTTCAGTGGATGAGAAAACCTTTTTCTCTCCATTCTAACTGATGCAAAAACAATCAGTTAGTTGGCTGAGGACATCTTTCACCACAGGGACAATATATATTATTATTATTATTAGAACAGCAAACAGCCCTACTGGTAACTACCAGATTTATGCCTTTTTCGGTGTTCTCTCGCCAAGAGTCTTCAACATTTCCCAGGGACATACGTCTAAACACCCCCCACAGTCTCAAGGATAACACTCTCAAACCCCATCTATGGAAAGTGTTTCACACAGCCTTTCTGTTACTCTGCCCCAATTTAGAAGCAAAGAAAGCATTTCTTCTTTTAAGGTATTTACTTTAAAATGTAATTATCCAATATTGCTATCAACAGTTCATTTTTATAACTTAGTCTCTTAAGCAGGTGAAATTGAAAGCTAAACACTCCAGGATACTTCAGTGCTCATACCCATAAGGAAGTAGCTCACACACCATTGAGATCTATGGCTATGGGGGGTACACAATACTGATGCAGACAGCCTGCAATCTAGCTTTTGGCAGTGGCATATCTATGGCATGGCAGGTATGGCATGTGCCCCAGGTGCCACTTGATGGGAAGATGCCACTGAGCAGTCAGACAAACCATCATCAGATAGTGATGATGAGAACTCAAGAGACGTATGAGTGCAGGGCTGTGGCCCACCCTGGTGCAGGCTCAGGAAGTCAGCTGGAAGGTGCTTCATGCCCAAGGTCTTCCTCTTATTTTTAAATTGTAGTTCTGGCTACAGCCATTAGGGTGTGGGGAACCTCGGCATAGCAAAAATTGCCACCCTGCAGATCTTTTTCACCAACAGTCCCACCTTTCTCTTGCACACAGTTCAGACAGATATTGCAAAGCAGTAATTAGGGAGTTGCAGCATGATAAAACAGCCTTTTACCTTTCTTAATGTCTCTCCCTCGTTTTCACACTTTTCTCATTCTTTTCTCTCTCTCTTCACCTAATTTTTCCATTTCCCCTTCCCCTTTAATTTTTTACTTCTTGGTCTCAAGACCTTCTCATCCCTGTTCTGCTTGGTCCAAGGGGCCATGTGACTGTGATTGCAGTAGCTAATCCCCCTCCCCACACTGCCAATGGAGAAGCTAGGATAGCAGTTTGTGGGACCCAGTTCCCCCTCTGAAGTCATAAGGAAAGATGACGAGGTCTTTCCTAGTACTAGATCCTGATATTAGACAGATCTGCAAAGGAGAGGTCCAAAAACAGCCATCACGAAATGCACATAGTTGCACAAAATACTGTGAAGTTCCAAGCCAAGCATCCTGCAAAAGAGACAACTGCTTCTGAACAGGTGCTCCCAGAAGAGGCAAAGGTGACGCCTCTTGGCCTCTTCAAAAGTAGCTCCTGCAACCAGGATGTGAAAGAAAGCAATGACTGCCTCTTGGCTTTGGCAGAACAGATCTCGTTGGTTTGTTTCTAAAGGAAGAGGATCATTACAGAAGACAGCCATGTTGGTCTGCAGTAGGAAAGCTAGATTTGAGTCCAGAAGCACCTCAGAGACTAATATTTTCAGGATGTGCAATTTCAAGAGTCAATGAGTCAATATTTGCTTCATCAGATATTTGTCAGATTTCTGACATTTCATATCTTATGAAGGGCAATCTCGAAAGCTTATACCCTGAAAATCTTATTAGTCTCTAACATGCTTTTGGACTGGAATCTAGGAAATGAAGGGGTGTAAAGAGCCCACAGACCTAAGAAAATGTATAGCCATGTCATAAGCCATCCTTATCCTGCTTGGTGACAGGGTGTATCTAAGACTGGTATGGTAGCAAACCTTTGTTAATAGGTTCCATACATTACACAGGTTCTGCTAGGCTTCCAACACCCCCACCCATTGCTTGGACTGTGATTTTGTACTTGACATCAACTAGCATTGTCATCAATGGCACTGGGTTTGCTGAGCATTGGTACATTGCCCCAGCCTAGCCTGATATCAGACCTCAGAAGCGAAGCAGGGCCAACATGGAGGCAAGGCAATGGCAAGCCAATTGTGGGTGTCTCTTGCCTGGAAAACCCTATGGGATCCCCATCAATCAGCAGTGCCTTGACACATAAAACAATAGTGGAAGGTGTGTATGAAAAAGGTATCCTCCGCAGGGACCAAATAGGCAAGGTACATCACTGGCTATTGGTCTTTTGAGACAGAAGGGAAGGGGGGAAGAAGGTGACAGGCTTCTGCACATAATCCAGTCCTGATCACCAGAGAATAATTTCTAGTCACCACCAAATCATGAGGCTCACATTTTTTAAAAACTGAATCAAGACAAGTAAAATAATTTTCTTACCTAAATCGAACAAGGTGTCATTTTCATTTTCAATTGGCTGAATCATATAATCTTTATAAACCTGCCAAAAAAAGAAAAAAATTAGATTGTGGCCTATTTTATGCTCTAGAAACGAACAAAGGTAAAGGTATCCCCTGTGCAAGCACCGGGTCATGTTTGATCCTTGGGGTGACGCCCTCTAGCGTTTTCATGGCAGACTCAATACGGAAACAAATCGAAATGTGAAATTTCTGAATATATTTTTCAAGAGCAATCATTCCTTTTTATCTCCATATACAATAACTAAAAATAAAACCACAGAAAAGAACATCCACTCTCTCAGAACCATTCTTTTCTAAACACTAACGTAGATAGGTTTTCTAGCATTTCAATAGTTAATGTTTCCCATTGTTTCAGAGTAATCAGTGACTACTGCTAGCTCCTTTTGATTAAAGGCATCAGGTAGAAACAAAAATCCAAACTTGATCGATTCTTGCAAATGAAGTGACAATGCCTTTACAAAAATCAAGGAACAGACAATGCAGATCATTAAAATGTTGACCCAACTGTTTATTATAGGTCAATTCATTTGCTATTTTTAGAGACACACCCATGAACCACTCTATTAGCAGAAATCAGGTGCATAAATGAGGATAACACAAATAGGAGACCACAAGGATTCATGGGGAGAGTGTCTCATTCCCCTTTCCTTCCCTCCCTATTGCTTTTCCTCTTTGCATGTCTCAGGCACTGTCTGCAGCCTTTCTTTCTTACCTACCTAACCTTTCCCCATTCTCCCTCCAGCAGCCTTTGTCTCTTCCCTCATTCACGTACCTTTTTCTATTCCCCCATCTACTGGTTTTGGTTCTCCCCCCCCCCTCCAACTTTAAAAGATGAGCAGAGTTGGTTTTCCATTGCCTGCCTCTGTGTAGCAACTGGAAATCTCTGGGAGTTGCCCATCCGAGGCAAACCCAGCCTAGCTTTCAAGATCTGATAAGACTGGGCTAGCCTGGCCCACCTCACAATACAGGCTTATAAAAATCCTGGTGATGTGCTTTTCTTAAAGAAGCAAGTATTATAATATTTGTGGGGTTTTTTTTTTAAATCACTGTTTATGTTTTTCTGAAAACTAAGTTCCCCCAGGTTTATAGGAAAATGCCCTATATGTCCCTGGCCCCACAGTGTGGAATTTTTGATCCAGACTCCATGGCTGGTACAAAATATGTGAAATTCTTAAATATCTTCATTGAACTAACTACATGTAATAAGACAACACATTTGTTCTCAGTTTCAGGCATGGGACCTTTACATCATTGTATGATAAACAGAAGTCCCAAAAGAATATAACTACAACCAAAATAGTCCTCACTTCTCAAAGACTGATCCCCGAAGGCACATGGCTGGCTTGAAGTCCACAGGGTTTTTTTATCCCAAACAAGCAGCTAACTTCATTATTACAGCTTCCATCCTCAGTAACTTGCTTTTTTGAAATTAGTCAGCTACATAATATATATTGTTATTATAAAAAAAAGATATAAGATGTGACACATGGCAAATCTGGACCAATATTCTATTTAATTCTGAAAAGTATTCAGGAACCAAAGCAAGTGGTGGGAACCTCAGTAGATTTTTAGCTAGAAGAAGAAGAAGAGTTGGTTCTTATATGCCGCTTTTCCCTACCCAAAGGGGGCTCCAAGTGGCTTACAGTCGCCTTCCCATTCCTCTCCCCACAACAGACACCCTGTGGGGTGGGTGAGGCTGAGAGAGCCCTGATATCACTGCTCGGTCAGAACAGTTTTGTCAGCATAGTGGAACTGTACCGTTACATCTTCATTTTTCAGAGATGGTTCCTCAGACCCAAAGTCCACAGGATCTGTTTAAACAAAAGACATTTTTCAATGATCTTCTAACAGAAAATTGCGGAAGTTCTCGCCATTCACACACCAATAGCACAGAATAGAAGGATTCACAAAGACCAAACAATGTTCTTTTATAATATCTACTACTCCCAAAGTACATGCCTGTGGTTGAAATACTAGATGGCTCCACAATAAGCTGTTGTATTATTTTAATGGGCTAATTATAAACAAGTTCCTTTTTTCTTAAAGGGGCATGCTGTGAAAATACATGTTGAGTCGTAAACCAGCCTTGCTGATTAATATGTACTTGTCAAACACTGTAGACTACCACAGGCATATTATATTGTACACGGGACTCTGACTTAATAAAAAGAAAGGAAACCTCATGCATTTTAAGAACTAGCTCTTTCCCTTTGATTGCAGGGAACAATTGTGACTACTTTATTATTTTGTTTCCTGGCTCCTTTTCAAAACTCTAAAGGAAGGACACAGTGCACTAAATCCATATTAATTCATTTTCCCCCCGTCACAGACAGTGCCACTATTATGAAAGAACAGCATGCGTATTCTGCACATTTGTTAAATTCAGTCTATGCGGTTATATAAAATAAATACTATTCTCAAAAAGAAAGGAGTACTTTTTGTTGCTGTTTTTTTCCCTTTTCGTTGTTTTATTACATCATATATAGGTCCTGAAACAAGGGATACAAATGTGAACAACAATTATGGAAGAGTAACACCTAGCTTTGCCTTGTTCATTGATTTAGAAAAGTTATATGCTGCATCTTCACAGATGGATTCATGAAGTCTCACAAGATAAACCATCATTACAAAATAATTAAAATTAAATACCATAAAAAACCCAGAGCATAAAAGAACATAAAAACTATAGCGCAAAACATTTATAAATTTAAATTGTTCAGTTCTTAGGCTATAAGCAAACAATAAAAAAAATTTTTTTTAACTCCATGGACTGGTTATTCTGGTGGGAAAGGACCCTAGCACTAATTCTGCAATGAGAATTAGTATACTGGGGATGAGAGGGAGAAGACAAAAATAAAACTGTATTTTTCAGATGCTCTAAACTGTTTTTCAGGACTTTATAATCAAAAAGTAAGATATAAACATAATGAATGAACAATTTATCGACCTCATCCAGGATAGAGGACAGACACAGAAGTTTCCCCTTTATGACCTATTATGCACAGCAGCAACCATGCTGGGCTGCTGCCAGGCATTGCGACAGCGAAGGGAATCCCCCGGTGTATGCAGACTCTACCAGCGTGCCCAAAACACCAGGGCTGGAAGGCAGCAGCAGCGGGAAGGAGCAGGGGGCATGGGGCCCCCACCGCACAATGGCAGGGAGCAGCATGCCACTCTCCCATCAAGGTGGGGATGGGGGGAGACTCCCCAGCCAGCTCTGCAGCTCTGCAGAGGCGACAGGGGCATGTGGTGTCCCTTCAGAGACACCATAGGTCGGGGGACTTATGCATGGCACCAGCCTGACCTAGCCTCTGCTGGCACCCGCGGCATCCCAGGGAATGCAGAAGATTCTGCATTCCCTTACCATGGCCATGTGCTGGGCCAGGACTGGGATGGTGGCAGCATCATGTGCAATCAGGGCTGCCCTGATGCCATCACTGTGGATTACCTGCCCCGTGCATAATCAGTCTATGTGTCACAAAAGTGACACACCCAGCTCATTTGTGTGCGGTAACATGCAAAACAGCTGTCAAAATTTGTTGCTGTATGTTCAAACATCGCTATGCCTATAAAACCAAGACTCCCTTAATATTTCAAAATATTTCAGTTAATACATATCTGCTGCCCATTATTCAATTTTTGCCTAGTCTATAATGCAGATTAAAATGTGACATGTTTTTCACACGCTTTCCTTTCAAGAAAATGACTATTTTAAGGTTACGGTCACATCAGATTAATCAGCTTCCTGACTGAATAACTGGAAAGAATTCATCACTCTGGTATATACTGCACAGCCCCGATACAGCAAAGTCCAAGTGGGGCGGTATAGAAATCTCCAAATAAATAAATGCTGTTTTTTTTTTCTTTTCAGAGAAATTTTCTCTATAGGAAAAGCACTGCTGAAGCTAGACTACAACTAAATGATGAAGACTGGACTTCTGTATTAACACAGAATTCTAGCCACTACATTGCCTTTTTGGCACAGAAAGATTTAAATCTAACTCTACTTTTGGCATTCTAGAAGCAACTAACAAGCAGAAGCCATTCGTGGCATGTCTGCTAGTTGTTTCTAGGATATTCACCCATTCCAAGATAACAGGACAGGATGCTTTTTATCATCACGCCTTCCCACATAGCGTCTGCTGGAAGATTGTTTCCATAGCACTGGATTACCTGCAGGTGGCGCACTGGCTCAGGATACAAGAATATTCCCACCCCCAAAAAGTAGACTTGATTAAATATTTCTGAGGATTAGAAAAAAAATGTTTGTTTGTTTCATTCTATTTCTACCAATTAGACAAAAGATGAGAGCACACAAAGAAAAACAGAATTTGACATGGTAGCCTGCAAAACAGAAGGAAAAATAAGATACAGAGCCCCTGAGAACATCACAGTAAAATGTACTTGATCCTTGAAAGAATGAACTGAAGGTTTTAATCTAAATATTTCCTTACATTTCCCCTGCATACTGAACGTTCTCCAGAATTGTATTGATATCTAGCTGACACAGCTGCCAGCTGTTTGCAGAGACTGTTTATTAAAGCACAAAGGAGAATGTAAACTATCTTCAAATTATTATTTGCCACAGATTTGCACTGTTCCTGTCTCTTAGACAGGGAGTTCTGCTAATTACAGGGGCACAGCTGAATTTTCAGCCTCGGTCACCCTCAATTTAATTATGCTATGGGAGATTCAGCATTGAGGTAGCAATATCAGCTTAACATTGACCCACTGGAATTACCTGTTGTGAAACCCAACCAAACCAAAGGCATTGCTATGGCTACGTGCAGGGGAAAGGAAGCAGCTGTTGATATTCTAATGCCTAACAGCTCTGGTGATCCTGGATTCAGACCCAGCCACAGTATTATTTGTCATAACAATAGCTGTTTTAATGCTTCAGTTACAGTACAGAAGCCTTTCCAATGACAACATTTACGATTCCCAATAAAAAGATTAAAACAGCAGCAAAATATAGGAGAACATCGCATCAGACAAAATTGAAAACAGCAATCTAAGAAAAGCAGGAGACTCTCGTAAAGCAATTCATGAAGCCCCCATGGGAAACAGGGATTCAAGAAGCCCATGTGAATAAAGATGTCATCCTGTGACATCTAAAACCTTGTAAACTTGGTACCATCCACTGTGGTCATCATCAGAGGTGCTGCTTCTGGTGCCCCCATCATCTGCAGGTAGAGAGGTGGCAACCCAAGAAAGGGCCCTGCTGCTCATAGCACCAAAATGAAGTCTTCACTCATTGCAATACATGCACTAATACGGAAACACACCACTGAAAAATTTAGAAGAGAGCTAATAACTGAAAACTAGACATCTTTCAATAAGTGATACTTTACAGCTCTTACGTTGGAGCTTTTATTGGCTGCTGTACATACTTTACACGCGTTAAGAATTGGTGTATGTTAAAACCAGACCTTTGAAGAAGGCCTATAGAGAAGGGCTAAAACGCGTTGGTCAATTGGTTCACATAGTGAATAGCATACTGGATTGCAATAGCTTATGGGCTGGAAATATGTTTTAAATTCCTATGGTTGTTGTTTTTAAATTGTGCACACTAAAAGTAATATAATTTAAAAACAATACAGACATTCAACTGTTGTAGGTCCTAACTGTTACCAGTTGGAGTTTGGGGGTTACAGTTCTAATCTAGTCCCCCTGCCCCCTTTGGTTTTAGGCATCATCTAGGCCCAGACCAGTTCTTAACGCGTGTAAAATATGTACTGCAGCCAATAAAAGCTCCAAAGTAAGAGCTATAAAGTATCACTTAATGAAAGAAGATGGGCCTTGAGCAAGGTTGCTGCATTGTGCTGCTTTCTCACCATGCTACAATGAAGCAAAACCCTTGAGAGAGCAGCTGCTAGATGTCAAAATTTAAAAAGATAAAAACTTCAAAATCAAAACCCAACCCGCAGCACTTCTGTTAGCCACACCATCATTTAGACTTTATTAAACAAGGAAACACTTAAACAACATTGGTGGAATTCTGCCCTCTTCTGGCATTTGGGGAGAAATAATAACTGGTTACTTACTAGTTACTTACTTACTTACTACTACAGTCAGGAAAGGAAGCCTTATTTCTGCCTAGGATTGTAGACTACATCCTTTGCACCAGCTCAGAGATCTAGGTAAAGCACAGTGGCAAGACCCCGTAAAGGGTGAAAGCCACATAAATGGCAGAAAGCAGCAGGGAGCTTCCTGATCCATGAGAGCCCTGCCTCCAAGTTGTACCTCTGGAAATGTGTCCATTTTTGTCTACCTTTGCTAGATGATCTATACTCAGAAGCCTGCTTATATGTGTGGGTCAAATCTCTTGGGTTTGGGAACATCATTTTTTAAAATCAATTATATGTGGATATGAAAGTCAGTATGGTCTAGTGATTAGTGAGGCACGGAAGATTCATGTTCCAATCCCCGCCCTGCCATGAAATTCACTGGGTGAACTTCAGCTAGTACTTATACCTCAACCTGATCTACCTTGTAGGGTTGTTGTGAAGGTAAAACAGAGAGGATAAACATATATGCCCCCGGAAGCTGCTTTTTATCTTGGAAAGAAGGAGATAAGACTGGTATGAAACTATACCAAGTATGAATTTCTATCTAATCTAAACTCCAGATATCTTATATGAATATTTCCCCACAGGAGCATTTTAAGTGACATCTTGTTGAATTATTTCTTATCAGTGTACAAAGCACTCTACGATGCTGATCTTATTTCTCCTTGTAACAATCTTGCAGACTGGCTAGGTGGAAAGATGGTGCCTTCACCAAAAGAAACTCTGCCTTTAGCCATACTGATAAAAGAAAGGTTTTTCTACCAGATCTGCCCGTACATTGGAAAATTCTCAGAAAGCAAAAGCTGATCCAATGCATGTAATGTACATTACTGACAATAGATTAGTGCATATTTTTAGAAGAGAGACTGCCTTTACCTTCTGCAGAACATGTAGAGTTGCAAGGCATCTGCAGTTCTCCCAGGGTCTCAATTTGATTTGGAGCAAGGCTCTGTGTGTGAGAGGAAAAAATCAAATGATAATCTTGCTGAATTATTGTGACTATATACACTGTACAAACTATAATTAAAACCATATATGTCTCTCCATATGAAATGCTCAAAGCAAACACAGCACACTACAAAGTATTTATCTACACTACATTTATACATAATGTATACCCTAGGCCTGGTATCCAAGTTATTCTGGTGAGATAGAGGTTCCTAGGCTGATTCTGCACTTCCTTTTTCAGGACCACACCATCCCTGTCCACAGACAAGACACAACACATATACAGGATGCTCTTGGGAAACGGATCCCTGAATTATGGGTTATACCCATTATGGTCCAAGCACCACTTTATAAAGATGGTAGGGATAACAAGACAACTGATAGATGTAAAAGAAATTGGTTGTCTTTTATTAGGTAAAGGTAAAGGTATCCCCTGTGCAAGCACCGAGTCATGTCTGACCCTTGGGGTGACGCCCTCCAGCGTTTTCATGGCAGACTCAATACGGGGTGGTTTGCCAGTGCCTTCCCCAGTCATTACCGTTTACCCCCCAGCAAGCTGGGTACTCATTTTACCAACCTCGGAAGGATGGAAGGCTGAGTCAACCTTGAGCCGGCTGCTGGGATTGAACCCCCAGCCTCATGGGCAAAGCTTTCAGACGGCTGCCTTACCACTCTGCGCCACAAGAGGCTCATTGTCTTTTATTAGCTATATGGAAATGAGCACTGTTTCAAGGATCATAACATTCAACCTTAACTTGCGAAAAGATGTTCCGAAAATTTCATATTATATCATGAGGTTATCGGCTGGGGTCCTCCAGAACGCATGCATGCGGATGTGCACAAGCAAGTTCTTTCCCATCTTCTTCCATCCTTTTGGGCTGCCTCACACGAACACAGCTACACACCTGAATCTATCTCCCATCCCCAGGTAGCCCCCTGAGACCTCTAAAATGCTAATGCTAGAAATTTATTTGTTTTATTCCTTAGACCTATATAACACTCTTCCCACTTGGACAGGTTCTGGGCGGTACACAAAAATCATCAAATTGCAGACAGCCTGTTAACAAAAAGTCACAGAATTTGAGAGGGCTACTGCAAGAAGGGGAAACAAGGTTGGCCCCGTTCCTAGTGCACTGGTACTTTTTTGCATCAACAGAAACCACTGAAGGAAGAGGGGGGCAATTTCACTGGGTTCCTCCTCCACATTGCAACCTGCCTTCCCTGGTCACCTGGGTTTGTTCATCTGCAGGAATACTACAAACATCAGCACTTCAGAGGTCTTGGAAACTTCTGGTAGAAGACAGAAAAGGGGACATGCTGCACAGGATCCCACCTGTTGCCTGCCCATTGCAAGAACATTACAAAGAAGAAATGGTATCATCTGAATTCCATAGGTTTATTTAAATAAGGTTTAAGCTAGTGTAAAAGAGGCAGCCTCTCATAAGGCAGCCAAGGATCTGCAGTTTATATGGATGTGACTTGAATGCTGTAACAGTTCTCCAGCCAGATCAAGAGCTTTGACCGCACAAATTAAACAACCTGTTCGGCTATATAAGGTATGGGTGTGAATATCGCATATACTGAAATGTGTGCAGCCAGCACATTGGCATTCATCCATTTGCCCTCAAAAGGCTGTTAGTCTCTTCTCACTTGAGAACTGGAAAGTTAATGACTTTGGAAAGCAGCTTTCCTTTCTGGCAAGGACAACTGGAATCTTTGGGGGGGTTGAGTAAATCTGTTTATTTGCCAGTGAAGGCGGAACAAGAATGAAAGCACCAACTGGCGCTCTATTCAAAACTGAGTAAAGCAACTAGCACACTATAGAAAGCTCTAAAGACAGCTCATCCCTTTGAAGTCTTTCCAGCCATCTTTGTTTGGAGGAGCAAAGGAGAGAGAGTGGCCCTGGATCCTGCTGACTTAAGCAGCCTCATTTGGGCACACATCAAGAAAAGTCTGAACCATTTATCCCAAAGGGCAAAAAGTACCCGGGTTGGGAAGGCTTAACTTGGAAACTGGTAAGACATGCTTTCATTTCACTGCCGAGACACCTGTTTGATTCTTTAGCGCATTTATATGCTGCCTCTCCAGGCCTGTTTGGAATAACCTTGGAAGTCAGGGTAGATTCAAGTAACTGAAAGTCAACCAGAGGACAATTCCAAATTTCTATTTAGTGCCCATTAATTTTATCTTCATTTTCGACATTTCCATGGAAAATGTCTATCCAGCTTCGGTGCTTTCCATCCAATTCAGAGACCTTTTTAAAGGACTTTCCCCCTCACCCAAGAGAGCATGCCTGCCAGAGCTGGTCTCTGTTCCACTTCTGTAGGAAAAAGATCTTGCTTGCACAGTAAACATTTGGCAGAAATAAAGGGAGGAGAGAAAGGCATTTTTGCACCCAAAGCAAGTCAGGCAGGTTGGCAGAGCAACCACATTCTCCATGCTCTTAGAAGTCACTCCCCATCTCTTGCTCATTATTCAGACAGTGTGGAGGAGCAGGGGGTCACTAAATAGAGAAATAGTAGCAACAGGCGCATTCACAGCAATGAGTGATACAGGCAACAGACTACTAAATTGTGAACAGTCAGTATGAGTAACACAGAACATCTCTCACCATATGTCACTTGTGCCTTGATGGCAGAATAACAATTATTCCAAATTGAAAAATTAATTGCAACCGGGAATACTGGGATATCTTCAGTTATGTCCCTTATTCTGGCTTAGGGATATGTCCAATATTTGGCTCAGAGTTCACAACAGTTGGGTAAGGGGGGGGGCAATGAGGAGTAGATGCACAGCTGATCGTGCCATTTTCCATTCAGCAGAATTACTCAAACCTTCCCACTGACAACAAACACTATGTTTATAGGCCTGTCTTTTCAAATTGTTTACACCAATCACATTGCTTGTTTACTGCCTTGGGGAAGACACTGATTATGTATAAACAGGGGGGCCCTTTTGCTTGCTTTTCTTTTCCTTTCTTCTTTGTAGCTGCATACAGACCGAGTTGCAGACTGAAGGGAAGAGAGGCAAGCATTGTGTTGGCAACTCCCACAGGCTATCGTGAAGCTGAAAGAAGACTGAAACATTTTGCTTGCACTGCCAGGATCAAAGACAGCCATGCAGACTGGAGGGTGGGTAAAGAGGCAAATACTACTGGGGACGTGCAGTAAAAAAAAAACTGGTATTTCTTGGATCCAGATATAATGGTGCTGAAAATTATCAATATTTCTAGTTTCCAAATACCAGTGCAATTTTCAGATTTGGGTTTTTCTCAAGTTTTCAATATTTTGGGGCTCCTTTACTGCCTATGGGAATGCTTTCTGGGGGTCTGGGAAGGGTGTTTATAAAGGTGCTACTACTAAAATGCCAGGGGAGCTACTTGTACCTGTACTTTAAATAATGACCAAATTTCAAGTCAATTGGGCCAAGTAGTCCAATTTTATGTGCCCCTGAACAAGATGTCTTCCACTGTTTGCTATGGAGGGGGAAAAAACCCTGTGAAAAATGTAAAACCTAAGAAATCCCCCTCATTGGAAGTCAATTACAAGCTATTGCTCATTGCAACTAACGTAAAATAAGATAATATAAAACTATGCAAAATGTAAGAATCATAACCTGTGTAAAACACAAGAATCTCAACTAGAAAATGCAAGAATCCACCAAAACAACCCCTTGTGAACTTGATACAGATAAACTTCTGCAATCAATTTTTTAAAAACAACAAAAACACTTGAAATAGACAGAGTCATCCCTAAGTCTGGAAAGCCAATACAAAACCCTGGCAACCACAGTTACAGGAAGGGAGGGGAGGCTCCTGATATTCACAGTTAATGCCAAATATTTCCAGGATTTTTTGGGACCTAATGTTCAATATCCCAAATAAAAATCCATATTTATTTGGGAGGCCTGATTATATCCGAAAAATCTTGATAAGGTATTTTTCAACTATATATTCAGCTCCAATATATCCTAATGCATATCCCTAAATGTTATACATTGGGGGGGAGACATAAATGTTATCAGACAGCTTCTCATAACAATGTGTGCACTCCACAGTTTGGAACACACAGAAAGACTTTAGTGCCCTGGTGAACTTCTCTAAGTTTTAAAAAAGGAGTTTGGTCAAAAGATTCCACTCTTACAGAAAAGAAGGGGGGAGATGCACACCTGTTTCATACAGTGATGAGAGGGAAGACATGGTTGATTCTTCAGGCTGAACCCTCATGCAGCTCTGTATGCCTGGGGCACACGTGGTCTCACAGACCTGCAAAAGATGGGAGCTACACTATGGCATTTTATTCCTTGTTGATGTATTATTTGCACCTACTCTACCTCCTTTCCTTTGGTTACTGACCACCTCCCTATTCATCCATTAAAGTGGTCTATAAAATGTGGGCACTTTCTCCTCACTGTCTGACGTTTACCAAAGAGGACCCCTTGGATGGAGGGTACAGTTCCTAAGAATGTCATTCTTCCACGCAAAACAAAAGTCACTACAACAAATCACTATGAAACTGATTTTGTTTAAATCAAAGTTTTTAAAATTAAGGTGAATAAAGGTGAAAAAAAATCTGCATGCCCATCCCCATTGCAGGGCCCCTGAATATTTGGATCTGCCTCGGATCCCTTTTTCTTTAGATATGTTCAAAATATCCTCAAGAATTAGCAATAGGAGAGAGAACATCAAACCACTAACAGTTTACTTGTGGAGTCCCACAGGGAACGGTCCTCACTCCTATTTTATTCAACATTTTCATGCGCCCTCTTGCCCAACTGGTACGGAAGTTCAGGCTGAGTTGTCATCAATAAGCAGAAGACACCCAGCTCTTCCTCCTGATGAATGGCCACCCTGACTCTCCCCCAGAAACATTAGCCAGCTGCCTGGAAACAGCGACAAGATGGTTCAAGCAGAGTTGTCTGAAGCTCAATCCTTCAAAGACGGAGGTCCTGTGTCTGGGAAGGAAGGGTCCATGTGAGGAAGTACATCTGCCCACACTGGATGGTGTACAGCTCTCAATGGCTCACTCTGCCAGGAACCTAGCCATGATCCTGGATGCTTCCCTCACAATGGAAGCCCAGGTCATTAAAGTAGTGCTGCTGGCATTCTGCCACCTTCACCAGGCAAACCTACTAGCACCCTACCAGGCTCCAGAACACCTAGCCATGGTCGCCTCTAGACTGGACTTCTGTAACTCACTCTACACAGGCCTGCCCTTAGCCTTGATCCAGAAACTACAGCTGGTCCAAAACACAGCAGCCAGGGTTCTCACATCGACACCGTGGAGATCCCACATCCTTCATCAATTGCAATGGTTGCCAGTTGAATTCTGGATCAGGCTAAAGGTTCTGGTAATTACTTTTAAGGCCATACGTGGTCAAGGCCCAATGTACCCGAGGGGCCGCCTCCCTGCCTATGCCCCTCAAAGAGCTTTATGCTCCACCACCACCAACTGGCTAATGATCCCTGGCCTAAAGAAGCCCATCTAGCCTCAACCAGGGCCAGAGCCTTATATGTCCTGGCCTCCACCTGGTGGAATGAGTTCCTGGAAGAGATTAGGGACCTGACAGAGCTAAAACAGTTCTGCAAAAGGGAACTCTTCCACCAGGCATTTGGTTGAGACCGAGCAAACCAGCAATATCTACAGGGCCCCTTCTCCTTCTCTCCCAGAAATCCACTCATGCATTCTGCTCTGGACCTGTTTGCATCATTATGGTCTGTCACCTCTGTTATAGTTTTTAATGTTAATATCATTGTTGTTGTTATGAAAAACTAAGCTCCAAGTACCGTTTTCTATGTTTTATATAAACTGCCCTGAGCCTCAATCAATCAATCAATAAAAAGGCCACTTTCTATTTTTCCTTTATACTTATATAGATATTGATGATGTAATATGGGAAGGAGCCTTCCTCCATGGAATGCCACAATTTAGCCCTGTGCAGACATTATCCCACATACACATATGCTTATCCCATGTTTGAATATAACCAGCCCATGTTTGAATACAACCACCTGAATGAGCCTTACCTATTTGCAGCATTCCCTCTCTTTAGTATGATGCTGACTAGGATGCCATTTGACACTTGGCTTTACAGCTGCATGCATCACTAGATGCACTGAATATGTGAAAAAAGAGTCACTCAACACATGTACACATAAACGAACTTGTGTACACACACATTTAATTTAACACGTGAACAGAGCAAATAGAGATCACAGCTGAGGGAAAATTTGTACTAGAATGAATTTTATTCATCTTTAAGATGCTGTGGGACTCTGGTTTAATCTTGCTACAAAGAATTGACTGACAAAAGGTGAGCACCTCACCCGTTAATTTGCCCCAGTCTTTTTGACGTCTAATCTTAAGCAGTTTCATGAACATCTGTTTATAGTTTTTCTTCCATGTTCTGAACAACCTCTGCTGCTTGTCTGCCCAGGAAATCCTGTTTACTCTCTGTACGATGTACTCCTCTAGACATTTCCTACCAATGCCCTTGAACTGCGCCACAGAAGCCATATTGTTGGGTCAGGCATAGCCCACCTCCTTTTGCCTCAACCATATATGCTGCCCCAAGCACCTAATTGCCCTGTAAGTGGAATTGATCTAAATTAAAGCTTTAATACACATCCAAACTCCCCCACGCAACATTTTTAAGTTTAATTTTTTTATCCTCATTCTAAACTTCTGAACAAGACAAAGAAACAGCAGGAGGAAAGTTTCCCAAACATAGGGCTATAGGGGAAGGGGAAAGGGCATCTGCCCCTGTGCTTTTCCTAAACATATCCCAGGGTGTTAACACAGGACAATCTGCTGTACAAGAGCATCGAGACACCTTTGAATAGATCCACCTCCCAAAGGCAGGCAGAAGAGTTCAGCAAACATAGCAAGAATGATAAATTGGCAGAAATCACATCAAAGGCTAGGACTGATCCATCCTTTTAGTTAAACTGTAAACACAAGACAGTGGTTTGTTGGTTTGTCTCCTGCTTCCTTGTGCTACACACCACCCTGTCAGGAATGAAGCTGTTGGTGCAGAAAAAATAAAACATACAAAGAACAAGAGCTCTGACTGTTTTCCGGACAGTTTCATCTAAAGAACAGAACAACTACCAGAATAACAGATGAAGAATCGCACTGAAAAGATACTTCTCAATGTCTCAGCAGTTTGGGCACTTACCTTGTGAAGAAAAGCTCTGTCCCAGAGGTATTTCCTGAAGAGTTGGATGTCGGATTCTAGTGAATGGTCTGTGGTATGATTAAATGTCAGCATCAAAGATCCCGATGAATGCACAAATTGTAGGACAGCATTCTCGCCAAGCTCCGCTTGTGATATCTCAAATGGACGGCTGACCTGGGCTCTAAAACACACAGTCACACATTAGAGGAAGAGTGCAGGGCACAAGCAACCACATCACAAAAGCATGCAACCCCTCACTTTCTCCAAGTTCCACCATTTCAAATTCGAACCTACCTATTGCAAAGTTCTCAGGCGAATGCAGCATGAAACAAAAAGCACAGCTGGAGAAGCTGTTGCCCAAGAAGTCAAAGTGGGGAAGGGACAGAGTGGGGGGGAATAGTGTTTTTAAAAAAGGGGTCTAGCAGCTACACCTAGATTTGCCTGTTAGCTGTAAAGAGAAGCAGCCCATTTTACCAGGGGCATCGCCACATACAGCAGCCTAGCTGAACTGGCAGCTACCAAGCTTATTAGCATACTGCAGTGCAAAACAGACCATCTCAAGGGAATGTTGCATTGTTTGAATGTTCCAAACAAGCGAGACATTCATAACAACATGTGTGATAACAGAGTTATTGAGTCATTTCCTCATTTGCATGCATAATTTCACACAAACTGTATGTTATATAAAGCCATAAACAAAAGGGGAATTGATTCCAAAGCCAAGAAAAAGGAAAAGCAATATTTTAAGTATATTATTTCTCTTGATTCGCTTTTGGTTGTTTTTCTTTCTCTTCCAGAGACTTTCCTGGCAATGTATTACAATGATTTAGCAACGAAGGGCAAAGACAAATAGGTGGTGATTCAAATGAGCTGCCACTATGCAACTCACAAAGCTCAGGTACATCAACGTAAGAGATAGAATATCAAGTGCTTCGAAAGATACACTGTCTTGTGTGGAACAAACAGACCACAAAGTGAGGCTGAAGTGCCCCAGACAAAAGAACTCTTTGAAGAGGAGATCAGAGAGTCCAAATCTGGGATAAAACAAACCAAGCAAGGAGTAAGAAAGAAGTGGTTGAGTTATCAGCATGTGCATGCACTATGTTTCTGTGCATTTAAATTAAAGAAAATACAGTACTTTCCACTAGGGAAAAAAACGCCCATTGAGGTTACAAAAGGAGAAGAAACCAAGAGAATCAAGTTAACCAAAAGCAAGTCACACACAACTAGAGAATCCAGCTTAACTTGCTCAGAGAGAAAGTGAGTCAGCCTGGCATAGTGGGTAGAGTGTCAGGGTAGAATCATAGAGTTGGAAGGGACTTCCAGAGTCATCTACTCCAACCCCCTCCACAATGCAGAAACTTACAGCTACAGTTGTGGTAGGATCTGGGAGAACCAGAACCAAGACTAAATCTCCACACTGCTCTGGAAGCTCACTGGATGACCATGGGCCAGTCAGAGCCTCTCAGACTAGGCTACCTGACAGGGTTGTTGTGAGAATAAAATGGAGGAGAGGAAAAATATGTAAGCCACCTTGAGTTCCCACTGGGGGGTAGGGGAGGTGTAGGTAAAGTAAATAAATAAAATAAAATAATAAAGTTCTAATTTGCATGACTCTGAATTTCTGATAGGGACATGTATGAACACAAACAAGAACCAATGCTTTTCTTAGGAGATTACATTGATGTTTATCTGTCCTTCCTTTCAGTTTTTTTCTTTGGCTGGACTGTTATTTTGTGAAGAAGATAATCAAAGCTTGTGAACAGAACACATAGATTGTGAACAAGATTAGGAGTTGATCTCCCCGTATTATTTTCATCACACTATTATTTGTTCCAAGGCCTTGACATAGGTAGACTTCAAAAGGAAATATCAACTCCAAAAGGTAGTCCAAGTCTGAGTATTATATTGGGATGTAAGCAAATGATCAGCATAAGTCCATTTAAGACAGACTTTTAATTTTAGAGCAGCCTTTCTCAGCTTTTATACTGTTGAGAAACCCTTGAAACATTATTCAGGTTTTGAGAAACCCCAAAAGTGACGTCAGCAGGCCATATCTCCCTGCCATGCTCCCAGAAGTGACATGTCACCAGAAGTGATATCACCCAGGGACTCCTACCAGATATGACATCATGCTCTGTTGCCCCCTACCCCCAACACCAGATGCAGCCCAGCGGCCTACTGCGCCGGGCCAGGAACAGGGCCGGAACAATGAGCCTTGGCCAGCAAGGATTTTTATAACTGGGGCCCCTCCCTCTTCCACCCCCTCCAGGCTCATCATTGGCCATATATGGTCACATCACCCAATAATTTTTCTTAACTTAAAAAAATTCTTTAAAATGAATTAACTTCCACACAATCAGAGAGACCTTTCCAGAGCTGTTGAGAAACCTCAGGTTTTCATGAAGCCCCTGTTGAGAAAGCTTGTCAGAGAATGATTCCACTTCAAGAGCCACAATGGAGAAATCCAATGAAACTAACAAAGCAACAAGAGTAGCCATTGGACTGTGCTCTTAAGCTACTTACTTGGTTATTATTTCGACAAGACTGGAGTGTCCGTTCTGTAGGGCCAAATCCAGCGGTGTAGACTCATCTTCATTAGGCAGGATGACGGCATCTGTCCCGCCTGGGAGAGATAGCACGAACTGCGAAAGTTCAACTAAACCCAGTCTCATCACAAGAT
The DNA here is from genome assembly GCF_049243985.1 of Paroedura picta. Classification (NCBI taxonomy): domain Eukaryota; kingdom Metazoa; phylum Chordata; class Lepidosauria; order Squamata; family Gekkonidae; genus Paroedura; species Paroedura picta. The sequence goes on from NC_135375.1 coordinate 34,879,666, forward strand.
GGAGTAGTGTCTCTTTGTGTTCTGAAATATTGATAGATGTTTTTTATTGAATGTATCCCAAGTAAAACAAGCAATATTCATTATCACAAAACCTTTATTAGGCATTTGTTACAAACACTGAGTAGTCTAGAATAATATATAGCCAGTGAGCCCAAATGTACACATCAGAAAGCACACTAATAAATGTTCATGCACACACAAGATTTAATCCCAAATTTATTATTCTACATAGACCTGGAATCACATATACACTACTGTCCTATTGGAACATTGGAGAATATAAATTGAGGGTAAGCACCCATGTTTATTCCTCAGTTCCCCCCACTCGCATGATTAATAAACACTCAGCATGCACTGTTTATGATGGCTGCAGCCACTTTCATGTTTAATAGCCCCAAAATTGAAATTGTAGTCCACTAGGAAGAAGAAGAAGAAGAAGAAGAAGAAGAAGAAGAAGAAGAAGAAGAAGAAGAAGAAGAAGAAGAAGAAGAAGAAGAAGAAGAAGAAGAGTTAGTTCTTATATGCCGCTTTCTTGCTCTCTTCGAAGACCTTCAAGTAATCAATAACTTCAGTGTTCTGCTTCCCCCCACCCACTTCCCATTGGTTTACCCTTGTCTTGGAGGCAGAAATGTTATGTATTTTTAACTTCAGAAGACCATATTTTAAAAGTTCAGTCTTACAAGAAATCATGCATCCAGGGCAAAGCATTCATAAAATCATAGAGTTGGAAGGGGCCACACAGGCCGTCCAATCCAACCTCCTGCTCAATGCAGGATCAGCCTAAAGCATCCATGATAAGTAGCTGTCCAGCCACTGCTTAAAGACAGTCTGTGAGTCCTGATGCTTCTTTCTCCCTCCTCATTACTCCACATGTTGCCACCATGAATAAAGCTCACTACACATATCCCAGCAAGTTCAGAAGACCCTGTTCATAACAAAATGGTAATCAAATAGCTCTCCACAAGCAAAGATAAACAAGTTCTGCTACCCACTGCTCAATGAAGGTCAGTTAGCATTTCCCAGGAATCAAGCAGTTTTGTCCAGGATAGCATGGCCCCTCAAAATCTTGCAAAAATGGAGGTTATTTTAACAGATGATTCAATGTTTTGCACCCAAAAAAGTGCCCCATACAGAGTTCATATTTAAGAAAACAAGGTTGAAAAGTTCCTAGATTGCATCACATGACTGACATGAGAGCCCAGCTTAATCTCTCCATAAATAAAACCTACTCTATAAGAAAATGTAACACTAAACTGATGCATCCATTTATTTGCTATGACATTCGCACTACCTTCCCATTTTTCACAACTCAAATGCATGGTCAATTTATATATACCCCATAATAATGGAACCAGCCACTCATGGATTTATGGCTATAGCTTCTGGGGCCATCTCAGCTTCAAACTGTACCTCAGATTATAGAAAACCACATGCACAGACTACTTGTGTGTGGGGGGGGGGCAGGGAGTACAGAGAGAACAGAGGAAGAAAAAGACCTTAGTCCTGCATTTCCAGGAAGGGAAATGCAGATTGACATTTAAATACATGAAACCAATTCAAATCAAAAAGATCCTCCCCAATTTACGTTTCAGTAGAATACATATAGATTACCTTCTTAACATTCCTGTGTATTTTTGAGAAAATGCTAAAAGGTATTTTAAATATTCTGTTCCCTGCCCAGGGATTAATTGTTGCATAAGAAATGCTGAATGACAACACTGAAGTATTTTTGCCGCCTATACAGAGACCAGGAACCCGTGGCATGCATAAACTTTTCAATCTAGATCCCTGAGGCTAAGAAGGCTTTCTTAACATAATGGCAAATTACCTTTGTAGCATTCAGAAATACTAGAAAGCACATTACATCACTCTATAAATGCCAAACAACACAACCCCTAGATATAGCCAAGACATCAAGAGCGGTTAAGGCAGTCCACCCCTGGCAAACAAGCCATTATGCCTATTCTTCATTCTTGGCACTTCCCCGACTCCCACTTCTTTCAGTGGGTGTTTGAGACCACAATAAATCTGGGAGGAAGGCCCTAACTGGGGTCCATTGTTGCTGTACTGTGTTCTCTTCAGAATTCTCCCTTTTTCTTCTTTATAAGAGATCATTATATTCATTGTTTGGTCTTTACAGAAAACAATGGTGCTAGTTATTTACTATAGCCAGAATTCCATCCCAGTGTTAAGCTGGCCACTCAGGGCTGGTTTCCCTATACTCCTACCAGTTTTCTTGCTTGTCCTCATTCTACACGGACGTTTTGCCTAAAGAACTTTTCCTGGATTTCTGAGCCAGGAAAGACCAAGCCTGCATCTTTCTTGCTGCCTTCCTGCCATTCAGCATTTACCATGTTCCACTGTTGCCAGTGCTAAATCAGGGATACACAATTAATTTGTGTTACTTAACTAGAAAAGGCCCTGTGCTCAGGGCTGCCAAGTGCCACCACAAGCCATTAGACAAATATTCCCCCAGGATACCTTCCAGATTCAATGCATACAAGACTGTTCCAAGGCAACCTCTAGGATTTTGTGTCCCTTCTTCTTTCTCTGAGGAAGACCTGTATGTACTTCTTTCTAGGAAGCTTTGTCAGTCTGTGGCCTTTTCAGCCTTCCACTTACAAGCATGGCCTGGGGCCCAGGAAGCTGAACAGAAAGCATAGAGCCTTGTGCAAGCTGCTTGGGCTAGGTGCCGAGATTCACCCCATGCTCCCACACTAAAGCCAGGAACATGCCACAGGCTAAGGGAATCAATCACACAGATCAACTTCCAAGAAAGCTGCAGAAGTTATACACATCCCTTTGCAACACCATAACTGGGGTGGCCAAATTCCAGATAGGGCTTGGAGATTACCCAGAATGACAGCTGATCTCCAGATTAGTCTAGCCTGGAGAAAATGGCTGCTTTGGATGGTGGAATCTAAGTTATTATACCTTGCTGAGGTCCCTCCCCTATGTGCCAGGAATTTCCCAACTTGAAATTGGCAACTCTAGATATTACATGATTTGTTAAACACTTCTGACTTCACATTTTCATGGAGAAAGATGACTTAAATGTATTTTAATAAATAAAAATATTCTATTTACACACAACAGATCACATGAGAAACAGCCTGTAGGGGCTCACCCCAGTGTTTATGTAGATAAAGTAATGTCCAGCTTAGAGCAGTACAATTCTAAGGACACTTTTTTGGAGTTGCACTACACTTAATAGAGCCCAATAGTATTCTGAGTAGACCTGCTCAGGATTGTTCTCCTAATGATTTTACCACAGGATTTACACATATTTTTGCGGGACTATAGTGATTAGCCAAATACAACATTGAACTCAAAATAATACGTAGGGTAATATGTTGGTTTTATTGTGACTGCAGAAACATTCTGTACTATCCAGGACACAAGTATAAGAGCAATGTTTTTAGGTATCCCTAACTTTATTATAGGAAAACTTCTCCACTAATATAAGCAACTATTTGTATCATCAACTGTTACATATATTATTCATAAATCCCTTTGTTTCCTGCAGTCTGTGTAACTAGCAAATCAAATGCTACCTCATAAACCGAGAAGGGGAACTCTTGCAAACTGACCTTGCCAACTTTGTAACAGCCATGTGCCAAGGTTAATACAAACTCAGAGGTTGCAAACACAATACGTGGAAAAATGAAAGAGCACTTTTTAGTCCGATCCATGCAGACCACGCAGAAACTGTTGTTCTGGCATGAGGCCACGGACTTTCAAAGTGTATTATGCCATTGAAAATCAAGTCAGGCAGAAATGCAAGTTGAATAAGACTGAATCCTAAATTCAGAATTTTTCATGAATATAATATGAATTATCACTGAAGCCTGAAATCCCACCCAACCAGAACACACTCTCAGGCTTATGGGCCATCAGAATAAATAGACTGTCTGCAAATATTTTTTAAAACCTTCAGGTTAACACAACATTATAGTTTTATTGCCGGGAAGGTAGTTGTGTTGTTGTGAAGCAGCAGAACAAAATTTTAGTCCAGTGGCACCTTTAAGACCAATAAAGTTTTATTTAAGGTATACGCCTTCATATGTAAGCACACTTCTTCAGATCTGCAGAACCAGAATTGATGTAGGGTAGGCAGGCTGTATTATGCACAAAAGACTACCAAAAACAATGTCTTATTTTTTAATTCCTAACATGGCATCATTTTCACAGCATGAAACCCATCATGTTATTTTTGTTATTGCATTGCAAATGCTGTTCACAGTTCTGGCAGCATTTTATCAGTGAGGCTTCTTAGACTAGCTTTACGGTGACTTTTCTTGTATTACAGCACTGAGAACTGAGTTTTTTTGATGCATAAATGTCAGCATGTTTTTGGTCTCCTCCCCTTATCTGCTTGCAGTATTTTCCTCAGTGACAAAGGCATCACAAGAATTCTAATAGATGCTGGAGTACATTTCAAACAGTAAACATAAACCGTAAGCTTCCATTTACTCTTTTTGCCATACAGAAAGCAGGTCCCCCTTGGAAACAAAATTTGGCATAAGTGCAAACAATGGTTTGTAGGTATCTTCTATGATACCACCTTTGAAAAATTTGTGTTCAAAATACTTGAAAATGTAACTCCACCTTAATGATGACAATTGTTTTCCTTGAGCAAGTTCAAAAGAACTTAGCACTTCACAGAGTGCTTACAAAAGTAACTTGATACTTAATGAGACAATTGTTTCCCTTGGAAAAAAATAACCGCTAAAATAGGTTGCTGGCTATACTCCTATTTCCAATCCTTTCCTTAGAAGTATATCATTTGCTGCGCCAGAGCTGAATTTGAAAAGACAACACTTTTTAATTTCTCTCAAAAGGTGTTCAATATCCAATTACCAAGTAAAGAAGCTTGTTGCTATTTCTTAGGAAATAAATTGTTTTTGCCTCACATGGAATTGTTTGTTAATTTCCATTTGACTAACTTTATTTAGTGGGAAACACAAAAACTCTAAAGCAACCCACAAGGGTGACATGGAAACATTAGGAAAACCCAACAGAAAGAAAGGAAACTTAAATCTGTATGGTATTATAATTCAACAGATAATGAAAAAAATGGGTTAGGAGAAGAGCTGCTTGAAAGCAAACAACCCTTAAAAAATGTTTTTGTAATACTGGGCAATATCCCCTTTTTTAAAAAAATGTTTTTTAAATCAAACTGCCTTGCAAAAAACACAACAACAACAACAACCATGGCCCTCTATTATTATAGAGGTTAAATATGCAAAGCACTGGGTAGTCAAACGGAGATTTAGTAGTTAGACCTTGTTTTTCACCATTTCTCAAGGCTGGAAACAAAATATACAATTTGAATGATGATATTATATAAGCTAAAAACAGTCTGTTTAACCCATTACATAAATCTTCCTGTTCTTCCTTACACCTGAAGCATTTCCCCAGCCAACAGAATTAAAAACAAATATTTCTCGCACAGAAATGACTAAGATCTCCCTGGATGATGGAGCTCATTCATTTCCAGGAAGGAAGCTTTAAAAATCTAGTTTTGTGTCTTGGAGGCAAGACAAGACATCACAACAGGCCAGGAGCCTCCAAGCTCTTCCAGGCATCCTCATCTTCCTACTATTGTGCTGATAAACTTTTTTTAAAAAATCCAGTCACACACTTTAATTTTAGCCCTAGTGAGTTCTTAATCCCAGAGACACCAACACTGATTTTTTAAATGTATCCAAGTAAACCTGTGCCTAAAGGTCAGTTTGGTTTTGGCTGTCATACCAGACACTAAAGAGGTCATCTCAGTGGTTTGCCAAAAAAACAAACCACAATTTTGCATGCCAGCACTACAGCCTAATGCCAGTGTGCAGTGGGGCCTCTGTGCCCCCACCCACTCCCCCGCTTCTGTCGCCGCTGCGCAGTGCAGTGCAGTGGGCCCTCCCAACCCCGGCAATATGCATAGGCATAACGTCAGGGCGATCTGTGTGTGCCAGGGGATTCCTTTGCCCATGCATTCTCCAGCTGCGGTGGGGCATGCTACCCTGCTGCTAGCAACAGGCAGAGGGCTGCTGTGGCCGCTGCCATGCACAACAGGCCATGGAATTATATAAGTCATAGAATCATAGAGTTGGAAGGGGCCATACAGGCCATCTAGTCCAACCCCCTGCTCAACGCAGGATCAGCCCAAAGCATCCTAAAGCATCCAAGAAAAGTGTGTATCCAACCTTTGCCTGAAGACTGCCAGTGAGGGGGAGTTCCTTAGGCAGCCTATTCCTCTACTGAACTACTCTGACTGTGAAAAATTTTTTTCCTGATATCTAGCCTATATCGTTGTACTTGAAGTTTAAACCCATTACTGTGCGTCCTTTCCTCTGCAGCCAACAGAAACAGCATCCTGCCCTCCTCCAAGTGACAACCTTTCAAATACTTAAAGAGGGCTATCATGTCCCCTCTCAACCTCCTTTTCTCCAGGCTGAACATTCCCAAGTCCCTCAACCTATCTTCATAGGGCTTGGTCCCTTGTCCCCAGATCATCTTCGTCACTCTTCTCCGTACCTTTTCAATTTTATCTACGTCCTTCTTGAAGTGAGGCCTCCAGAACTGCACACAGTACTCTTGAAGTTCTCTTGAAGTTCTCTGTTCATCCAAATAGGCTTCTTAGAGCTCCTGCAGTGTTTTCGTCTTTCTAGGATAGTCATTGATTGAGCATGCAATAGCTCCTGTTTGAGTAGCGCCCACCCTTCACATGCTCCCTTCCCTTCCAGCATTCTCGTCCATGGTATGACATCATGTCTCTGAGTTTATTAAAGTTTCCCCTACGAAAATCCAACATCCGCGTCTGGCTACAAGCTTCCTTGGCTCCCCATCTCAAAAGGAATTCTATGAGGACATGGTCACTTCCCCCTAGGGTCCCCACCTCCTTCACCTCATCCACCAACTCTTGCCTGTTGGTCAGTATTAAGTCCAGTATGGCTGAACCTCTTGTGGGTTCATCTATCATTTGATAAATGAAATTGTCAGCCAGGCAGGTCAGAAAGTTGCATGACTTAGGACGCTTCACAGAGTTTGTTTCCCAGCACACATCTGTGAAATTGAAGTCACCCATGATGACAAGGTCCTGCCTCTTGGATATTTTCTTAAGCTGCTCACAAAGTGCAGCATCCACATGTTTGCCAAGAGTAGGCAAAGAGGAAAAGGAAATGCAATCAGCTACAAGCAGCACAGCCATTATGAAACTGAATCTTTCAGTATACAAATCTTAACTAAGACTAAGTAGCCAAAGCAGTGAACATACAACTTTTGTTCCCTCTTAGAATCATAGAATTATGGAGTTGGAAGAGACCTCCAGGGTCATCTAGCCCAACCCCCTGCACAATGCAGGAACTCACAACTACCTGCCTACCTACAGTAACCCAAATTTCATGCCAAAATGATCTCTCTCTCCACCACCAAAAATCTTCAGAATCCAGTCTTGCCTGGAGGATATTCACCTACCATCCCACAGTGTCAATCAACAATTCTCTGGTATGCAAGGATAGGGCAACACACCAACACTGGCACATCCCTTCCTGCCCACCCACTCACAATCTGCCAAAGTTCATAAAATCAGCATTTCTGTCTGATGACTATCTAGCCTTTGCTTAAAAACTTCCAAAGAAGGAGAACCCACCACTTCCTGAGGAAGCCTGTTCCACTGAGGAACCGCTCTATTAGGAACATCTTCCGGAACTCTTCCTGAAGAATCAATTTCTTTGAGCTGACTTACATAATTGCAGCTAACTGTCTATTTAAAATAATTTGTATTACAGATTTTGGCCATGATAATCCTGAAGGACGGTTTATAAAAATAATCCATTGCTATATATCACACATCACAATACATCAACTCAAAAACATAACCATTTAAGGGCAGAAATAGCCTATTTTGTTCAGTCATAATTGGAAATAAAGAAAACTTGCCAACATCTTTTCTTAGTGAACCAATACATTTTATTATAACCTTTTATGACCAACTAAATGGTATGTTACTTGTACTATTTTGTTGTTTCCTGTAAACTGCCCTGAGCCTTCAGGGAGGGCAGTATAGAAATACAATAAGTAAGTAAGTAAATAAATAAATAAATAAATAAATAAATAAATAAATAATAAAGCTGGACATTTCAGTATCACAGCTAAAAACCATAATTCGCACCAGACTCCTTCTGCAGAGATGCATCTCTGAGGCCCTTACCATGAGACCCTTGGGTAATACATGGTATGGCAGCCCTATATGATGGCCTTCCCGATATTCAAAAATCTGCAGCAGGCCACAACCATGGTAGGTTTCTCATACACTTCCACAACAGTTTGAATGCCACATTTTGTGACCATCTCATCTAAAGATTGCCTCCTCATGAAATGAAAGATTCGAGAACTAAAGACTTCACTATTCATGACTTGGTCAGAACAGTAGCAGAAGCAACCTGGAGCTGGTTTAATATTTTAAGATCATTAAACAAATAGAAAGTGATCTCCAGTTCTTGGGCTCAATGTGCTCACACAGTCCCAGCCTTTCATTTCCACTTTTGGTTGTCAATATTCAGGAAGTGGCCTCCTGCTATTCCAAGGGATTTCCAAGTCAAAAGAGATCAGTTCACCTGGAGAAAATGGTCCCTTTGGGAGGTGAACTCTGTGGTGTTATACCTCAGTGAAGTCCCTCCCCTCCCCAAACCCCACTCTCCCAGGTGAGAGCCAGTTTTGTGTAGTGGTTAGGAGTGCTGACTTCTAATCTGGCATGCCAGGTTCGATTCTGCGCTCCCCAGCTGGGTGACCTTGGGCTCGCCAAGGCACTGATAAAACTGTTCTGACCGAGCAGTGATATCAGGGCTCTCTCAGCCTCACCCACCTCACAGGGTGTCTGTTGTGGGGAGAGGAATGGGAAGGCGACTGTAAGCCACTTTGAGCCTCCTTCGGGTAGGGAAAAGCGGCATATAAGAACCAACTCTTCTTCTTCTTCTTCTACCCCAAAAATCTCCAAATATTTGCCAACTAGGAACTGGGCTGGAAACCCTATTCCCACGTCAAAACTACTTGTCACCACACCATGGTTAGATGGAAACATGTTACCTTTTTAGACTACTGTGTTATCTCAGGTCACTATGGTTCTTTGTTTCACTTCTTATTTTCCCTACACTATTCTACACTTTACTTTACACTGCAATGTGCTTGTAGCATGGAAGCTTTGCCATGAACATGTTAGGGAGCAGAAATACAAGAGTCCTGTTCAAGAGATTTTGGTTTGGAATGAATAGTCCCAGGAACAGAGCAAATTCACATGGGGGTATGTTTGCTATCTTTCCCTTCCCTCTGCAAATCCCTCAGTGAATAGCCCTGTCGGTTGTTGCTGAGGGATGGGGGGCTTTCCAGAGCAACGTGACTGGGGGGCTGCAGCAATAATACAAAACTGGCCAAAAATTCCCCTCATCAGTCCTATGCACATGAAGCAAGCTGTGCAGAAGAAAGTAACCCTATTATGATGGGAAAGGAAAGGGAGCAAAGGGCTAGTATTATGGGGAAATGAATCTGAAGTTAGAAAGAAATAGGAAAGAGTGGAATTGGGGGTTAGACTTATATGAAGGGCAGAGAAAGGCACAGACTGCATGGAGGAAAGTCTTCTCATCGTTCATTGATCAGCAATGTTATGTACACCAGCAAAACCACTGGATTTTATATTTCGTATGATATGATAACATCACCTTTAGGAAGATTTAGTAAGAAAAACACAAATATGAAAATTAAGATTAATTTGTCATTTTTATTATATTACGAACTACTGCTAATAATTAACTATAATGTAAACTAAGCATGAAATGATGCAGAAACTAAAACCGCCCCTCAAAATCTGATGATAATCAAAAAGGTTTCTAATTCCAGCTATAATTAGAAAGAATAACAACAATGCATTAACGAGAACAGGAAGTCAATTCAATTTCTGGTAGAAAATTAAGGCAATATTTTCTACTTACTGCCTTAGTTACAGGTATAATTAATTTTAGTATACATTAAAGTTTGGCTAAATCAAATTTTGTTGCTCTTTCTAAATAGTATAAACTCTTTTAAAGGATTACTCATCTTTTGAGAATGGAGGAAATAGCAAACGCTCCTATTTCATTGACGATCATTGGCAGTCATCCAAAGAACATTAATTCAAAAGAAACTCTGATTCACATATTAAATTCTAATTTCTCCCCATGGGGGATCCAAAGGTATTGAACTGTTATGTTTTGAAAGTTGTTTGAAAGTTGTTCATATGTTCCATGTAAAGTTAGATAATGTTTCAATGTAAACTGCCCAGGGCTGCAAAGAATGGGCAGTATAGAAATCCAAATAAATAAATAAATAAATAAATACTGTTCCATCATTCTCCTCTCCTCTGCTTTATCCTTACAATGTTTCTACTCTCTGTGTGTCAGAGACCTGGATATACTATGCATCACAGAAAACTCGCAACAAAGACTGCCAAAAATGATGTCTTATTTTTTCATTCTTAATGTTGCACTTTTTTCGTTATTGCATTGCAACACTGTTCACAGTTTGTGCAGCGTTTTATCAGTGAAGCTTCTGAAACTAGTTTTACAGTGACTTTTCTTGTGTTACAGCACTGAGAACTTTTTTTAAATGCATAAATGTCAGCATGTTTTTGGTCTCCTCCCCTTTTCTGCTTGCAGTCCCTCGTCTATCAATGGAAGCTCGAGCGCCTGCTGCTGATACTCTGACTTTGTCAGTGAGCACGTGAACATGCCATTTGCCCTGACAACTCAGCCAATGTTATTGCTATGTGAATTAGTGGAAATGACCCTGTGATATGCAATTCCTCCACAGCCTTCCACGAATGCTCCTGTGACTACAAAGCTCTACCTCTGATCAGTGACCATGCAGGTGGCAGGGGGGCTCAAGGGGCCTGCTGCTGATTTCTGCTTCTTCAGTATCAGCGATCAGGTAAACATGCAATTTGATTCAGTCTCCATTGCCCTAATAGGCCGAGAACAGCCTGGGTGTTCCATGTGGCTTTTTCTTAGAAAGGAAGGGGTTTTGCCTTAACTCCAGTTGGCTCTCTGGTATCTAGTTTAGAGTGATTTTCCCCAGAAATCAGTCCTTCGTAGCTTGATTTCATCAGACCAAGACTCTCTATCTTAAAGATACTGGCTACAATTGAAATGCTAATTGAAGACAACATTAGCTGGAATGTGAATGACTTTGCCTTCCTCAAACTCTCATCCCCTTATTGTAGGGACTTTTTAGGTGCATAATCACCAGGGGGGAAACAACGCAGTATCACAACTCATGCATAAATGGGAATGTTTTAAAAACATTTTTAATTACGATTTAAAAGGGTTAGCAAACTGACTACATTGAAAACTGATACATGCCTAATAGGCCCTGATTGGTGATGTCAATGAGGAGTTTAGGGTGCTAGTAAGAAATGACAGTGGCAGAGACCATGTTAGCTGAAGGAACCAGGCTGGAGTCTGAAACCTGCATTCTTGTCCCTCCTATTTGTTTGGAATTGGGAAAGCTCCCATTCAGGAACATGGGCCTAAATTAGGTGGATGCCATTTTAAATCTGGGTGGAAGAAGGCAGTTTTGTGTCATAGCCTTTTGCAACAAGCAATGGGCAAATTATATAAATAAAACCTGTGTTGTTATTTATGCAAAAAGCAACTCATGTTTTCATATAACGTTAGCATTGGGTCTTGATGGTGTGAAGAGGACCCTAGGGAGATTTTTGCCCAGAGGACCACAATGACTGTTAGCTGTCTGATATACTTCGGTCATCACACTAATGGCCCAGTATTCCTCAGATGCTTGAATCGAAAACCTGCTTTCTCATGCCTTGAGTGCCCACACCATATTTTCATTACTCTTTGCAACCATTTTTCTTTTGGGCTAAATTGCAGACTTGAGGGAAAGGATACTCTGCAAGCAATTATCTGTAAGCAACCTGGGAATCATAGTATTGCAAGGCAGGCTAAAAAGCCTTAAAATGCTTATCAGAAAATCCCAGTTGTATATTTACAATGCACAAAGCTTAAATAGACTTAGCTCTTTAGTTCTGAAACTGTTTCTGCAGTTATGATTTGCCAGCGTTTATCTTACCATGTTGGATTCTAAATGTAGATTCTGAATTTGCTCCTGGCATTCTGCATTTGCGATTCTTTCCTGTCACTAGTCAGGACTCCAATCGCAGGATGTGTTCTGCATTTTTATCAAGGATGTGGTGGATCCAACTCCAATCATGCCTTCCCCTTTTTTGGTTTGAACATGCTCAATAACACACTTGTACAGTAATGCAATCCATTTTTTTTTAATCGCTCATCCCTCAATTCCCATGGCTCTTGAATAATTCAAGCCTGGAAAGGGGGGGGTGTTATTGTGTTATTGTGTGCTCAGTCACGATGCATGCATGCTAACAAAGCACATCAGCCACCATTGCACAGCTGTTTATCTGCACAAAAGTTACGAAGTGCCCCACTGCATTTTAAATCATGAAAGTAAAGTGCATTTAGATGCTGGAGGGGGAGATGGGGGAGGCAGGGGCAGGAATGTTGACTCCTGGTTTTTGACTTAAGGTTAGCTTCCAGGAGCGTCCCCAGAAAAAAGGTATTATTATTATTGCACACTTGCGTTGTAATGTGATCATATTCAAACATTTTTTAAAGTACAAAGGGGAGAGGGAAGAGGGTGGGAGGAGAAGCAGATAGATGGAGGAGTTGATACGTATCTATGATGACATCACTTGAGCTGGAAATGGAGGAGGAAGCAGATTTGAATCCCAAGCTTCCTCACTGGATAACTGTGAATTGCCTTCCAATGGGAGGGGGAGAAATCATAATTTTTGAGGATTCTCAAACTGCTTGGCCAACAGGGATTGCATTAAGATCTGCTCCTTAAGAGCTCAATTTTTGTATAAAAGGTTTGTTATTCCGTGGAACTTTAGGAAAGCCACTGCAGCATTTTTCGTGACTGCAGAAACAGTTTTAAGTTCTACAGGTGTTCGAAGGCTTGGGTAGGTGTGCAGTGAGTTTATACACATGACTGGCCTTCATATCACATTCCAATGTCATTTTAAACATTTTTCTACTTCCTCTAAAATGACTTTAAATATTTAAACAATATCTAGGTCTTTAACCATATTACCCCACCTTCATTATAACATGATTAAATGCAAATCATCATGGTTAATAAGGTTAAAACATTCATTGGCATTTTATTGTTAGTAGTATTTTAGTAAATAAGGTATTAGTTAAACTCAAATTCCTGCATAACAACATTCCTTTAACTGTTTCATGACAGCGGATGTCTACTTTTGTTTCTACAACAACAATTTCAGAGCAAATGACATCATCTGCTTGGAATCAGGGTGGAGTCATTTTACTTCCACCATTTGCATTTTGTTTCAAGGGCCAAAGTTTTCACAAGCTGATGACAACCATTACAGTTCCATCCTAAAGAATCGCATGCTTCTAATCCCTAGCTTCAAACAACTTAGTAGGGTGCAGTTCTTCTTCCGATGGTTCTGTTAGTAACACAGAGTTAAACCAACTGGGAAAACAAAAGGTTTTGTTTAAAAAGAGAAAGAACTAGAGATTGGATTACAGTAACTATTATGAAGAGTCTGTGTCACTACTGGAACAAGTAAGGGTATGTATTTTCTTGTCTGTATGACAAATTTCACATCATACCAGTAATGTAAAATACAGCTATGCAGAATCTTTAACCATTCATTTCTGAGGGTGGATTCATGTTTCAGAGATGCTGCTTTGAGAAGGAACCAAGTAATTTACCTAACGCATAGGGAATCCAGCTACAGGAAAAGTGGTTTTCACACCACTCTAGTAATATATCATGTGGGAGAACAACAATATTTTGTAAAATATATATTTTCTATTTATTGCAGACTAGCATTGAAAGTCAATGACTTTATTGCTTAGTGAATATGGCTTTTGGGTAGTTTATGATGGCACAAAGAGTGTCTTTAACAAGCCTTAACAGCTTATGGCCACTAGACACTGCAGGCCCCACATGCCAAGTTGGAAAGCAAAGAGGAAAACATTTGAGAGTTGGAATGTAGCCAACAAGGGAGCAGAACAAAATTTTGCAGCTGCCTGGTAGGAGTAGACTTGGGGCCTCCAAGGACATGCAGTTTTACATTCAGAGAACTGATAATGCTGCACAGACTGGCTCTGTCTGTCTAGTTTCCTCCTTCAAGTTCAGCTTGCATATTTGTAAATAAACAAATATCACCAAAATGGCCCAAGTCTCACAGGGAAATAAACTGACTGGTTATACACATTACAGCATCTATTTAGATAGCCTCTATATATGGTCTTCATAATTTTCTCACTAGATCTGTTTGTCTCTTATCTCCTGGATTAGATTTTATGTGAGTCTCATTTCATCTCTCTGTTAGCAGTTAGGAGTAATTCTCACCTACTCGAGTGAAAGGTGAATCTTTTTACTGGAACTTGTTTGAAATTGTTCTCCCTTTGCAGCCTCTCCCCTATTTGGTTGGTTATAGTTTTACATGCATCTGTCTAATCATGGATGTACAGTTGGATTTGATGACAACAGTGCTGACACAAAGAATCTCATCTTATTCTTGAATAATTTTTGCTAGGTCTTTAAGTGCCGCAGGACTCCTTTTTATTGAATACAGTAACAGTATGAACCTTGCACAAACTATAAATAAGCAAAACCAAGGAGAAAAACAGAGAATCACATACCATCTTGTGAATGATTTCCAATGATGCTCCAAATTGGCTGAATCCCTTTATAAGCCATCGCTAGCATAATGTCATGATCCAGTGACTGAAAATCTTCAGCTGTTAGGCCAAACTGGTCGAGAAGGGTGAGGTGACTGGAGGGAGTGAGGCAGTGAGCTTGGCTCCTCAGGAAACATGCTACTTCCAAAGCTGTGTTCTGCTTATACGTAACTGAGGAGCAGCCCAGAGTCTCTGGCCGGCCTTCTTTTGTGTACATGACCACACATACTGAAACCTCTTCTGGTTCTCCATGAGCTGAATAATTACACAAAAGATGAGGCATAAGCATAGTATACATTCAATGTTAACATACTTACAGGTTTCTAATATCATGTGAAACTGCCTTTGACTAAATCAGATCATCGGTCCATCAGGATAAGCAATGTCTACTCCAGGGGTGGGTGAACTGTGGCCCTCCAGATTTTCTTGGACTACAATTCAGTTTGCCCACCTCTGGTCTACTCAGACTGGCAGCAGCTCTCCAATATCATTTTCCAGTCATTCTTAAAGAATACTTTAAAACAGGGGTAGTCAAACTGCGGCCCTCTAGATGTCCATGGATTACAATTCCCATGAGCACCTGCCAGTGAATTTTTGCTAGGTTTTTAAGTGCCGCAGAATTGTAGTCCATGGAAATTTGGAGGGCCGCAGTTTGACTATCCCTGCTTTTAAACATCATTTGCATCCCTTTTGTTCAGACACACTAAGGAGAGAACTGTGAGCACCCTGTAATTTTCCACTCAAGAAAGCATAAGGGCATGGAGCATACTGTTCCAACCTTTTTTTTTTTACATGTTACAAAGTTACAAAAAACACAAAACAAGTTCCGTAATTTAAATCCTTCTGTAGTAGTCCATCTACAATTTAAAAACAGATGCAACACAATACTGCTTTTACCATTCCAACCTCTTTTTAAAAATGCCAGTCCCTGAAGACCTGAGAGGATGTGGGCACTGTGAATGCACATAGAAGTTGCCACCAATCAAGGTTGGAAAGGACTTTCTCCTCTCTGCTTTGCCTCGTGTGCTTTTGCTGGTTGGCATGGTAGAAGTTCACAGTTCTCAAAACTCAGCACCGCAATTCCCCATTGTTATTGAGATGTTGTCACAAATCCTCCAGCCCCTCTCTTGCCTACATCAGCCATGTACCAGACATCCCCTGTACATCAGGACAAAAGAGGAGGAGGAATAATTGGAGCCCATTCGTTCCTACTCCTCTCTGCCACCACTGATGCTTGCCTGGGTGGGAGAAAGGAAGAGAGCCCTCTTTCATCACCTCCCATCCCTTTTCAAAGAGCAATACAGCAAGCCACCCATGTCTCATGGAGGCCTCTACCCGCTCATGTTGGCTGAATCAGCTGCTCTAACCAGGTATTGCTGCCCACGCTGCCTACTGTGGCCCTAAATGTAAATGGGCTCCACAGCCACATCTATTTTGGTAAGAACATCAGTCTCTTTTCTGGTGGGATGGTCAGACCCTAATTTGAGACATGTTGCAGTAGCTACTAGCTATGGTGACTGAGGGGAACCTCGACATCTAGAGGCACTAAACATCTGAATCCCAGAGCCAGGAGGCAACATCAGGGAAAGGCCTCAGCCTCCATGGGCTGTTGTTGGCCATGCAGAGGAACTTGTTGCCACTGTGTAAGACAGGATCTGACCTGTCAGGGATCTTTTTATGTTCTTACAATAAGTAAGATTGCTTATCCAATCAGAAATGTTACTGTTACTGTTCCTGCAATCATCACACTATGGAAAAAACTGGAATAAAGGAGCCTCCCACGCCACCAATTGCTTGATATGGAAACTTGACAACCAGCAAAGGTTGTCTAAGAAAACCAACCAAAGCAGCTTCTTCTCTGGAAGGCCGCCTTTTGGTGTCCATCAAAATATCATTCATTGAACTCTCTCCCCTTAAAAATAATAATAATAAGACAATAGGACAATGTTGTGTGCCTGAGAATCAGCATGGTTACAATCTTGGATAAGAATCAGGAAGAACCAGGCTAAAATCTCCACTGCTACGGAAGGTGACTGACTGACCTTCAGCCAGTCAGACATTCTCAGGGTCATTGTGAGGATAAAGTGGAAGATAAGAGAATTATGTAAGCCACTTTGGGTTTCCCACTTGGGGAGAAAAGCAGGGTATCAATAAAGTAGATAATAATTAAATAATAATATACAAGAACACTCACCTGGAATGATAGTCTGAAGAGTGTCGTCAGTCACACGCTTGGCAAAAACCACATGTCTCTGTGCCGAGCCATTATAAATAAAGTAAAATTCTGCATCCTCCAGGAGAATTGTGTAAAATTTTCCATATATGGTGAGCTGTCCCTGGAACATGAACACAGCTCTGTAGATATAGTAAGCTATATAGCAAGATATGTACTGTCATGCAGTAAGAGTTCATTCTAGTATTATTCCCAAGCTCCATCATGAAGAACAAATAATAAGCTTTCATTATAAAGGCAATAGTTGTAAGGTTGTGATACATGTAGGGAAGAACCTATCTGGTTCTCCGTCCCTCCTCCTACCCCATCCAAATGTGGCTACATTAAATTTGGTTGTGATCAGAATAAGGTTTTAAACGGTTTTAATGTTTATTTATTGAATAACTGTATTATTTTATTGTTATAGAATTGTATTCATTTATATTAAAAGGTTGTACACCACCCACAATGTCTGGTTTGAGAGGGCCCTCTGAAGTCCTAGTAATATTGGTGGGAGAATTATGGTATGCTTAAATCTCTCCCATGGAAAGCATGTGCTTAAAATTCTCCCATAAAAATTAACAGGACCTCTGTATTTAATTTTGGTGACATTATGTCCATGGTGCTTAAGCAATTTTAACCCAGATTTCACTCATCCTTATAACTGGAGTTCAAAGCACATTTTTAAAATGTCTAGCACACTTATACAATGAACAATAATAAATCCAGCTACTAGTATAATTCATAATGATCCTTCTATATCAGTACCATTGTATAGCAAACATATTAGGACTTATTTATTCCAAACTTTAAATATTTTGTGAATCACAACCAAGCAGCTGCCATTTCTATTCTAAAACCTCTGAATTTATGCCAGTTCTAACAGATACCAACCCACACTTTTTCTAAGCAACTGAAAGTAACAAGCCAAGACAAGCCTTTCATGCAATACCTTCAAAAAAGGATTTAAGTCAGAAAACAATAACAACTGGCATGTTTGAGGGAGGAAATTTAGACAGAGCTCTGCTTCCTTAAAAGAAGAACAGCAGCTGACTCTGCCAGAGGTCCTGGTTACTACAGTTACTTCAGGCAGAGGTGTCCTGACGTGACTGAAAGAGCCTGATATGGAAAACAAATTGCATAAAGAGGTGACAAGCCTGTCACAGTTCAAAATACATCCTCATAACACATCCGGCCTAGTTCCTTGAGGTGAGAGAATCAGCCCATCGTGTCAGGTGAAAGTCTGATGCCACTGGCCACTTGCTGGGACAAAAGACTAACTTGCATGCTGGGCCTCACAAGGTGAGAGAGAGGAAGAACACCCATCTCGTTACACAGGCATATCTCAGTATTGATTGTGTTTAGGAGGCCCAGTCTCATAACATTTAAAACCAAACTAGTCACAATGGCCAGAACCTTTTTGGCCGGCGAAGATCCAGGCTGCAGTCCAGAGGGTGGCAGAGAAGCAGCCGATGGACTGAGAGGATAATCAATATACACCACTGCACCCACTGCCATCAACACAGGGAAGAACAGATTGGGAAAGGATCAGGTGCGCTGAATTCAGGCTCCCAAGCAATAAGCAGACAGGAGGGGCCAAGCCAGGGCTCCTGAGTAAATGGCCCAGGCCCCAGCAAAGTAATCAGGCCTGGGCCACTGCATTTGATCTATCGGCTCCAGCCCCCAGAAGAATGGAATGGCCCGGCCTGGGCCCAGCCTTGGGTGAGTTTGGGGTGGCAGATGGGAGAGAGATGGAGACACAAACATGCGCACCTTCGTATGCACTCATGCAGGCAGGTAGGCAGGCAGGCAGGCAGGCAAGCATACTCCTTCACATACATGGGCACACAGTCCCTCATACTCCCAGCCCCGATGCTGAGGCCAAACATGAAATAATTCTTGGTTACTGTGCAAAAAGTACAATTGTGAAAGCACTTAAGGAAATGCAAGGAGGAGGTGGGTAGCAGACGGATCAGGGATATGGAGGAGCCCACATACAGCCGGGAGAATGACCAGATGCACCACACATCTGGTAAGTAAGTACTCACATCTCTGTTTAATAAAAAGCATTGTTCCTAAGTATCCTGCAGCAATGCCAAACACTCTTGACCCAGAGACACTGCAGATTTCCTGTTCAAGAGACACAGGAAAAATGGAGGCCTTGCAGAGAGGCAGAGGACTCTTGAGGAGGAGACATTTAGGACCCGCCATACTTCTGAAACACGTTGTCAGGGGTTAGGGCTGCCAGATCCAGGCTGGACCTCAGTGGGATACAACGTTCACCCTCCAAAGCATCCATTTGTTCAAAGTGAACTGATCTCTGTAGTATGGAGATCAACTGTTTATCCAACAGGATATCCAACTGTTTATCCAACAGCTGCTTCTTTAGGGAGAGTACAACAGGGGATAATACATGTCCTCATAATCCCCTGGGTTTTATATTGGATTAAAAAAGAAATCTCCATACTTAAAATGGGGGTTGTCAAATATATGATATCACATGATGCCTGATAGTCAAATCTGAAAATACCACCGGGCAAGCATAAGGCCTTGGCTTCCAGATTAATGCTCGTGGAGAGGTTAATCATTAAAGACGGCTCCCTGATACAACCTGGAGACTGATGTTAGCTAGACCAGGGGTAGTCAACCTGTGGTCCTCCAGATGTCCATGGACTACAATTCCCATGAGCCCCTGCCAGTTTGCTGGCAGGGACTCATGGGAATTGTAGTCCATGGACATCTGGAGGACCACAGGTTAACTACCCCTGAGCTAGACCTTTCAAATTCCTCGGTGAAGTAAAAGCCTCAAAGGGAACAGATTTTTGCATCTGTTGAAGCAATGGAAAGGACAAAGGACAATATGGGTAGATGCTATGAGTATAGAATACACTGGATATACTATCCGGCTTATATTTCCAGGCTGTAATGTGACAACCATGCAGTTCCTTGTCCTTAACCACCTACTGGTTCTTGTCATACCTGTTCTAACTCTGTCCACACCTCCTAAGCTACTCCTGCATCACTTCAGGATTTCTCCAAACCAAACAGAAGACTCTTATGAGTAGCTTCAGTTTTGGGTGAAGCTTTGATGAGTTCCACAGTACCTTCCTTAATGTTCTCTTACCACCTATCTTCCCCCAACCCAGTGAGCCATAATTGCCTATGGTGGTAGGATGAAGCTATCATGAAACAATATGAACGTTTTATACATTTGAGCTACCTAACAATAAACATATTCCCAACTTGACTCAGATCTGGAGAAGAAAAAGTAGAATTGAGGCAGAACCCAGCAAGAGTTGTTCCAAGCAAACCAAGTTCTCCTTGGGTTGTACCCAGAGCTCCTAATCACCCATGGTCCATTGTTGCTCTGAGCAGCTGGGGGAGGGGGACTGTAACACCAGCTGTAGTTTGATGTCCCACTTTTTTAAAAAGGAAGTGACAAAGAGTAGCTCAATGAATTGCCATAAACCACAGCCCTCCCACTTCGCTGTACAACACCAGACTATGGACTACACAGCCCTTAATAACATGTCAGTGACCTCCACTTGCCATATAAATGGGCTAAGAACCAACTCTGATTAAGGCCACAATGTATTAGCATATTGGATCCATATCTCTGTATAACCAACCTCCTTCTGAGAGGTTAACTGGATATATCCTCGGGGCAATTTAAGACATTGTTGAAAAATATGCCCAGTGTTTCTACATTATACTTGGTGGTTAAGGTGTCTATTTCTTTTTCCATTTGCAGAAACTACTTCTACCCACAAAGGTAGGAGGGAAATTTTGTAATTTCCTCTGCCCAACTACAGACTCACCCCCCGCCGCCCTTTGCCCCTTGTAATGTTCCTGGGAAACCTGCAGCCTCTGAGACACCATTTGAAAGGCACAGCAGGCTGCAACAGGAGGGGGAGGCCAAAAAGTTCTCCTTCATTTACCATGGATAGGATCCTGATTTAAAAAACCCTAAAGAGCACCTATAAATAACAATTTTCCATTCCAAAAACACAGTCGATACATTTGCTTTAAAAGGACAGAGACAGATTTCAATGACAATTCCTCTTCTCTTAAGTCCCAGTAACCTGATCTACATAAGGATGCAGGATAAAAATTTATCTAGTGCTTTATGCATTGGAATAACTCAAAGGCACTATCTCCACAAAGCCAGAAAAAATGAAGACTATTTCAAGATATGTTCCAGATGTTAAGAGTAAAATGAAATATTTCTGTATAATGAGAACGAATGCTGTGAAGCAAAGGCCTGAACTGGAACAACTAGTTCTAGAGAGAAGGGAAATGAAAAAGAAATAATCTCACAATTTCCCTTCACATTGTTTTTAAAGTGAACCAATAGTATGAACCTCTGAGTTTCCATGGTGCTTAGAAAAATTAATAGATACCCTGTCAATACAATGACCACAATGCAGTTGTGCAATGACATTAAGCATGACATGATGGAACAAAACTATATATTCAGTTACTTCTTGGCTATTTCTTTTTTCACTGGATAAACAGCTTTATATTGTGTCATCACACGCCCATATTTGCATAGGTGAATGGACTGTTTCTTAATGGTCTTATATGCCTTGACTACAAAAACAGAACTGTCTCCCAAGAAAGAAAATCATACATCCCCTTCCCACAGGTATGGAAACCTTCCCAAGATGGCTCATACCACATAATGCCACTTCAGAGTGTCATGACTAGCACTTTTGCCCCAGTACAGGAGCATTGGTGGTTGAGCAGAGACTGTGACATCGGCACCATGCGACACTGTAATGTCACCCTCCAGTCCCATAATGTTTATCATAGATATTTGGGGAGTTTCTAGATAATTGTTCCACAATCTGATGCTGGAAATGATGTTGCGGCATCATGCCCATACTGGGGGAGGGCTTTTGCTCCTGCTGCTCCACCAAGCCCAGGGGCGGGAGAGCTCCCACCAAAGCAGGAAATCTGGCAGTCCTACCCAGTATCCCATCTGGTTACTTCAACTGTTACTTTTGCAGTCAATGGGTCCCCTTCCTCCCTCTCTACCTCCAGTGCTAAGTGAAACGGACTGCTTCCAGTATCTTCAGGAAGTGCTAAACAATTGGGACATAAAGACAAGACAGGAAGCTGCCTGATACTGAGTCGGACCACTGGTCTATGAAGGTCCATACTGCCTTCCTTTATTGGCAGCAGACCTTGGTTCAATCCCTGACACCTCCAGCTAAAAGGATCAGGTAGTAAGTCTTATACGAAAGACCTCTACACAAGACCCTGGCAAGTCACTGCCAGTCAAAGTAGACAATACCAATCTTGGTGGATAAATGGTATGATTTTTGCATAAGGTAATTCAAGGAGACTGTCCTCCATACACTCTTACCACTGCTGGGCTCCATGACTGCTTGAAGAAGCAAAATATGCTGAGTCCTACTCCCCTCACATGTGGTGATCTAACTAAAAACTACAGCTTTCATGATAAAAAGATTAGGATCTTTGGGAGCTCCTGCATGCATGTTTTTAAAAAGCAGGAACAAGAACTGAAAAAGCAAGCCTCTCAGGATGGGCTTGTCCCTTCTGTTTGTTATGACCTCTGCTTCTCCAGCTTCACGCTCTGCCTTGATTTGTCTTCATCTCCAGCCATCTCATCCTGCAAGTAGCCACCTGGTTTTGATTCAGCTTGGCTGAAGACATTGAACTGGCACTGAGTCATGGGCTCTGAATTTCTGATCCACCTCTGAGATCATAACACAGTCCCAAGCCAGACCTGGATAGATCACACCTCGGTTATAATTAAATCTATGCTCTGGGCAAAGCAAACTTTCAAAGCCTTGTTTAATTCAGAACACTCTTTGAAAGTGATCTTTCTTAGCAAGCTTAATGACATCTTTCTGCTTGAGAGACAAAAATCACATTAGACACAAAGTCCTGTTGCAAGGTCCAGGTCTAGAATTAAATGTTTTCAATGCCTAGCCAGATGGAGATGCAAAGTTTGCCTTGGCCAAAAGTATTACCTGGAATTTCAAAACCAACCAAGGACAAAAGTGGACGGCCAAGTTTTAAGCATAACAGCAGGCTGGCAAAGCCTTTCCGTAATCAATGCTGACATGTTTTCCTAACTTCTTAAATTAATCAGTTTTCATCAGGACTACAGTACTCCAACTTTCAAGAGAGCAACATCTTGTGCAAAACACAGTGTTTTTAAGTGGCAGAATATACATAAAGAGGCAGATGTGTTTCCTAAGTGTACACACAGCCAAAGGATGTCAAATGGATTGCTACACACCAGTGACCCCTAAGAAAACTAACAAATTTTGTTTTGAAATTGTGATAGAAGAGACATATAATTTGACCAAAGGGCAGAGAGGGTCAGCTTGGTGTAGTGATTAGGAGTTCGGACTTCTAATGTGGCGAGCCGGGTTTGATTCTGCACTCCCCCACATGCAGCCAGCTGGGTGACCTTGGGCTCGCCACAGCACTGATGAAGCTATTCTGACTGAGCAGTAATATCAGGACTCTCTCAGCCTCACCTCCCTCACAGGGTGTCTATTGTGGGGAGAGGAAAGGGGAGGCGGCTGTAAGCCCCTTTGAGACTCCTTCGGGTAGAGAAAAGCGGCATATAAGAATCAACTCTTCTTCTTCAGTTAAGGAAGAATGTTATGTAGTTATGGGAGGCAGGACAAGGGGGGGGGAGTGGCATTATAACCCAGCCCCTCAGCAGAAACATGTAACTGTCCCCCTACCCAAAGAGTCCTTCAGCCTGTGTAGCCAGTGGTACAGGGGGACTGCATCATGACCCAAACCAGAAAACCACAGTTTGAATTAAGGGCAACAAAATGCTATTTCAGATTTACATAACAAACAGGGGTAGTCAAACTGCGGCCCTCCAGATGCCCATGGACTACACTTCCCATGAGCCACTGCCAAAGTTTGCTGGCAGGGGCTCATGGGAATTGTAGTCCATGGACATCTGGAGGGCTGCAGTTTGACTACCCCTGCACTTGCACATCAAAAACTTGTTTGCAACTCTACAGGATGTATGAGCAGTGATTTGCTGGACCATATCTGTATGATCCTATTAAGAGCATCCTTCATACAGATCTGGCAGGTAACCTAACCAAATCCTCCATCTTCTACAGCAGTGGTCCCCAACCTGCGGGCCGCGGCCCGGCGGCGGGCCGCGAAGGCCATGGCGCCGGGCCGCGGCTCCCTCTCCCCGCCCCCCCCCCGCAGTAAAAAACTTCCCAGGCCGCAAGCTTGCGGCCCGGGAAGCTACTTACTGCGGGAGGGCGGGGAGGGAAATCAGGGCCGGGCCGCGCCCGTGCAGGCCGCGCCTGCTCGGCCCGATCCGTGGGCGCGGCCCGCGGGTGCGGCCCGATCCGTGGGTGCGGCCCGCGGGCGCGGCCGGGCGCGGCTCGTGGGCGCGGCCCGATCCGTGGGTGCGGCCCGCGGGCGCGGCCGGGCGCGGCTCATGGGCGCGGCCCGATCCGCGGGTGCGGCCCGCGGGCGCGGCCGGGCGCGGCTCGCGGGCGCGGCCCGAAGCATGGGCGTGGCCCGCGCGGGCGCGGTCCCTGCGGGCGCGACCCGATGCCCTGCCGGTCCCCAGCCTAATAAAGGTTGGGGACCACTGTTCTACAGGATAAGACCTGTCCTATTAGCATCCCCTTCAAAGTAACCTAACCTGGTTTGTGTCATAGCTAGAAAAGAGCCCTCTGGTTAGCTTCCAAGATCTGATAGGATTGGGCTTGCCTGGGCTATCCAGGTGAGGGCATAGGAGATCATTTTAACACATGACCTCCTCCCCCCACCCACACCCCACAAACACACACTACCATCTAGAGCCAGAAATGGTATAGCCCAGTAACTGCTGCATCGCTCTGCTTCTATGATCATTTGGCTCTGTTCTTATGCACATGCTAACATCTTAACCCTTCTCTAGCCCTCAGCAAATAGTTTATGCAACATGGCACCAGCTGTGCAATTAATCCCCATGCCCTGCAATGGTGTTCATACTTTCCTAATAATATTGTACAGGAGGATGTAAGCACCTCTGATGACTGTAATGAATTAAATTGGACAAAATGTTTTCGTGCATGCGGATGAGTGTACCATCAAATGCTGTAACTGGGACATGGCTGTAGGGAAACAGATATAAACACAACTGCACCCTCCCTCTTTCTCAAGGGAAGGGAGGGAAGGCAGCAAGCCATTATTGGCTATTGCTCTTCAGTTAGTCTGGCTATGTCTTCATACATCTGTAGAAGTAATCCAGTGTGGTAGCTTTCTGACAAATGTAGCACAAGTCAGGGTCAAAGTATGAAGGCCACTCCAACACACACCTATGCGGTCTTCCAGACTTCTATGCTGTTTTTGCATGTGCTGACAAGAAGCAAGCAGCACCACAGCAGCGAAGAGACTGGCAGGAGGGCAGGTCTGACTGTGTCCCTTAGCTCTTCCTGCCCCCCATCCTACACTGGTCCCTGTACTACAGGTGGGCTACCTGTGAAACAAGCTATTCCCTATGGATCCTCATGCTGAAAGATACTGGTCTTTAAAAAATAAAAACAGAATAAATGTATATGTAAGGAACAGAAAACTGCTACATATAAAATTCAGTTGATCAAACAGGAAAAAGAAGAAGAAGCAAGCACTTATATATTTATTACATTCACACATACAAGGCAAGCTTAGGTTATAAGGCCAGGGGTGATATTTCTGGACCAACTAATAAGGAGGGTAGGGTTGATGCCTACATCTGCTAGATTTGACATGAGTTGCTTTCCAAAATTACCACATCCCGCATGATGCTTTAATGAGGATGGAAAGTCTCTAACAATTAACAATAAAAGGATTTGTGACAGAGATGGCTAGGAATGGCCTGGTCTGCTGAGTGCCCAATGAACAGCTGCTGGGGGTGCAGAAGCGCCAGATGGGCTTATTGAGCATTCTGATTGCGACTTACTGGTCTTGGTTTAATGTAGTGTTTGCAGGTAGGTGCTATTTCAATACCTGTTCAGTGCCACCATATCTAGTCTCATTCTATTCATGCAGGCAGCCACAGCAAAGAAGGAGGAAGAGGAGGAGTTGGTTTTTATACCCCACAATTCACTTACCCAAAGGAGTTTCAAAACAGCTTATAATTGCCTTCCCTTCCTCTCTCTGCAACAGACACCCTGCGAGGTAGGTGAAACTGAGAGACTTCTGAGAGGATTGTGACTGGCCCAAGGTCACCCAGCTGACTGCATGTAGAGGAGGAGTGGGGAACCAAACCCCTCTCTCTAGATTAGAGGTCTCCACTCGTGACTCCACCAGACTGGCTCGTTCGGTTTTCCTAATCTTCAGCCTTTCAAACCTTTATTGACTCATTGTGGCATATAAACCACAGATTTATTTTTATCCTTTTATCCCTAAGAGAGTTTATAAATCACACAGCCAGTATGGCTGTTACTCGGGCTACTTAACTGCCATTCATCTCCTGTTTTATTCTATCCATTTAATGATGACTGAGGTTGTTGCAAGAAGATCAACTGTGCTCTTAAAACACACCTACATCTCTGTCTGTGGCACAAAGTCCTAATATTGTATCCCAGGAATTTGGAATGGCAGGTAGATTGGCAATTTATTAGCTAACCAAAAGTCCTGGGGTCATCCTGTCATTGGGTCAAATTGTTGGATAAGTCAAGATAGATTGGTATTAATTTCTTTTTTGGCACCTTAACTTTTTTATCCAACCTGTTGAAGTGATTGGCCACATGGTAGGGTGGCATATAAATGTAATTAATTAATAATTCCGCAGGGCCTGCAAGATGGAGCTCTTCCACCAGGCATACAGTTGAGGCCAGGGTGGGGTCTCGATTTTCTATCTGAGGATCCCCCCCCCCTGTTTTATCAGATATAGCCCCTTACTCCCAATGGAAGAAAACTTGGCCTCTGGCTGGACAAGAAGGAAAGGCATAGGAGTGATTAGTAAAATGATTTATTTTACTTTATTTTATTGTTTTATTGTTGTAAACCACCGCTAGCCCATTGGGAGAGCAGTGGTATATAAATTGAAAAATAAATAATTACATTTAAAAAGCATGCTCAGGGGGGAATTCCATCCTACACAGTTCTGACTGTGTGGTAAGGAAACTCTCCAGGCTGCACGAGAATCTAGCCCAACTTGCAGATTGATCCTGACAGGCTCTGAAAAAGATGCTCAGTCTTGAACCTGTTCCTCAGTGAGGAATGCTGGAACTCTCCCAAAGTTAGTATTGGATTAGCTATAAATGAACCTTTTGATTATTTTCTTAGGACTTCTGACTGCAACTCGACTGCTTACAGATTGTTTCCAATTATCTGTGCTCTCTTGGTGGTGCGTGATCTTGGAGTGGGAACTGATCTCACCCACACTTGCCCACAGCTGTGCTTCATACTGATCCACCACCTCAGTTCTGAATAACAAGAACTGGGATGGAAATACAGACGACAAGGGAGGGAAGGGGGAAGGCCACGCAAATGGTCCCAGTTTATCTTGCACATACACACACACGCACATACTCACATACCTCAAACCCCTGGTGTGCAAGAAAACCAGGGTGAAGCATAATGCACAGGGGAAGAATTCTCTCGAGAGTGGCTGATTCTGCCAACGTACAACCAAATCTGACCCAGCTCTTGGCAAATATTCCACAAGGGCTCTGGGGGAAAAGTAGGCACTTGGGACAGAGGTTTCCTGATCCTGACTTTCAGGCAGCTAGACTTAGTTAAATCTCTTTTCAGTCCTGTTTATTTCAGTGAAAAAATTAAGGACGCACTAATATAAATTCTCCTGTGGTCAATAGACCTTAAAAGTGCATCAGAAGCATCTGCTCAGTTTTTTGCTGATAACATTGAATAATTTATTCAAAACTTCAAAGAAACCTTTGTAGAGTAAGTCCCTCACTATGGCAATGTATTTATGACTGTTATATTTAGCACATTTTTATCCTGCAGTTCCTCCAGTGAACTCAGGATGCCCTAAACCAGGGTCCTCATTGTGGAGCCTGGGATTTGTCCAACCCACGTGGCCATCAGAAGTTAAATTACTGTTCTCACCATTGTTCTACTTTTCCACTGTTCCAGCATACTGTTCTACTGTCATCACTATATAGTTACTGTTTACAACAATTAAGTTATCTGTACTGTTCCCTGCTTGCTGAGTTCTATGTAAACCGCCCTGAGGCTCAGGGGAAGTCAGTATATATAATAAATAAATAATGTGTACCTTCCAGCCTGTCAGGTCTATCAGTGTTACTAACTAGCCCTGGTGATTAAAGGAAAGCTCCACATTCAGAGGCAGGAAGCAACATTAGGGGAAGGCCTCGCCCTCTATGCCCTGATATTGGGCATCTAGAAGGACCTGTTGGCCACTGAGTGAGATAGGATGCTGGACTAGATGGACCATTGATCTCATCCAGCAGGGCTCTTCTTATAATCCTAGTAAAAGATCTAAAGTCTGTCCATTCACAGACACAGTCTTGGAGGTGTTATTTTGGAACAGGTATGAAAAGAAAGAGAGAAATAAGGGAACAATGAATTGCACTAAACTGAATCTTTGTGGAATATAGACAAAAAATCTGAGAAGGGAAGGCAGATTTTAAAATGTACAATAAGCTACATCACAATTGGGGAATTATATACACAAAACTGAAAGTGACCTTGGAAAGCCATTTTGCAAATCTTGGGAAAGCAGATCTTATTCTGATCAACTGATAATACTAACCAGGAAGGCCGATCAAGAAGGGTTTTAGGCCAACTGCAGCAGTAGAAAAGAGTAAGAGTCCTGTAGCATCTTAAAGAGTAACAAAATTTGTGGTCCAGTATGAGATTACACGAGTCACTCATGAAAACTCATACCGTGCCACAAATTTTGTTAGTCTAAGGTGCTTCTGGACTTTTACTTTTTTCTCCAGGGAAGGAAGGTAGGAGTAGGCAAGCCTGCACATACTGCCAAATTTTTAGGAGATTTCAGCCTGTGGTGTTAGAAATCTTCCCCTTAAACCACACCTGTTTTGCTTTCCTTGAATACTGATGCTGTGTTGAAACTTTGATTATATCAGAACTAATTTTGTAAGGCAACTCTACTCTGATTTCTTCCTATCATTTTTAACTCATTTGCAGTTGAGTGTAAAGTTTCTGTATGTTTGCAGCTATATGCAAAAACAATAACAAAAGAACAACAAAATAACTCTGAATGATCAATACGGTGAAATTTGAATGCAAGATCTAAACAAAGCTGGTTAATTCAGGACAGAATAATATGTCCACCCCCTTCCATAAGAAAACAGTTACAAGTTCTAAGTAATCTTGCCTACATTTATAGCCACCCAGAACCAACAAGGAAGAAAACTTTACAAAAGCACAAAGAGATCAAAGGAACTTTTGCAAACCCACAGGCCTACAGAAAAAAGAGATTGTGACTATCAATGAATGCTACAGAACACAAATGTCTGCCTTTGTAATTACTGGCTAAATGCATACAGATATCTGATTTAAAAATCCATACGAACTAATTCACATGTCCTGATACCCAACTGTACCAACACTCCCTTGTGTTTTGTTATGTACCTCCTTTGCTCAGAACTCTCACACAATCACGTAATCCAGGTATAAAACTTTGTACTGAATAGAGACTGCAGAGCTAGTGATAGCTTTGGTCTGCCCAAATACCAGCTCTGTGTTCGAGGGCATACTTCAGAAATATCATGGGACACACTGAATCGGTGTCACTGATAGACTTTCTCATCCCCCATTTCCACCTGACACTGATTTCAAGAAACAAAACAAAACAAATTATCCTTGCTAAATTAAATGCAGGGCCTCCCGCACACAAGAGGCGTTTTGCATAATAGCAGTTTAGGGATCCAGTCCAGGATGCTGCTTCAGCATGCCTCGAGGGTTGTGCTCACCCAACGGGCTTTTTTACTTTGGCAGGAAAGCCAGATACAGCCGATGGCCCAAGCACTGACAACCTGTTCTCTATTTAGGAAAGCTGCTGCTCTTCAGCATCAAGACCCGAAACCCAATCGGCCGTGGCATGAAGCTGCTTTATTCTAAATTGGTCCATCAAGCCAGTCTTGTGTCTTCAGGCAGGCAGTGTCTCTCCGGGGCTGATTCTGCACTTAGTTTTTTCCATTGTGGATCCTGCCAAATTCAGATTGATTTGAACTGTCTGTAGTTTGGGGGTGCTCTTGGATCCAGGCCTATTGCTGGGAAAGCAGATGGCGAACGTGGCCAGGCACACCTTTTCCAGCTTCACCTAGTTGGCTGTAGCCTTTCCTAGGCCACCGTGGTGCATGCTCTGGTTACACCTGGCCTGGATTAGCTCAGTGCACTCTACATGGGGCTGCTATGTGTTTGGAAGCTTCATTTGGTACACAGTGCTGCAGCCAAGATATTGACTAGAATGGGTCATAGTAATCCTATCATTCCAATCTTGGCCCATCTCTACTGGCTCCCAATCTGCTTCTGGGTACAATTCAAAGTATTGGTGTTGACCTTTAAAGCCCCTTCTGGCTTGGGACCAACATAATTGAGGGACTGCTATCATTTTACAAACCTAGCCAAACGCTGTGGTCACATTCTGAGGCCCTGCTTTTGTTGTCCCCACCTTCTGAATTTAAGCAGATTGCAACTCGGGAGAGGATCTTCTTGGCTGTAGAACCAAAACTCTCAGTCTCTCCCTAGAGAGACCCGCATGACCCCTTCTGTCACCATCTTCTGAGAGCAGGTAGAGACTTTGTTTCGTCTGGTGTTCCTCTCATTTATAATTGTTGTTTCTATCTTTTGGTGTATATATTTCTAGCTGCATTTTAATTTAATTATGTGTTTTTGTTTGATTTAAATGATTTTTGAGATGCGTTTTTATCATGGATGTTTTTAATCTGTCAGCCAGGCATCGATTTCTAAATACTAAATAATAGACGGAGATATCAGAGGTCTGCCCAGACAAATTATGCATGTCCAATGCACATTGGTGGGAAGAAGAGAGGAACCAGAATGAGTGGATTGTGCCCATTTTAGATCCACAACTATGATGTATAAAACTTCTGTGCTAGAACCACAACATCATTCAATAATTCTATTCTTACCTTTACCCTTGTTTAAAGCTGAAGATGATTTTATATTTGTGAGCATGATGTTCAGATCAATATTAATATTCAAACACTGTCATTTTAACTCCAACAGTTTTCCTTTAATTTACACTTTCCTAGTTTTCAAAGTGAGATCTTTAGTGACCTGCTTGATATTTAACTAAAAAGTATTCTTTTGCTATGAGGTGGGACGTATCAAACATGAGTATTTTCTTTCCCTCTCTGCTGCTCTGAAGAAAACAAAGTTGAACGCATCTGTCGAAAAGTGTCATCGTTTTGTAGTTATGTGGATTCTACACCCCTACTTTAAAAGGAATCAAAACTTCACTAGATAATTTTCATTATCTCATTATTACACAAATATCTTGGTTTTTGGTAGTTTTCCAAACCCCAAAAGTATAGAATTTCAGACAGACACAGCAAGTCAGCAACCTATTCAGTGAAAATGGACAAAGGAACCACTTGCATTACCTAATTTCAATACAGGCTTAATTGTGTTTCCCATGAAAGGTATACTAATAAGGCAGGGGTTTCAGGAACTCCCGAGAGAGATCTATATGTAGTGCATTCAAAACCAATAATTACTCAGCTATAACAAATCGTCTTTCTGTTTCACCAACAGTGTGATTTGTGTGATGTGACCGATTTTCACATGTGTACTTGATCAGAAAACAAAATTACATCCTTAACACTATTTCGCTCCCTTATATATTTGGGAGGAGGAGGAGGAGGAAACTGGGAGGAGATTGTCAGGGGCCCTGTCCATCCAGGTCCACCCTGATTGGCCCTCCCCTTCCAGCTCGCACCCTCCCTCCTTGCCTGGTAGAAGCCTTTTGGCTGCAGCCTCCATTGTTGCCCACAAGGAGAGAGGCAGGGCTTTGCGGCCCGCAGGTACGCTCCTGCTGGGAGGGAGCGGGGGGGGGGGGGTTGCAACCTCCCTGTGGGCTGCAAAGCCCTGTCACTGCCGGCGGGGAAGGGGGGCTTTCCACTCCCTTTAGCCCGCTTTGCAGGCCAAAGGAAGCCATGGCCACCCTCTCACACCCTCCTGCCTGCTGCCCTTTTCAAAGCCCATTTTTAAAATGGACTTTGATACTAGTTTCTATTATAAAATGTTTGTCTCACTCTTTTTCTTCCAGGAGCTCTGGGCCTCTCCCTCCCCCTCCATTTAAGACCCCCAACAACTTTGGAAGGAACTTTTTGCTGAACAAGAGTAACTGGCACAAGGTCACCCAGTGAGCTTCATGACTGAGTAGAGATTTAGAGAGCATGCTTTTATCAGGTACATTACTGCAAGGTACTTCTATAGTAGGACTTCTTAAAATTTTCATTATATATAATCTAATCTCTAAAGAGATCTCCAAAGTAGAGCCAAGGGGCATCATGGCTCCAGCCAGTGTGCTTCTTGGCACTCACCTGCTTCTCCCCCATAGCCAAGAGCCATTTCTGGCATTCCTCCAGGTTACTGGAGCATGGAGTGCTTCAGAAGAGCCCAAGAAATATCATTTCTGTTATTTCTGCCTGCCTGTTATTTCTGTTATTTCTGCCTGTTGCCTGCATGACAGGAGAATGCTTAGCTCAAAAATCTTCACATTTTGAGGAGGCTCCAAATGTCTTCAGATTGGACCAGGCCCCTATAACAGCTATTTGGTGTTGGTCTCACTCCCTGTAGCAGATTCTGAACACTCAACAGTTCCAAAGTTTCAAAAAGGCCGGGGACTGATTTAATCAGTCATCTCCCTGCTCAAAAACACCTCTGTCAGCATTAAAATTGCCACAACATACAAAAGTATATTAGTGATTAATTGGTTAGATTAATCTAATCAAAGCTTTTCAATTGCTACAGCAACATGCTAAATTAATAGGGCATCAGTGGGGATTTTAATGGATTAATTCAAGACCTTGTAAAAATTGTAGGTGGCAAGCAATATCTGAGAAGAGGCATTTCCCCATTTCTCTCATATAAGAAGGGAACACTGTTTTAAGAACCAGCTTGGTGTAGTGGTTAGGAGTGGCAAACTGGGTTTGATTTCATGCTCCCCCACATGTAACCAGCTGGTTGGCCTTGGGCTCATCACAGCACAGCTGTTCTGGCTGAGCAGTAATATCAGGGCTCTGTCAGCCTCACCCACCTTGCACGGTGTCTGTTGTGGGGAAGGCGACTGTAAGCTGCTTTGAGACTCCTTTGGATAGAGAACAGTGGCATATAAGAACCAACTCTTCTTCTTAACAACCTGCTCCTTCTGACACATGATCTGAAAACATAAAAGATGCCTTTTCCCCCTACTGTTTTATCCAGATGTAATCAGCTAATATGATTACATTAACTGGGTAGCAGCTACCTAAAAAAGCAAGCACAATCATAAAGCACACTTATGGCCCAAACCTAATAATCAAAGCCAAAGTACCAACCCATCATAACTTTGGAAACACTGTTGAGCAGGTTTATTTCAATTATAGGGTTGCCAGCCTTCTAACTGGCATGCATCCGTAGGAGCAATCGGAAGGTAGAGCTTGGGGAAGGGATGATTGCACAGACACCGTCACATCACTTCTGGATGAGCACCTGGGAGTGATGTCATAGCAGCCACAGAACTTTACATATTTCCCACATTTCTACAGTAAAAAGGTCCACTCCATCATTTCCCCATCTTATCCCCATTCTTCTCCATGAAGCGAGTGCAGGAGGCAAGAGGCTACTTGTCATGGACAGGTGTAACTAAGAAGTAAGTCCTGTTTTATGACATGAAGCTAGCTCTCAGGAAAATGCTCTTATGACTGCATCTGTGGGCAATCACTCAAAACCGCAACATCAACAACAATAGATGCATAATAAGTTTATAGCATTTAATTAACCTTATGCTCCCATGTTTGAAAAAAAGATACAGAATTAAACATGTTAAGAGATAAATTGTGATATAAGCCTTCACTAGAAATGCAAAAGGTTGTGGTAATATTTCCATAATTATCTCAAGTAATCACATATAGCCACGATAGATGGAAATTTTCAACTGATTCTCTGAATGAGTAAAAGTAAAGACTACTATTAAGTAATAATTAAAAGTGAGCACTCCTGTAGACAATGATGAACTAATAAGATTAATTTTAAAAATGAAGATTGCATAGGTGGCAATATTTGGATTTAGTTAACTGATCAGAGTAACTCATTCTTGACAATTCCCAATTAACCAGGCTCCTTTTAAAAAAATTGCAAACAATTTTTAGTTCAAGTATTTTAACAACAAATTTCAGGGAAGCAGCATCTCCCCCTTTTCTCCCATACAGGAGAGAATACTGCTATTCCATGCCACAATCCATGCATTCATCTTCTGTAAACAAGAGGAAGTGTTTTTCCTTCACAATACGTGATCAGGAGTCTGTCTAAATTCTATGGACAGAAGCTCAAAGTCACCCCTTCCCCCACCCGAGCAGTCCAAAATGACCCTGAAACACTGCTCTTGGGGGATGAGGAAGCATCAGAAGGGGAGAGCTTGGGCTGTCACAGGAGGAGGGAATCTTTCTGATGAGATCCATTCCGACTGTTTCTGTTCTAAGCAAATTTATGCCAGATAAATGGCTAAGGTTATTTTTAAAGGGTCACATTCCTATTCAAAGCCAGTTCAACAGTAAATGAAAAGCAGAATGAGGGTAGTAAAAAAAGTCATGCACCATATTTAACCTACAGCAAATCCCATTGTGTTCAATGAATTGCATCCAATGGGCTTTCCATTTGCAGAGGCACAGCCGTCCTCTAGCAACCATCTTTTACCTTCAAGGAGTCTGTGCTTGGAATTGAGGGAGCCTCAAGAACAATTTGCTGTGTGGCACAGAGAACACACAGGACAGAACTATTCACCAACGTCTTGCACAAGCTGAAAGCTTAAAGGATCCAGCTCCATTCATCTTACTTCTGAGGGCTTTTCTGCAAGGGGGTTTTAGTTGGCTCTGGCCCTACTGTTTAAACTTTTCCCCTGATTTCTGCATGTATTTTAGTGCCTCTAGTTTTCACGCACACCTATTATTATCCCAGTTCTTTTGAGACCACTGTTGCCCTGATGTTTTTCTGAAAGCCAATTTTGAGTTGGCTTTTTCCTGGTGCATTATATGTTTCTGTTGTCTTTGTCCTGCCCCCTCCCCACCTACCTCCAACTCACTGTTTGGACTGTTGTGGTCAAACCACTCCCCCCTCTTCCCCCCCCCCTGAACACAAGGGGTTTTCTTGCTAAGGCACAGAAATATTGATATATTTTGGGGAAATTGCCACAATAGATTTAGGAACGTGATCTTGGGGTACTTCTGGATTGTAAGCTCAATATGAGCAGACAGGGTGATGCAGCAGAAAAGAAGGCATATAGAGACCATCAGCAGGATGGAGCAGCGTTGTTCTCTCTTGCCCCAGAGGGACAGACCAGAACGAATGGGATGAAATTAATCCATAAGAAATTCCATCTAAACATCTGGAAGAAGTTCCTGACAGTTAGAGCAGTTCCTCAGTGGAACAGGCTTCCTTGGGAGGTGGTGGGTTCTCCATCTATGGAGATTTTGAAACAGAGGCTGGAGAGCCATCTGACGGAGAGGCTGATTCTGTGAAGGCAAAGAGGGTGGCAGGTGACAGAGGATGAGCGAGAGGGTTGTGAGTGTCCTGCATAGTGCAGGGGGTTGGACTAGATGACCAATGAAGTCCCTTCCAACTCTATTATTCTATTATTCTAGGAGGTTCTGTGAATTCCCAGCTTTCACTTTTGAAAAACAAGTTCCAGGCTTTTTCCTCTTAGAGATATAAGACATATCTTCCAGAGGGAAAAAGCTAAAGACTTACAACAACAACAACAACAACAACAACAACAACAACAACAACAACAACAACAACAAAGCATGAAACTTAGAATTTAGCCTATTTTTACAGTTGTCCAATGATATATTAATATTTTAGTGCCTTTTTTAAAAGAAGGGGGGTGTTGTGACACTCCCAATGAAGCTATTGACTACAACAGCTGCACCCTCCCTTGAAAATCCTCATTATCAGAAGCATGTGCAGAAGAAAATAAACTGACTGCATATCTGTGAAAATGAAGAAGAGCCATGCTCAAACTGATTCCAGAGCCTGTGGCTTGACTCCCAAGAAAACCAAAAGAACTAGCCAAGTACGTGGAAAATCCCTGTCTGCTTAGGACTGCAGTTTTTGAGACTCTGGTAGAGGCAAAGCCTCTGAGGTTCTAACTTTCATAGAAATATATACGACTATGAGTAAATCTCATTTTTTAAGGTAAACAAAGCAGCAGGCAATGATTGAATTGCTTTTCAAATGTTCTATGCCACTCCAAATCTGACCTTCCTGCCTGTGCCATCTAGAGCTATTATGACAGGAGGAAAGAGGGAACATGGGCATGTATAATGCAAATGTTTCTTCTCTTCAGTGAGTGTGACTGTTTTCACGGCACAGTATCTCCATCCCAACTGAAAGAAAGTGCAGTAATCTGGTTGGCACAATGTGGAAACCTCTCTGCCTCAGAAATGTGGTCCGCTATCTGTATAAAGGCGCTATTGCTATAACAGCTCAAATTAGACAGAAGCATTGAACAGTTTAAAGTCTCAGCCGAATAGGGAACCAAATTCTTGCTTCATTCGTGCTGCCATTCAGTAAGATCCCATTCAAAACAACAGAAAAGACCTTTGAGGGCAGAAGCCTAATGTTGTGGAACTTACATAAAGAGGTACTTCAGCGCAGCTCAATTCCATCGTTACAGCATCTACAAACAGAGTAAACCAAAGTAATTATCACACATTCAGTCGCAAGGCATTGACACTATTCTGTCGGCTGTTCAGAGGCCTACATGGAACCCATCACCATGGCAGCGGAATGGCTCCCTAAGCAATTTCCTGGGACCTGTAAAAAGCCATTGCTTCTTATAAATTACTCTATAACAAAAAAAAACCAACATGGCAAGTGAAAAGGTGAAAACTGTGAGGGGAAAGTAATGCAGGCGGCCAATTAAAGAACAACTGTTTAAATTTACATATATTTGCATGTCATCAAAACCATCATACTGGGGCCAGTAGCCTTCAAAAATAAAGGGGCAACCTCTTGATTTGCAGCTTCACCAATTAAGATTTGCCCACACTAATTAAACCCCTAAAGCGCTAGTTGATTAACCAGCAAATTCAAGTATGCAGCCGTGCCCAAAAAAACAAGGATTGAATTTGTGCCCATAGGTTTCCAATACAACATAATATGTATGTATATATATAATATAAACAAGCCAATGAGTAGTTCTAGCAAACAAAAAATAAAGGTTAAAACACAGCTGAGTAAGCACAGGCAAAATAACACTGATCTTGGTATTCTTCAGACTTAATTTGTTTACTGAAAATATTTATGCAAACCTTCAGTCACTGGCTGCCTTAGTAACTATACAGAGCTATAGAGCTTGCTCTCTCTTGCTCTCTCACACACTCGCTCTTTCTCCCTGTGAACACATAAGTTCACAGAAATTGGAGCAAACAAAAACATTTAGGTCTTTTTTGCACGCCATAACTTTAGCATCGTACTTACCCTCTGAAGACATTCTATATTCCGGCCGATGGTGCCGCCAACCTCCCGCATTCAGCCTGCAAACTGTTCACTATGTCCGCCATTTCAAAGCGTGAGTTGGTAAATCCCAAAAAGTGGATTCACCAACCTAAAAAGCACTATCTCCCAGCACTATCCCCCAGCAGAGTTTCCATTCTTTACAGCAGCAACCTCCTTGTATCACTTAGGTAATTCTGAACACAAACTAATAATGACAGATTTGCAGTTAAAAACATAAACAGCCAAATGGAAATTAACCTCCGTCTCTAAAGCAATATGTAAAGTAGTCCTCACAAGGAATATAGTGCAGTAGATTACAGCAGCAGCCTCTAATCTGAAGAGCCAGGTTTGATCCCCTGCTCCTCCATAGGCAGCCAGCTGGGTGACCTTGGGCTACTCACAGTCCTGTTAGAGCTGTTCTCACAGAGTAAATTAAAATGAGTAGCCGTGTTGGTCTGAAATAGCACAATAAAATCAGATTCCAATAGCACCTTTAAGACCAACAAAGATTTATTCAGGGTGTGAGCTTTCGAGTGCAAGCACTCTTCCTCAGACTAAGAACTGACCATCATATTCCTACTGTTATGATGGTCAGTTCTTAGTCTGACGAAGGGTGCTTGCACTCAAAAGCTCATGCCTTGAATACATCTTTGTTGGTCTTAAGGGTACCACTGGACTCTGATTTTATTGTCTCACAGAGCAGTTATGCCAGAGCTCTCTTAGCCTCACCTACCTCAGAGGCTGTCTGTTGTGGGGAGAGCAAGGGAAGGCAATTGTAAGTCACTTTGAGATTCCTTTGGGTAGTGAAAAGTGGTTGTCTGGCTATTAAGACACGAGGCATAATCTATTAAATCTGTGGATTCAGTAAGACATATGGACACTCAGCTCCAACAACCAGCTGTTTTCTGGAACAAGAAGAAACTGAACACAAATAACCAGAACTGGGGAACTTCTGTACACATCCTATACTCCTGCCAGGACCATTAACTAAGGCCTGTGATTGGACCTTAAGTCTGTTCACTGATTGGCTGCAAACTGGGAACCAGCAAATCACCCTGGAAGGACAGACCATAACCAATGGGATTAAATTAATTCAAAAGAAATTCCATCTAAACATCCAGAAGAAGTTCCTGACAGTGCGGTTCTTCAGTGGAATAGGCTTTCTTGGGAGGTGGTGGGTTCTCCATCTTTGGAAATTTTTAAACAAAGGCTGGATAGCCATCTGACGGAGAGGCCGAGTCTGTGAAGGTTCAAGGGGGTGGCAGATTCCAGTGGATGAGCGATAGGGATGTGAGTGTCTTGCATACTGCAGGGGGTTGGACTAGATGACCCAGGAGGACCCTTCCAACTCTTATGATTCTATGAAATCCCAGACCTGGGTCTGGGATCTCAATCTCTGTACTCTAGTTTATAGTAATATCTGCAGACACAACATAATCCATTTTGAATTACTTATATCCTGGAAACGCATCTGCATTCCTTCTATTAGGATATCCTCAAAATATTTTACTAAAAAACAATTCAGAAACTAATCAAAACCTTGAGAATGTAATAGTGGCTGAATGCATGAAGTAAAACATTCTCGCCAGAACAGAAGAGAACTTTCGCTCTGGAGCAAATTGCTACTCAGGTTGAATGCTTTCCAAAAGCAATACGCTTCTGTTTTTCACAGGCTGTTATTTCATACCACACTGCATGCAATGAGTCAGAAACTCTTTAAACATTTCTCCTCTTGCAGATTCAGAATTAACCTGTAGCTTTGCGCTACAACAAAACAAGTCTGCTTGAACATACTCATCATGATCACTCTAAGAGCCAAATCACACACTTTGTTCCCATTCATACAGAATAACTTCCACGCAGGAAAGAGAGTCCTCTGTGTCATCTGAAGTTTGGCATAAGCTTCTTTTTACCATGGGCATACCAACTGGCTGGCTCATTTACCACAGCTCCCCATCCAGAGTGCTTTCCACGAGAAAACACACTGTAGAACCTGCCATCTGGATGAACCCCTATGAAGAAAGTTGACAGGACCACATTCAGGTAGTACTGTATTAAAACCCCTGCTCTTTGGTTTAAGCCAGGGGTAGTCAACCTGTGGTCCTCCAGATGTTCATGGACTACAATTCTCATGAGCCTCTGCCAGCAAACGCTGGTAGGGGCTCATGGGAATTGTAGTCCATGAATATCTGGAGGACCACAGGTTGACAACCCCTGGTTTAAGCCACCAAAAGCCATCTATGAGCAATCTGGAGCTGTTTGTTTATATGTTTAAGGCAGGGTTCTGAGGACCTTCCAGTTGGAGGGGGGAAGGAGCAGCACCTGTGGATTGTTCATTTGGATGGCATGAGGAACAGGGCAGTTATAGGTGACCTTAGGAATTGAGAACTGAAGAAGTGGGGGAGAGCATCAGAATGTTTAGCCAGTTTGAGGGAACTGGCCTAGTGGGCATGTTTAAGACCAGGTTCACAAAAGCAAGGGGATGAAGACCTCAAATGCAGAGATAAGGGACTGTCCCACTTCAGACTGCAGGTGGGGGATCATGGAGAAGGACATTTTGGAACGTTCTCTTATGTTAGAAATGCCTTGCAAACAGAAAAGCAGCACAGCAAACCAAGAGAAAGGGGTAGAGCTTTTCTCCCTTGGCTGCAATTTTTCTGTTTGGGTGATGTTTTTTCTGCAAAGGAGCATTCAGAGCCAGAGTCCTCGGCCTGCTGTCTGAATAGGTGGGGCCCATTATAACACCTTATTGCCACACTTCTTTCTCCTGCATGTGTCAACCACACCTTAAGATATGCCAAACAGCCCTCTTCAAAATGATCTGGAGCTTGTCTGTTGGGCAAGCACAAGGGTTTGGGATTTATTTAATTTTTACTCCAAGCACTCCCTGACAGTGAAAGAGACATGCCCAGTGTTCTCTCTTCTAAGCTGTGCACATGAGCAGCCTCTCATTAACACAGGAAGCACCGCTCAGGAGCAATCTGGAGCCACATGGGGTCTTTCACTGCCCATTGCCCAGTTGAGATTACAGCAGGCATATTCTGCTCAGGATGTGAACTGCTCTGCTCAGTAGAGGAAAGAAAAATAAAGGGAACATTGGACATGCCCTGACCATTCCTATATGACACTCAAGATACAATGTAATGCTGGAAACAAGCTTCAGATTGGTCCCAAACACCCTTGGGGAAGCCCCTTACATGTTCCACCTTAAAGGATAGCAACCATTGTTTTCAAACACTGTCATTATTTCCTTAAAGCAAGCCCCGATAGAAGTTGCACATTAATAATGGTATTTCCTGAAAAGGACGTGCAATGGGACACATAATTGATCCTCTTTGGTTTCTGGCTCTTGTATGAAATCTTGTTATTATTCTAAGGAAAATACTCTCCTGCTGGCCTTGATGAAGTTTGAGAATATTTACCAGAGAAAATGTAGGCAGGGGTTGAGGAAAAGCAAAAATCCTCTGCAGAGCCAACTCCAAGCAACCCGCAGGACCTTCCAGAGACACTAAACCCCCTCCCATAAAACAAAACAAAACAAAACAATCACTCCTGAAATCTGGGCAGAAGTCATCAATGCTGCAGGCATTAATGGGGCTTCCTTTTTAAAATCAGAGTGAAGGAGCTAACTAAGGGAGTATCAGGCACTCCTTCCACCCTTCCCACCTGCTTCTGTAAATCAATTAATACTAACAGTTCCTCGCAAGACTTATTTTTGTCCTCACTTTGGGACCTGAATTAAAGTGACTGTGCTCCAAAAGCCCACAATTCTATGAGCAGAGGTTTGTCTCTTGGATTTACTTTCCCTTCCTTGTTCTCTGTGAGACTGTTGCCTCCCCCCTCACCCCACTCCTGCAGGAAAAGAAAGATAAACAAGCAGCCTCATGCTCCACTTGCCACTCCCTTGGCTTGCTCTGGCTGTAGACTCTGGAGTCAAAAGGCAGGAAATAAAGCACTCTCCAGCCTTGTGATCCTTCAATGCCGCCTGGAGCTTCACCCAACACTAAGGTGACCAGATTGTCCCACTTTTGGAGGGACATCTGGGGGTACCTGGCAAATTGTACTTATGTTGAAATTAAATATATATATATATATATATATATATATATATATATATATATATATATATATATAACAGTACTATTTTTGCGTTCTATGCATTCTATGAAATTTTTTGTTACTCCATATAGACCAAACTTTTAATCAAGAACCCCCCCCCCCAGTCAATGGTGTCCCGCTTTAACAATGTTAAAATCTGGTCACCTTACCCAACACCCCCTTCCTACAATCAAGTGGGAAGGAGACTGAAAATTGAGACAATATAAACGCAGAAGAAAACGTGTTTAAAATCAGGGAATAGGAAGACTGTAGATATGGGTTCCAATTCTGGGTTCCAGAATTCAGAAAGATTTACAGTGGGGAAAATATGAATGCAGATTCTACCTAGGAACCAAGTGCCCATGGGAGAAGTCATCTTGAGCAGCCAAAAGGGAAGCCCTGTTGCAAAGCGCTCAGGGGGATTGGTTTCTACAGAGCTAGCATCTTCCTACAGAGTAGGCAGCTGATTCTCAACAGGCATTGCCTTCAAATGGAAAGGTCCTTCCCAGCTTCTTTCAAAGCTTCCCAACTTCTGTGAGGTGAAAGAAAGCTAGGGCTGGCTTTTTGCTTCAGGAATGAGAACCTTTGGTAGAGAAGCAAATGGAACCCGAGAAATCCATTGGTGGGCACCATGACACCCACAGAGGCTGCATTAGGGTCAGTGTTGTAATAGGTTGCTGCTTTTAGCTGGCACATCCACAAACTCCTCACCTGGCCTCTGAGTCCTGGAATACTGTAGCAGTCTTCTAGTCTACTTAGAAATAGCAGGCCTTTCCAGTTCTTCCCCAAGGACCACGATTTGTAGCCCTACCCATGCCTGAAGGAGAGATTCAGCTCTCTGGCTGGAAACAAGCTCAGATTAAGAGGCCTACCTTCTCAACGAGCCTTTTTTTTTTCTTGCTTTCCCTGCTGAAAAGATGAGACCTGAATCACAAGCCCAAAGATCTCTATGCTTTCTAGAGGCACTGGATGCTGGTGTTTACGATACCAACCTCTTTGGTAGGCTTTCATATCAAGAAAGTTTGCTACTGCTGTTCCTGCAAGTCTACCGCAAAGTGCATTGTGCCCTGATA
The DNA here is from genome assembly GCF_049243985.1 of Paroedura picta. NCBI lineage: Eukaryota > Metazoa > Chordata > Lepidosauria > Squamata > Gekkonidae > Paroedura > Paroedura picta. Next base: position 34,922,490 of record NC_135375.1, read on the forward strand.
CTGAACGGGAATTGCTTTAATGGGGGAAAGGCTTTTGTTCACACACCATTAAATGTAATCAGATTAAGCAAAGCAAACAAAAAGCCATAATGCTTGGCAAGGTGATCTTTGGACATACAGATTAGCTTTATTTATCCTTCCCTCTTGCCCCTAAAAATATTTATGCTGCTATTGTTTGGAATTGTATAATACCTGCCAGCAGCCTTGTAAAACCCAAAGAGAACAAAAAATTACATTTGGCACAACACCACAGAGAAGGCAGAATAATTTCACAATTTATTGATGTCTGGATTGCCACTCAACAAATTATCTACAAAGCAGTACACAAAAAGGGGAGTGTGGGTAGGCTGGATTCCGATGCCACAATAAACCATGGCTTGTTTGAACAGCAATTTGTGCCACAAGTTGTGGTTAGGCTGCCAGAGACAAGTAACAGATTCCAGTTTGTCTGCTCTTCGCCTTTCTGTCCCCCGCCCCCAGCATCCTCCCTACATCGTCATACCTGTGGCCACTCAGGGACCAGTGCTACCCATAAAAATGTGGTTTCATGGTTGTGAATTTGGACATCACGCCAGCCAACAAGTGCTGGTTGGCTGAACTATGTGCATCCAAACATCACAACCAACCGGGAGCAGGCTAAGGAGCAGCTTACTAAAATGTTTGGGTGCTATCACAGCCAAGTTCTGCCTAGGCATTTTTTCTGGTTCATTGGTCCCATAATGTAAAATGATTGCTTAAGGATTAAGCACATTTAAACCTAGACCAAAATTCAAAGAGTTACTTCAGAATAATGAAGAGTTTAGACAGGCCAATGGGATTTGTTTTTTACTTTTTTACTTTGACCAGCAGGCCTCTCCCTGCAGTTCTGCATCATTGTCTGATTTTGATAGCCCTTTGGTTTCAAAAATAGCTTCTTATGCAGCGCTGGAGGAGGAGTGGAGATGCTCAATACTGAGACCCAGAAGAAGAAAAAGAGTTGGTTTTGATTCCCTGATTTTCTCTACTCTAAGGAGTCACAAAGCAACTTACAATTCCCTTCACTTCTTCTCCCCACAACAGGCACCTGGGGTGGTAGGCGGGGATGAGAGAGAGCTGACAGATCTGTGACTGGCCCAAGGTCATCCAGCAGCCCTCATATGGAAGAGAAGTAGGGAATCAAGCCTCTAGTTCTAGAGATTTACTCTGCCACTCTTAAACATTACACCACACGGGCTCAGAGGTGTCAAGAAGCCCAGCACAGGATACAAACCTGTTACCACCTACCATGGTCTATTAATGTCCTTTCAGAAAGTAAATACATAGAATCATAGAGTTGGAAGGGGCCATACTGGCCATCTAGTCCAACCCCCTGCTCAACGCAGGTTCAGCCCTAACATGTTTATTTCACATCTCCTAAGAAGGGAGGGGAGAATGTGTTTCTATGCATAAAAAGGAAGAAACAATTGGGGGGGATATTATCTGAAGCTGGCTTCTGTTGGAGAAACAGAAGGGACCTTCGGGCAGTCAGGACATGGTTAACATTAGATTTTCTGATTGTGGTGGGAGGTAAATATAGATATAGCCAAAATTTAGAAGTATTTTTATTTTGTTGTTACCATGTTTAAACTTTTTTTTTTGTAATTATAACGACGCTGTTTGACCTAAGTCAAACAGGAGCCTTTTTTAAATAAAGGGATTTACACCTTTAACAGGCACATTTTGCATAGGAATTATAGCTGGTCCTTTATTGTTATAGAAGATAAGGAGGAAGACCCGATAGGAGATGGATTGACTCAGTCATGGAAGCAACACAGCCTTCAGTTTGCAAGACCTGTTAACTCCAGGTCATTTGGAGGTCATTAATTCACCGGGTTGCCATAAGTCAGCCATGATTTGACAGCACTTAACACACACCGTTGTGGTTATAGAATGCTCCACAAGGCATTAAGTGGTTGCCAGGATTAAAACACATGGGGAAAACACTTGATAAATCAAATGCAGCAAATGGAAAGAACCATAACAGATACAAGAGCGGTTTCATTCACAAGTTACAACAAATGCTTCTTCATTCAGTCTTGTTTCTGGGTTTTAAAGAGGGCGTAGCGGGGGGTACATGATCACATGCAACTGCCTATTGGTCCATTGAGGTCAGTATTGTCTAGTCAGATTGGCAGCAGCTCTCCAAGGTCTCAGGTAAAGTAGTAATCGGTGTCAATGCCATGCCAGGAACAGAATTCAGTACTCGTGTGTGTTTTGAAAGCAAATTTCTAGGCCTTGTAACTGAACATATGGAGCCAATGACAGGGACCCTATTTGGTTCTCACAGAGAAGTGATTGTGGAAGTAAACTACCGTCTTCGTGGCTTCTGTGTAAGTCCCACGTGGGACTGCGCAAGCAGAGGACAGCCACAGCTATGAAGCTTCCAAAGCTTTCTAGCACTTCCTAAGGTCCTCAGAGCACTCCCCTGCAGCTATGGTGCACGCTGGCATTTCCTGCCCAGACTAGCACATGATAGAGGCTGGGAGAAGGCTCCTCCTTCAGTCCATCCTTCACCGGCATGGGAGTAGGATCAGTCTCACTGCTTTCCTGAACCTTTGCCTCAGAGCTCCTTCTTCAACTGGAAGTGCTCTTTTTCCTCAATAGTATGGTGGGTTTTTTTTTTTTAATGCTCATAGTGGTGACACAAAAATGGCCAAAACCGATGTTCATGAGTTATGTGTTTCAGAGATTCCCAGAATGTTGGAGCTTGAAATATTTGCCACCAGTGCATGCCAAAGTACTGCCGAAATAGGGCTTCACATCTGAAGGCTTGTGGGGGGAGGGGGAGATGGCGTTTCCCTCCCAACTGCACCTCTGAGCATCCATAAATCTCCAGGAGCAGCACAGAGGGCAGGGCAAAGAAATAGGGAATCAATAAATATCTGTTCCACAGGCAGAAAAACCTTCTCCCAGCAGAAAACAATGTTAAGATTCAGGACAATACATGAAGACGTCTCAAAAGTTAGAGAAGGATTTGAACAGGTATATATTGGCTGGGCTTCAAGGTGCAAGGATCCCACATTAGCCTTCTGCATTGCTTGCAGCCTCATGTTGAATTTTTCTTTCCATAAGTTGCCCAGATTTTAACATCTTTATACTGGTTTTTCTCTGCCTCCACATGGCTAACTGTTAATGCCAGGGAAAGGAAAATACATGAAGAAAGAGCATCAAGACACTGGAGGAGTTGCACTATGGAGTAGAAGATGGGAACTCAAAAGAGAGCTAACATTTTCACTTGCAGCCTCATGTCCTTTTAACACGCAGTTCTAACTTTTAAAAAAAACATGCCTTTTGCCATTTTGTTACTCAAAATATTCACAAAACACTCATGAATATTAGAAACAGAGGACTGTTGATTCTGGACATGACAATCAAGTTTGTAGAGTTACTGATATGAAGATCCTGTCCCCCCCTAGTAAATCAGCATAAACATTGCAACCAAGTGTAGGACATCATTAGTTCACATCAATAACAAGGATCCTTCAAACGAAAATTGACAGTTATATTAGCAATATGTAAAGCGGAAGGGATCCTAGAGCATTCTCCCATGGCCACATTAGCAGGGGCAAAACAGAAGACATATTGAGTTCCAAATATAGTAACTTTTCCTCTAAAGCTACTAAATTCTCAAAGAAAAACAAACAACCTCTCAAAATTCATCTTCCTGATGGCTACATCATTAAAAGCAACTGAACCCCCAAACTGTTGAGGTTGGCCGAAGACCTCTTAAAATATATCTAAAAAGTCATTTAGAAATCACTGGAACTGTAATCACATCAAGGCGCATGTATGTTTGAAATAATGAATTCATAAGACCTACTAGACACGCCATTACAATGCCACATTACTAGGTTTATTGCTCTGGAAAAGGCACATCATTAGCAAACATGAGCTTTGGTGTTGTTCTCTATCTAGCCATCCAGTCTATATGTTCTTAGTTCTATACATTTCTTATTACAGCTCGCCCTCCTAGGCTTGCCAGCCCTGGATTGGAAATCCCTGGAAATTTGAGGGGTGGAGCCTGGGGAGGGTGGGTTTAGGAACAGAAGGGACCTCAAGAGGGTACAATGTCATACAGTCCCGCCTCCAAAGCTGCCATTTTCTCCAGGGGGACTAATGTCTGTAGTCTGGAGAGCAGTTGTAATTCTGGGAGATCTCCTGGCTCCTCCTGGAGGTTGACAACCCTACTGTGCTGCCCTTTCCTTTTACATGGTGCCCCCCCCCAGCAATTCCATATTTTCCTCGTAAGGACAGTAGCCCACCCACCTAGTTCTCTAGGGCAGGGGTAGTCAACCTATGGTCTTCCAGCAAACACAGGCAAGGGCTCATGGGAATTGTAGTCCATGAACATCTGAAGGACCACAGGTTGACTACCCCTGCTCTAGGGTAAGCCGTTCTCTGTTTTTCCCAGTACTATGATACACTTTTTGAGAACGAAAAGAATGTAGTCAGCACTGCGCTGCACTGCATATTTGTACAAAGCGTTGCCATCGTACTGCTCTTCCTCCAGCTTAATGAGCCTTCCTCCAACGGAAGTGGCTCTTTGGCTGATGGAAGCGACTGTTCCTCTGGAGGAAGGTTTCAAAGTCGGCTGTTGGCTATCAGCCACCGTCTGTTTTATTCCCACTCCCCCTCCTAGGCGTTCCCAGGCCTAGAGCCTGTCTCAGCACAGCCGCTGCCGAAGGTGACATTTCCAGAGTTCTGCCCACATGACCCCCAGATCCTTTTTATGGTTAGCTGACACCATTTCCTCCAAACCTGTAGTATATGATCCTTTTCCCCTGGAAACTGCTTTTTCCTCCCTTCCCACCCCTCCAATAAGACCAAAGCTTTGTGTCTCTGCTCCCACCTCTGTTTCTCCACAATTCCTTCTTGAAGAGTTCCTCTGCGCCAACCTGCCAAGCCTCTCTATGCACACATTTCTCTTCATTCCTTTTCAAGTCCAACTTCTCCCATTCATCTTGCAGCAACAAAGCATCTTAAGCCATTCCCATTTCTGTCCCCTGGATCACAGGCTCCTTGCGGGTGATTATCTGTACATCTTGAATATCCCTCAGCATTACCAATAAATCAGTATACAGCGTCCAGTTTTCAGGCAACCAGCAGACAAGCCTGAGCACAAGCCAGAAAAAAAGCTCTCCACTTGGACTCTTCCAACACGCCCCCCCCCCCTTTATGAGCTCTAACTTGGCAGCTTATTCATTTAAGTTTTGCCTTGAACGGTGGGAATCAAGATTGTTGCTCTCCCCCCCTGTGTACAGTGGCAATAATTCTCATTTACAGTTTAACACACTGTAACATAATCCTCCCCTCCAACTGGCAAAGCTCAAAGAATTACATGCCAAGAGAATTTGCATAGCGTTCAATTAAGGGACCTGTAAATCTAGAGGCCTTTTGCAATCGTTTTAATGCAGCTGACTCATTAAAAGTCCACATCTTTATCCTGTTATTCGTTTTGTGTTCTTATGAGAAGTCACTGCACTTGCATACTGGGTACGACACGCACACACAAACTTTCTTTATTACAAATAGCACACCACACACCTGTACAGTTCTTCTTGAAAATACACAAAAGTAGTTTAATTCAGGCCTGATTTAAATGTGAAGCCTGAGAGGCAAAAGAGATTCCCATGCAACTTTGCACAGGCTCAGGGTCTTTTTTAAAAAACTATGCTGCAACCCAAGCAAAGTAGCTACAGTATCTGCAGGAGTTACAGATCTCTGGCAGGCAGACTTAGCAGATGTAACTTTGGGCAGGTTGCAGTATAGTTTAACTGGGCCAGTGCAAAAGGAAAGCTCCTTATCTTGCCAGCACTGTGTTTAAATCACGCCTAAGAGGACTCCGCTCAGGTATCCATGGCCAAGCATATGATGGATTCCAAGAAAGGGCCTCCTGTGAACACCTGCCAAGCCAGAGTTTATAGCAGTATCTCCCAGTCTATGGGACCCCAAGCCTCAACTTCTTTCAAATTAAATTTAGAGGAAAATTCTCACACATGAAAAGGATAACTTTCAGAGTTTCACTTTCACAAGACAGTTCCCCCCCAGAAAGCCATCCACTGTTCTAATAAAAGCACGTTTTCCGACGGGAATACAGCAAAGAGTAATTCTGTCTGCAAACCTCTGCACACTTACCAGGGAGTAAGATCCACTGAATACAACAAGCAGATATGCACAGGATTCCAGCTAGCAGTCACACAGAGCCTTAGTGAACAATGTCCTCTGAGAACTTACAGGAGTGCTCAAATATTAATTGGATTGTCTGTCTCACCTCAAAGGATGCAAGCTCAAACCTGAAGCCAGGGCTCTAGCAATTTGACAGATATTGCTCCTTGGCAGGGTAGGGAAGTAACCAGAAACACCAGAGATCATCCTCCTGCTGAATGACAATGCCAAACAACTTGGTCTACCAAGCACTTAGCCTAAACTGCCAGATGGTAACTCCACCCTGAGTAGGAATACCTGTCAGTAAATGTCCCCAGGGGACCAAGGAAGACAGATCTTCATCAACTGCAGAGCCCCCAGGAAACCTTTGGGACTGCAAGTTCTTGCTGACCTATTGCAAAGGCCTGTCTGCCCTTAACTAGTGGCGCTCCATTCAGCCCCTCTGCACTTTTATGCACAGTCATTCAGACACCAACCTTTCCCAGGTGTGTCTGGCGCAGGTGGGAAAGGTATGAATGTCACCATGAAATTAAGATTAACAAATTCCCTACAGGTACCAACACAGACAAGTCCTGGGTCAGTAGAATTAAACTACAGCACCAGAAGAATGCCCTGGCCTGGATGGTCCAGGCTAGCCCAATCTCATCCTTGCTCTGAGACTTAAGCAGGGTCAGTCCCAGAGAGCACTTGGCTACGATGTCTCCAAGGAAGTCCAGAGTTGCTAGGCAGAGGCAGGTGATGGCCAGCCACCCCTGAGTAACTCCAGCCAGGCAACCCTACCAGGGGTTGCCGTAAGAGGGCTGCGACCTGACATTAGATGCACTTGTGCGTACACATACACACACACATACACACAACGGAAGGCCGTTGGGGCTGCTCCAGTCCTGGAAAACAGCTGCAGCCGTCTCTGAGTCACATTAAACGCTTCAGGCAAGGAGGGAAAGGTGTGTGCAGACACAGCGGTGGGTGCAAATGCCCCCACTGCAAACACCCCAGTCTAAGCATCTCTTCTGCCTCTTCTGGACCCTCCAAATCCAAAGGCACTAAATGATTTCTATAGAAGATATATCAGATTAGATTCTACAAGCCTTCACATGCCATGAAATCTTTCCATCAATCAAGGTTTTTTGTTTTAAAAAAGCAGGTTATTCTTTTCTAAGATACACAGACTCCTAGCTGCAATCATGTAGTCCGCCGGACACGCTTTGGTTGAACTCGGGCGCTTTCCCGACCCTGCCGCCCCGTGCAGAGGCCCCTTCCGCGGGTTGCCGCCGCCTTTTCAGGAAGGGTCCCTGTCCTTGATAAGGAAAGGCGGCTCCTTGGCAGATGAGCCTTGCGCCAGGCACAGAGGGGCTCGGCCCAGAAGCTCTCCCGGTGGAACTCCTGCCCCGCTCTTCTAGGCACAGCAGCCCGCGCAGGGCCCCGGAGCCGGCCACCTGCTGGGCACACCTTTTCGGCAGCGGCGAGGACCAAGTGGAGCCGTCCCAGGATCCCTCACCCAGAAGCGCCCCCTACCAAATCGCGCAAGGCAGCAAGAGGGGTGAGGCGAGAAACTGCCCATTACCTGTCGCGGGTTCCGAGGCGAGGCGGGTTCCGACGTGCCCCTAGACCCGGAGGCGAGAGTTCTGCCGCCCGGCCCCGGCACCTTCGCTGCTTGCGCGGCTCCGGCGGGGAGGAGCCGAGCGCTGCCTAGTCAGACTGGTTGCCACTGTGCGCCGCCGGGACCGCCTCACGGGCGAGGGAGTGGCCGGGCAGGCTCCGCCGGAGTCCCGCCGTGTGAATCTCGCGCCGTGCCTCGCCAGGGGAGCCCTCGCTGGCTGGATGGCTGGCTGGCTGGCGGACCGGAGGGCGAGCAGCGACCTCTAGTGGCCCGCTCCTGCCCAAGCCCCGGTCCCCGCGTGGCCTTCGCACCGCCTTCCTCTCGCGCCGGGGTCCGGGCGGATGAGCGGCGCTGGCTATTCCCACCCTTGCCAGGGGCGCTTCGAGAGCCGCGAGGAACCTGCAAGCACCGCGGGCCGCGCGAGGGAGGGAGGGAGGGAGGGCGAGGGGCGTCCCTTCTCACCCCGCCGCTGGACTCGACGGGAGATGCGCCGCGCCCCGCAAGGACGACCGGCCTTCCCTGTAGTGTGGAAATATCCTGGCCGGGTGGGCTCTCTCCATACAGACCCGCAAACAGGCAGGTATAGAGCAACCCTGTCTGAGGATGGCTGCCGCTTCCTCGATCAGGGACGGTGAATGGCTGGACAGAGGCAACACCAAGTGCTCTGCACCATAAATATACAAACTCAAGATGATAGTTATTATCACTGTTTCCCAAACAGGGGGACAATAGGATTAGTTGCTGGAAAATATACACCGGATTCCCTGGGGATTCAGTGGAATTTCCATTCCTTGCCCTCTGTTTTGAGAGGTGAGCAGCTGCCTTTGAGTGGGCGGGATTGGTGGGTTGATGCCCCACCAACAAAGGAGGCCAGGTCTAACCTGCAGAGTGATGGGCTCCAGCCCCACAGCTCTCAAGGCCCAGGGAAGGCAACCTCAGCCATGGCCCCTGAAGGCAGCTTGACTGGGGCCCAGCCTTGGCACCGGCCTGACTCCTTCATCCCCTTTCCCAGGGCACTTGGAGGCCTCTCTATGCAAAGAGGTCTAGATGGGGAGATTACAACCAAGCAAGGCCCAGGGGCTCCTGCCTTGGCTTTCTTCCTGTCAGCTCTTCTCCCTCCCCCCACAGTTTGGTTTAGCATTCATTAACTATTGCTCCTCTTTAACTAGACTTTTGATTGATGCCTGGGTGATTTGGATTTTAAAAGGCTGTAAGAGAAAATCCTTCACACAAATCGCATCCACAACTGAATATTGGATCATCCGTCCATTTGAACACAAAGTTAGTTTGTGTTAGTTATGGGGTCACTTTCAGGATGGCTCAGGGAACTTGGCACAGCTGGCTCTTGCACTGCCAGGGCCAAGACATCTTCAGCAGCCCATTGGAAAAACATTGCCTTTGACAAGCCTACATTTCTTGGACTGAACAAGACAGGCGTTCCCTCCAAGCCCCTAAAAAGCCCAGGTTACAACTAATTTTGAACAAGGTAGGGAACTTGCTCAAGCGCAATCAGGATGCAAAGAAATATTTGAAGGTTGAAACATGGTTATCATGTGGACTGCCTGATCCAATATGTGGACACAGAATCCTATGCTTCCTGTTCTGGGAGAAAGCCTTCTGAACACAGAGGATTACTCAAAAACAAATGTGCATAAGATTGAGCTATCAATGTCAGCTGGTATAAAAGTACATAATTTAAACAAGATGTTCAAGAAACTTTCTATTAAATACTGCCCTGCCATGTACTTTTCAATACCTTCATCTTATACAACTCTGCAAGTCATGACACTTATTTAGACTTGCATATGCATACACATACACAACTTCTTCCTACTCTATATTTCTAGTTGTTCTGGAATAAAGATCTCCAAAATGTTTTCTTCCTACAAGCATCTGGAAAAGTGAGCTCTGGCTGAGGAAAGATTATGCTGGAACTATTTTTTTTAGTCCCTAAGGTGCCCTTGGGCTTCAGTTTTAAAACTGCAAGTTGTCATGCTTTTTTCAAAAAGGAGCATAAAAAGAGAAGCATAAAAAATGAAGTTACCACCATTGGACAGTCATTAAACACAGCCTATTGCCAGACCCTCTTATGAAATCTTGAAGGGCACCTGAGTGCCTCTGCCTTCCAATAAGCGGAGTAGTCCTAGGAAGATCGACCCACGTCTACGCAAGGAGGCTTGCTCCCACGAAAGCTCCTACCTGATGCTCAAAGGCAAGGCGAGCGCTTCTCCTTCACCCTTGCTGGAAACAAACCTGCCCGAGAGTAAGCGTGCCCTCCACTCGCAGGCCCGCCCATTCCAAACTGGCCTCTGGCCATGAAGCAAGGAGAGCTGATTCACCAGCTGATTAGGCCGCTGAACGCTTGCAGTCACACATGACAGGCCAATGCCAAATAAACATGATTCCAACAAATCATGCGAGTAAACTCCCAGCTGCACTTTCAAAGGCCGTGGATCTTGTGAGAGTCCTAAAGTCGTCACACTGGAATGGCTAGTCCTGATGAAAGCACAGCCAGCATGGTGACAGTGCCCTTGAGACAGACTTTCCCAGTGACCCTAGAGGGCTCCCCTGTCCCTTATATAGTCTACAGAAACAACTTGGCTGCGTTTCATGATCATCTCTGTGTCGCTGTGCTACGGGAGAGGGGGGGAGAAAATTAAGCCAGTCTCCTGCATTCTCTCCACCTATTCCCATGATCTCTTTGTAGTTTCCTCTCGATACGGTGACAAGACTAGAACATTCAGACAATGAAATCCACAGGACTTTTCCAGAAGCTACAATATTGTCTGCAGCTTTTTTAGAAGCTACAACACTATTATGCTAAGCGCTGACTGGATCAAGTTCACAGGTATCAGAGGGCTAGGTTTCATACTTAACCTGTGGGTATTCTGTTACTGCAGAAGAGGGACATGGGTAGGGAGAGTAAACTTCCTCTCAGTTGTGTCTTTCTTTGCAGGGAGTTATGTCCCATAGCAACCCTAGAAGTAACACTGCAAAAAAACCCTTAGTTCAAGTTGACAGAGAAATTACGCTCTTCAAAGGGCCATAAATGACAGACGAGGCTGGAATACCTCCGGTCAGGGAGACAATGTAGTTTGACACTTAGGTCCTGACGACATACACAGAGCTACCAACAATTTCCTCTTGCAGCCAGTTATCACAGGTATGGGAAACCCTGCCTTCTACTGTAGAGGGTCACACTTAAGGCAGTCTTTCACTGAGAAACCCCTGAAACATTCTTCAGGCTTTGAGAAATCCTAGAAGTGGAGCAATCATCCAGAATATGATCTACCTACCCAGCAATACAGAACAAAACTTTGATCAGCCACCAGACAATAATGGCAACATTATATAAAACTCAGCACTTTGTTTAGAGACTCCTGAATAATCACAGGGCTTGGCTGGCACAGATCATGATATGGAAAAAGACATTTTTTTCACCCTGATGTGTTTAAAACAAGTGTTGCAAGCTGGCTAGGATAAGAAAGAATGTAGCCCAAGTTGGTGTTGATGTTAGATCTTTATCCTTGGGATTTAAAATTATTTTCAAATGGAAATATATTCCACATTAAGCTGCTCTTATTTACAATTAACTATGGAATTTGACTCGTGAAGGAACGACAATCCACATTGGAAGCATTCTGGCGAAGAACACACACGGTCATATCTTCCAGAACAATATTCACACAAATCTTTGATTGCCCACATCAAATCAACTCTGACTCAACATATATAATTCTGTGCAAGAGAATTAAAATAGAAAGCATTGCCTATTTTTGTAACATGTGTGCCTCGTTGGTTCTTAGTTCAAAAACTGGGAATTTAACAGAAATCTAACAAAATAAAATGAAGCTACAAGTTTGATCTTTAGGGGTTCATAATGGTATTTTTACGTGTTCATATAAATAAACTTTATACAACACTGGCATGAAATATTTTAAATAGTTTTTGAACAAGAAACTTGAAAAATATTTCCACGGGGGTCTTTTCTTTCTCTCTTCACAATCACCAGTGGCGTGCAGCTTTCAACTTCTTTCCTGGCTTACAGCAGGCTTTTGAAGAGTGTCACTGGTGATAATGAGAGTCAAATGCAATACATTCACTTGTGAAACTTCCCAATGTCATCATTGTTCGAGGATTTAGTCTATAGACCATCCAGCTTGTTCTCCTCCAGGGCAACAGGCTTCTTTCTTGCTGTAGTAGCAAAGAGTGCATCCATCATCCCCAAGACTTCGAGAAGTTCCTCCTGGTAATCAATCTCCTTTTCTACAATATTCTGAAGTTTTAGAAACTGCTTATCAACAACAGCAGACTGTCCAACCACAGGCAGATAGATATCTGGCAAAGGAGGAGGAGGAGGGAGAAAGCACAAGTTACCAGACTGTCACAGTTCTTCTAAGCACAAGGAATTCAGCTGCACCACTAAGACTGTGAACAAAATAATTGCAAGTAGAACAGAATTCTCACAGGCAACTGTGTCAAATGACTTGCAGGCAGGCAACCAACTCTTTCCTTTTTTAGAAAATTTGAAGGCGCAAATGAATTCTTCTTAAGCAACAGGAGAGACCCACAAAAGAAGTCCTACTTTCACCCTCAACACATCCCTTCCAATCACCTGCACTTGCTGTGGCCCCTCCAGCTCTGCTTGATGCAGTGCTATGTCCCCTTCCTCATGCCAGCACTCAGCATGGCTTGTGATTGATTCAGTTCCCCTGAATTTCAGGCTTCCTTCTCCATACATCTTCTTAAAATGCAAATCTCAAAAGTTTTATAGCTTGTAGGAAAGACTTCAGAAAGTAGGGAAGTCTTGATATACAGTGAGTCAAAGGAAGAGGACCCCAGCTGCCCACCTGTTTCTGGGCCCTATTCAAAGTGCTGGACCTTAGGTGACTTGGGACCAGGATACCTGAAAGACCACCTCCGGTTGTACTGTCCAGCCTACCAGGTTAAGAGCCTCATCACAAGCCCTGCTTTCTGTTCCCCTGCCTGCAAGAGTGAGGCAGGTGACAATGAGAGGGATGGGATTTTCAGCAATGCCTTGCCTCTGGGAACACCCTTGACCTTCAGTCACTTCTAGTGCATACCCTATTCTCTATTAGGTGCCAGACGAAAACCCATCTTTTTAGCCAGGCTTTTAATTAAAAATGACCCTTAAAAGTTCAGACTCTTCTAGTCTGGCTTTTTATTTTTTAACATAAGAATTGTTTTGAGGCTCTTTTCTGAACTGCTTATTGCTGTATTTGCTACAGTGCAAGACTGGGTTTTCTCCAGATATGCCATTCCAGTAAAAAAGAAGAAGAAGAAGAAAAAGAGGACCTCTTACCATTTACCTACAAGATACAGTTATGTTCAGCACTTTTTTTTTTGGGGGGGGGGTTGTCTTACATTCAAGGTATTGTTCCTCTCAAGTAACTATGGCATTTTATGCCATGTTGCATTTTTAATAGTTATCCATCTTTGCATTAGGTTTTATTTGGTAAGCACATCTCAAGCATGTACTCTAGAAAGCTCATGTAAAAATTATCTAAATATATACTCAATAAATAAAGGTTTGTTTTTAAAATCCATACTCCCTTGTGGCTAACACTAGAAGGTATGCTTTTGGCTACCTGAGCATGAGTTAATCTTATGAACAGTGCTGTTGGAGCTTCCTACTTACCTATGATCATTTCTGCAACATGTATTAGCACAGGAGCAAATCTTGCATCAGTCACATGCCTACAAATTAAGTTTAAAAGCCCTGTTAACTTTCACGTTCTAGGCCAGGAAGTCAAGCTTCAACCATTTGCTGCACCACAAGGAAAAATCAAAACCCAGAAAAAACAAGAGGACAAAGCACAGGCTACTAAAAAACTAAACAAAGAAACAAATCTCACACACTTCAGACCAGGAGGGGAAACTGTGGGAGAAGTGCTAAGAAGGAAGCGAATGGTGATCCAACAGCAGGACCATGACTGTGGAGCCGTGGAGTTGAAGACAAGGGGAAAGGAGGGCTGGTATAAAACAGAGAGGCAGAATTGGAGATGCATACCACTGGGAATGAGCAAGCAAGCAAGGATAATGGGATAAATTCCTGCAGGAAACATTCATCAGTGACTACTGGCCATGACTAAAGGGGACCTCCACATTCAATGGCACTAAACCTCTGGAATCCAGTGCTAGGAGGTAACATCAGGGGAATACATTAGCCTTTTGGCCCTGTTGGCCCTCTAGTTGGTCACTGTGTGATTGACCACCAGTCTGATCCAGCAGAACTCTTCTTATAGAAAGGGAAGAAAAGAGCTGAATTCCCCATGCCAGCCTGAGCTAACCAACCATTTGGCTGCACCTTCTAATTTAGATATATAAACACGCTTCTATCAATATTTGTATTGCTGGAGCTGTCAAATGCCAGCTTTCCATATCCTGGCCTCTCTTTCGAGTCACCCTTGGTCATGAAAGAAGTTGTCAGCAGTTTCCAAGCCTCTTTTCAAAACCACATATTGTGAAAATAAAATTCACTGCAGAACTTCACTCAATGTGCAGCACAACGTTTTGGCCCAGGGAACTTCTCCTTGGCATTACCTTATCAAGAAACTAAGGAGGACGCTGAGCTGCTTCTCATCTCTTCCCGCAAGTGCGTTTTTCAATGTGCCTCTGCGATTCAGTTCCTGCATGACAGCAACTGTCACTTCAGGTGGGTTCGATCGTGCAGGGCCCTGGAAGTACAAAGCATTCAATTGCATACCTTTCCAGCTGATCATACACTTTTACACTGAACCTCCTGCTGGCCCAGATGGGAAAAGTAACCCAGGCAGAATATAAAAGTCTGCATTTCAAAGTGACTCATGGAGTACCTTGCTGCACTCAATCTCTAGCTCCCAAAGTTCTGGAAGCCTCTGCTACAAAGGAGCAGCAAATAAACATCCTGCCTTAGATGGCCCAAAGTCAGCTAATCCCCTCAGTACTTGGATGGGGGACCACCAAGGAAGTCCAATGCCTCTCGCCTTGAAAACCCCAAGGGGTCACTGTAAGCCAGCTGCAACGTGACAGCAAATAAAGTGCATGCAATATGAACACTCAACCAACAAAGAAGTTGACAGCACAATAACCCATACTGCGCTGAGGCACAAGCCCTCCCAATTGGACACTTGGCCCTGTAGTGGCACTCGGAGGACACTTGGCCCTGTAATGGCACTCGCTTTGCGGCTCCTGATTCGCTCCTCCAAGTTTTTATCCCGGACAGAGCCCACCCTAACTCCTCCCCACGAGCCCTTACTGCTTTATTTAGTCTGCGGCACCCGTGGTGCCGCGGGCGGTTTAAAGATAATCCTAATTATAAGGAGAGCCTTCACTTTAATGAGACATCATCACTTCCTACTGATACTTTTGAAGGCAGATATAAAAAGACATGCTTCCGTTTTGATTGGAACTTCAAAACCTTAGAACCAGTAATTTTTGATGGCAAGATCTATGAACAGATCTGTGAAGTTCTCATTACTCCAATAATTAGAGGCTGTCCCAGAGACAGAGAATGCACCACTTCTCTAAAAGGTTGTCAGATAAGAATAAGGAAACTTTTCAAGTGGCTAGGTGGATGGTTGGCTTCTAGACCTAGGAGTTTCTGGACTAATTGAGTGAATAAATTATTTCATTTTACTTTTGATGTATTTTTTCTGCTTTTTAACCTATATTTATGTCACTATTAATATTTTTACCATTACATATTGATTGTCGATGACCTCTGTGTGTTCCCTTTAAGAAACAGACCAGCCCTCAGGATTGCATTACCAGGGGAACACTGCACAGACCTTCACGAACCAGAAATGTGTCAGTTTATCTTAGAATGCTACAGCTTGCTAAAAGTCCACCCAAGTAATGTCACCTTACCTGAAGGACAGCATCCAGGGCTTTGGAAACCTGGAAACTCCTCAAAAGCTTGTCATATTTTTTCAAGTGATTTCTTACAGGCTTTGTGACAAGGAAATCTTCCTAAAAGACAAAAGATGACAGTTCAGGACAGAAGATACAGAAAGAAAACAAATTCACCTTAACTTATAATTTAGCCCTTGTCTTATATTTTTCTATCTTTCTTCCAAGGCACTCAGAGAAACATCAGTAGTTCTTCCCGTTTTATCCTCACAACAGTCTCATTAGGTAGATTTGGCTGAAAGAGATGACTGAGACACAGTCATCAATTGAGCTTCCTGGCTAAACCAAGCTATGAACCCTAGTTTCCCACATTTTTCTGCTTGTATTACTAACAGTTGAAACTGGGAGCCTGCAGAGTACAGTGGGTGAGAGTGGCAAACTCT
Organism: Paroedura picta; assembly: GCF_049243985.1. Classification (NCBI taxonomy): domain Eukaryota; kingdom Metazoa; phylum Chordata; class Lepidosauria; order Squamata; family Gekkonidae; genus Paroedura; species Paroedura picta. Next base: position 34,938,567 of record NC_135375.1, read on the forward strand.
GATCTGGAGAACCAGATTTAATTCCCCGCTCTTCTTCTACATGGAGCCTGTTGAGTGACCTTGGGCCACTCACATTTCTCTCAGCCCCTCCCACCTCACAAGGTGCCTGTTTTGGGAAGAGGAAGGGGAAGGCAATTGTAAGCTGCTTTGAGACTCCTTCTGGTAAAGAGAAGTATAATCACAGCGTGAGAAAGAAGGAAATAAATGACTTTGCAGAGTCAGCTCTGCAAACAGCTCTGATTTTATAAGCACCTGTATTAAAATGATTTTTAATTAAATTGCTGCTAGAGTAATTGGGGGTGCATTTTTAAGCAATCAAAATGCTTTCTAATGTATTTGTAGGTGTGATGTTCCCCCCCTAAATCTTGCTATCTTGTTGGACTCTATATCCTATGATTGTAAATTGCAAAATCTGGTATTTGCATCCTGTGTCCTGTACCTGCTTTGGCATATAGTTTCTTCCTTTCACAAATGTTCGATATGTGGGCCTCCTCCTCCTACCAGAAGGCTGCTTTTCTTCATGTTTTCGATGTTTGATATTCAGTATTCCATTTGTCATGCCAACAACCAGGGTTTCATCATTTGGCTAAATGGAAAAAGAAGCAGGTTTGTTGAAGCCAGAATTGCAGTTCAGGGATCATTTGGACATGTCTCTTTATGAAACTAACATATGCCAAGCCTGACCACTGGCACCAAATTACCAAAAGCCAGCCATTTAAACATAACAATGGGGTCTGTTTGTCTGTCAACTGTTAGGTTTAAATGGCTGTTAGATATTAAACACATCTATTTCTCCCCACCCACCCACTTTGAGGCAGGGGGAATAGAAGTGGACAGGTTAAATGGCTGCTAGCCTTTTAACCCTTCTCAGATAATCCCACCCTGCCATGAAAGATCCAAACTGGCTGGTTTGGGGAAATTATGACTCTGTTTAAGGTTTGCCAAAAAGCCAAACCAATTTTTTTTTAATTTGTGCCCATCCCTAGTGTGAAAACATATGGAGAAACTTGAGTATGGATAGGAGATCTTCCGGGAACCACCCTACATATGCTGTTATTATGTCACGGTGAAGACACATGGTAGAACATAATCTGATAGAACTCCTTTTTGAAAACTGCACTTGCTCCTCACACGCGTATTTTGCGAACACCAAACTATTTCAAATAACCTGACCCACATGACACATTACTTGGTGGTCTGGCTACACGAGATTTTCAATGCCATATGTCAATGCAGCCCTAACTGGCCTGTACCAAGCCACAGCAAACCAAGCCCTATCCAGCAAGAAGAGCTTCTGTGCACAGTTCCATTCACATGAACAGGATTGGCATTGTACAGGCACCGTTTCCATATTCATACATTTCTTCTTCATATGAAATTTATACATACAACAGTTTTGAGATACTTATCAGTGGCCAGAAGGCCATCATACGTACTGCTAATGCAAGACTGAGAATGGAGGCTTCGTACAAAAAGCTGTGAACCACTTTGTAGGAGGTTGTACTGTACACCTTCACATGCCTGCAGGGATAGAAAAAAATAGCTTAGCAAGTAGTTAAATGGTATGCCTGAAGAATTTAACAGAAATTTCACTGCACCATACGGCTAACATCTTGCTCTGGTCTGAGGAGTGAGGAAAGACATGATGAAGACCAGACAAGAGCTGAAATGCATAATAAGGTATCTGCTAATCAACAAGGGTGTAGATAAAAGGTTCTCACAGGCAAACCAGCATCATGCAACTTCAAACTCTTCTTTGGCATTGCAGCCGCTTTCCCCAAATTATATCAAAACAATAAAGGAGATTCAAGAAGATGTGAGCAACAAGATTCAAGAACATGTACAGAACCTGAAAAGAGTTTCCGGGCATCTCTGTTCCCCTACTGATTCGTGGTGTTCCTAGAAAGCACAAGGAGCACCTTCAACTGAGAGGACAAATGGGCCCTTGATTTATTTGCCAATATATCAAATAAGGTTGACTGGGATGCTGCAGAAAGCTTCACTTTTATTTGATTGTTGTGCCTACTTATTAAAAATAGCCACAGCCAGGCAGGATGGCAGGCAGGCTTTTTTCAAGATACACACACAGTTCACCGAAGTTGACCCAAATTCTATGGAGATCAAGATGGGCAGCCATGTTGGTCTGTCTGTAGCAGCAGAAAAAAGCAAGAGTCCAGGAGTACTTTCAAGACTAAAAAAGTTTGGGGCAGCAGAGGAGCTTTTGTGAGTCACTGCTCACTTCTTCAGCTACAGCATTGTATCTGAAGAAATTAGCAGTGATTCATGAAAGTTCACACCCTGCCACAAACCAAATTCTATGCTAAGAAACCTATCATAAATTATGCATACAAAGCATTCATTTGCACACCTGATTCTCTTTCCTCCAATTGTGTGTAAGGGGAACAAAGTGCCATCCTTTGACCTCTATTTCTACCTTAGATATTTAATCAGGCACCATTCATCAAGCCTTTTTTTCTCTTTCTCTCTTTTTGAAAAATAATGGAGTGGGAGAGAGCAAGTTCTGATATTCATGAGACACTAAATTGGGCACAGAAGGCTGCATTCTGCACTGGCAACCACAGGATAAACAAAGCCCCCCCTGCCCCCCATGTAAATCCAAGAAGATAAATGGTGAGAAGTACAAACCTATCCAGCGAGCCAGACAGCAGCCTCTGACCAGAGCTCATCAGGCACAAACAAGTTACAGTTTTATGGTGATTTCTCAAGGAGACAAGTAACTGCCCTCCTTTAAGGACATCCCATATTTTAACATACCGACCGCCTGCAAGAGAGAACAGAGACTTTTTATATGAACATCCACAAAGAAGCAAACTGGAAATGAGACAAGTTAAATTAAGAATAGTCACAAACTTTTATTGAGGTACGTCCAAAACCCATTTACATAAATAGCATGGGTTACTTAAGCACATGGGCTGATCATCAGGGTTTGAGAACAGACATTTGTATGCCCCATCTATAAACGTGCTTCCTGGTAGAATATACACAGGCAAAAAAAAAAATGTTGTATCAGACTCTTAATGAACTGTCACATACAACTAGTAAAATGCGACTTTTCTTGGTGGGTCATGAACTGTGCAAACAAGTCTCAGAAGCAGACCCTTCTGGCATGAGTAACACATAATTTATAACAGTGTGTTTTTGTCAGTGTTGCCTGTATTACCAATCAGATAAGAATTCTTGGAAGACAGAAACAAAAGCAAGCTGCAGTGCAACAGGAAAAAGCAAAAGGAAACCTGGCTATTTGATAACATACCTGCAGTCACAAGAAGACCTCCAGAAGGAAAGAGGTTAACACTTTCCACTGGGTGCCCATGTTCTATTGTCATGACGCTTTTTTCTGTCCGGGTATCAAATACTTTCACAGTATGGTCATACGAGCCTAAAAGCCATCCCAACAAAAGAAAAATTTTGAAATCTTTCATAGATGTAAAATAATAGAATGCTGCTCTAGGTTCAGCTGAATATATTGTGATGGAACATAAGAACTGCACTTATTAATTTTTTTAATAAGCAAAATCGGTGAAGTAAATGAAAAATACAAACTAGAAGAAGGAATCAGCTATCAGAACAATCGGACATGCAAAAATCACATACTAAAAAATATTCAGGTAAAGAGTCGAATAAAATAAAAAGCAATCAAGACCAATTGTATGTACATCGCCCTGTGCCAGTCTCAGAAGGGTGGTCTAGAAATTTAATTTAATAATAAGAAGAATGAGGACCATTTTCTGAATAAGCAGCAACTGACACAGGAAATGTAGTGAATGAGTTTCATTTGACACAGGTAAGTATAAACCAAACCAACAAACCTGTCACAAAGAGATCTGCATTCAGTTGACTAGTGCAGCCACATCTCACATAGTCTGTGTGCTCTCTGTAGGTGATGATTTCTGAGGCAGAAGAAACATCCCACACCTTAGAGGTATAATCATCTGCTCCAGATACTATCCGGTATTTATCAGATAGAAAGCCAGCAACACGTACAGCTCTAAAAATAAATAATATCCAAGTATTAGCCCCCTGAAAATACTATGCCAAATATAAAAAATGCCTGGGGGGAGGGAAGATGGCGCACAAGGGCTTTCAGGCCAAATCCGGGCCTTGGCATCCTGAAATCTGTCTAGAAAACATCTGTCTACAGCTAGGTATCGTTATCAATGTATGAAAGAGTTAGGTGAAATTTCCTAGGAACCCCTCTATTTTCTCATCTATAGTATTGAGACAGTAATATAGCCTGTTAGCACAACTGAAAACTCATGCTCCTGGGTGGAAAATTAATCTCTGCAGAATGGCTCTAACAGCCGAGTAAACAGTAGTTTACACTTGAAATTTAAAAGGATAATATCACATTTATTCCTTAAATTAATACAGTAGCTACAATTGACAAGCCTTTTGTTTAAGAAAAAAACATATAGAAATACATCAAGACTTGAAGATACATTGCATATAACTAAACTGGGATCTCTTACTTGGTATGGCCCTCAAACTGTCTCAGTGCTGCTCGCCCACCAATGTCAAAGAGTCGAATGTTGCCCTCTTCACTGCCAGCTACCAAGAGCCTCCCGTCATCTCTGTACGTAGCACAGTATGCGACATCTTTAAACCGAGAGAATGTTTTGATTGGCTCCTGTGAGTATCGGCCATAGATGTGAATCTAAAACAAAATACATTTCACCTGTCAGATCAATAAAGCTTGGAGTATCCTGCAAGACGTGGAAAAGTCCATCACTGCCCTGCAAAATATTTCTCAAGAGGGGAAGGGTAGAAGAGAAAGCATGCAGGAGTGCAATCCCAATGGGCATTGGGAAAAGATGCACTGCACCCCCCACCTCAAACTACTCTCAAGAAATGTGAGCCACTTGTGCCCGGTGGGTAAGGGGAGAGGGAAGAAAAGGATGTCCCTAAGAGTAGTATTTTGCTTCTCCTCTCCTCTTCCTGTGTCCTAATTAGGACAGGCAACCATTCACTTCTGTGGGTGCAAAGAAAGGCCTGTGCTGAATCACACTACTGAGGATTTGGGTTAGAACATGGCTTTGTCCTTCCTCGGTACTCTCGATACTTGCACCGCATTTCACTTTGGCCTACAGGACTTAATACAAGCCATAGAAATCCAGTCCAAGTTGAACTGCATGGTTGTCCTGGGTTCTGGCAGAGACAAGCCCACTGACATAGATCATTCTATAAAACCTAATTCCCAAAAAACTCTTTTTTTAAAGATGCAGTAAACATTCTGTCCCATTTGTGTCTTTCCAAAGGACCGCCTTTGTTTTCTGTAACCACATCAGAAATTTGCAGTTTATTCCTTCGTCAAATCTTTACCCTTGAAGACGCTGTAACAGCATAATTGTATGGATGGATTGGTGAAAAGTCAATTTTATTCACTGCACCAAACTCCTTTATCTGAATGGGAGCCTAGAAAAAAGGGAGCACAAATTTAACACAGTTCAAGTTTGAATTTTTTTTCACTAGCAAAATATTTATAACAAAGTGACAGAAGCACAAAGATCTTTTATAATGCTTTAGTTTACAAAAGCTCATTCATTTTTATAAAAAACTGTTTTTTTAAAAACAGACTTGGACATAGAAAGACATAATTCTTCTTAGAATTATACTATTAGTACTGTAAAAAGATGCACATCTGCTACAATACAACTTAAAATAAAATGCATGCCGACTTTAAATTAAAAACAACTCAAATACCGTAATCTCTCAAAAATGTACTAGTCAAATGCTAATCTGTGTTCAGTGTTTAACAATTTGCAAAATCAAAAATTAAGTCAAAACACCTCATGTCTTCAAATCAATGAGGATATAACCCAATTTTTAATCAAACAATTACACATTCTTACCTTGTAATTCTTCCAATATAAAGTATCCTCTGTTATTTTTTCACCAAGTTTTGGATAAGTCTGTACTATGACAGGTTTATAGTTGGCCATTATTCGTTTTAGATGATGTTTCCACGAGTAGAAAAATATTTTTTTTCATGTATATCAGCGTCTTGTAAAAACAAAAACAAGAACTTTGCTGAAATTGTAAGAATACATAAATTAAATCTACTACGATAATAAATATGTACTATTATCTCTCAATAGATTCACACATTATTTGTTACAGCTGGATACCAATGTATCTTCCCTTATTTTGCCCCACTGTGACCTCTTTGCTTATCTGAGCTATGCCTCCTGGAAGTGCCACTATTTGTGCACATCCTGTGAGATGATCAGGAAGGTTCCCTTGCTTCTTTCATTTGACAGAATGGACAAAACAGAAATGCTGAGGAGGGCCTTTTTACAAAGGAATTAGAATAGAGATATATTATTCTGAATTTTAATTATATTAGGCTTTAGATTGCATTTTAAAATTTCATGTAACTTATAATTATAATCAAACAATTCAGGAAATAACTTCTATAAGAAACAGAATAATGCGATCTACTTCATGGTTTATTGTACACATCATATCCCTTTTTGTTTCAATGTTCTCTACCTCCAAAACCTCTTTTCTTCATAATAATATGCCATTCCTTAGACCGATTTTCATTTACGCTGTTTTTAAAGTTCTGTGATCCCAATTGTTTATTGGTGATTTTGCTATCAAGCTGAACTGGTTTCTATACTTTCTAATCTCCCTCAAGTCCAAGTGAGAAAGGCAGCCTATATATATACTTAATAAATAACAACAATAAGGAAAGTAGCTAGTAGTATACATTGTAATCATTCAGCTGCAACATTCAGCTAAAGCAAAATGAAGAACAGCACATAGTTCAACTTAAGATCAATAGTTCACCTAGAATACCAATGTATTTGCATTAGTGCACATTCTGCATTGTCAGGCTATCCTATTAAAGCCAGTACAGAGCTCTTCCACCAGGTCTTCGGTTGAGGCCAGATGGCAAGGAAGATTGTGGGCCCATCTGCACCCTCCCCCTTCTGGATATATTACTGGGAGGATTGCTAGGTCTGGCATTATTAGGTTTTTTTGCCGCAGCATCTTTATCCCCATGTAATGTATTTGCTTTTTATGTCTGTTTTAAGGGCTTTTTATTGGGGTATTATCCATACATTGTAACCCACCTCGACCCTTTGGGGAGAAGCAGGCAATAAATTAATTAAATAAATAACATCAAGTATCTGTAGGAGCTTGCACAACTTTTCCAGGCTAGAAACACTCAGGTAAAAATAAGAAACACAGGTTACCATCCCACCACAGGGTTTGAACTGGCAGAGATAGTTATCAGGTTCGTGGCTGACACATTCAGCATGTCTGCACACCCACTCGCAGCGTGGTGTTTCTGAAACAGCCAATTCCGTTTGGGGTATTTTAGCAAAGGGCTTGACAATAGAACTACAAGTGCTACAATGCCTTTGTAGAAACCTGCTTGGCTTCACTTGGAATATTATGACAGTGCTCCTACACTGGTATCACCCAGCTTTAAAATATGCGTGAGGAGAAAGGGAAAGAGATCCGGCATGAGAAAAAACTGACCTTAAACACACAACACACACGCTCTCTCTTAACCCCCACCCCACCCCCCGGTGGCCACAGCGGAGAGCAGCATGCGGGACTCGGAGGAGTCCTCGGTCTGATCCAGCAGGGCTTTTCATGCAGACTCTACGAGCGGCGACTTTTTTCTGTGGCGGCGCCAACATTACAGGACGGGCCATTTTGGGGCGGAAAGTAGCCGCCGGAGGGAGGGGAAGCCCCCGCAGCCTGCCCACCGGGCTCCTCACTCACCCCCGACGGCCACGCTGCTTCCCTTCTTCAGCCGCCCGCAGTCACGTTGCTCCTCAAGGAGGCCGCCATCACCACGGCCCACCTTCAGGGTGAGGGGACGCGTCATCGCTTGCGTCACAGGCGCTGCGCCACAGCTGCCAGCGCGCGCTAGAATGTCGTCGCCTTCCCCCTAGAGATGGAAAACGCCAGAGTTCCGCGGAGTCCCTTCCGGTGTCGACTCCAACGCCGCCATCTGCGGGGCAAAGAACTTCAAAGCGAAGCAGAGAAACTTCTATGGCAGCCTGGGTGGTTCATTTACATGCATTATTCCCGACACGCTCAATCGTAGTCGCTATGGTTTCACTCTGCCCTCCCTCCTTCCTATCGGTTGTCAACAGAAGGGGAGGAGCTTTTGCGGTGACGTAACATGCATCGCTCTCCCTTCCGAGGCTGGCTTGGTTGCCAAGGCGGGCCTGGCGTCGAGAGCTTGGCTGTTTCATTACGGGTGGTCCGGTGATTTGAGCGGAAGTGACGTCATGACGTAAAGGGATGAGAACAACAATAATGTCGCCGTCAAAACATTAGTGCTGGCTGTCGCGTGGCCGCGGCGGTGAAAGGTATGTGGGTTCTTTTACGCCGCTTCTATCCGAAGGATCCTCAGAGCAGCTTACAGTCTCCTTCCCTTTCCTCTCCCCACAGCAGACACCCTGCGGGGTGGGTGAGGCTGAGAGAGCCCTGATATCACTGCTCGGTCAGAACAGTTTTATCAGTGCTGTGGCGAGCCCAAGGTCACCCAGCTGGTTGCATGTGGGGGAGCGCAGAATCGAACCCGGCATGCCAGATTAGAAGTCCGCACTCCTAACCACTACACCAAGCTGGCTCCTCCAAGGAGGTGGAGAAGGAGGATGCAGTGGTTGCATGGGGGTGGGGGTGCCTCCTCCCATCGTAGCTGGCAGCTGCCCTTGGAATCTTCCTCTGAAGCCCTCCTCTCTACTGCACTTGCCTTCAGGGGTCAGGCAGGGGCTGATGGGGGGGCTGATGAGAGGACATGCAGAAGTCTTAGAATCAGTCTACGACATCTGTGATTAAAGGATCAAGCAGTAAGTGATATGAGAGGCCACTTGCCAGAGACCCTGGAAAAGTACTGTTAGGTCAGATGGACAGTATTGTGCTTATAGACCAGTAATCTGACTTGATCTAACACAGCTTCTTGTACTTTAGACTAGATAACATCACTAAAATACATTACTAAAACATTTCAGTACTTGTTTCTCTCATGAAAATGACTGCAGTCATTAGCTTTGAAGTTACTGCTATTAAAGCAGACTGACAATGAAAGATTTGTAGCCTGTGTAAAATTTGAGTATCTATTTTGTAATTTTTCTGTGCACACATGTTGGTACTTTTATATGGCAATTTGAAGAAAAAATTGCATCAGTTCAGCTTGATAAATGTGTTTCTTTTGTGTTGTGTGTCATTGTGTTCTAACAAGTTAATATTTTCTGTTCAATTGCAGGCTACATCAATCTCAACCACTGGAATTTGTTTTGTTTTTGTTTTTAAATACTCTAAAGGAAAAGGCACAAGAAAACACATAGCTAAGTTTCAGATAATGGAGCCGTCATCAAATCTAGATGTTGGAGCCCAGCTAATTGTGGAAGACTGTGCTAGCAGCTACAGCCTCTCTCACATGCCAAACATTAAAGTGGAACATCACCTTGATTCCAGCGTTGAGGAAGGACCAACACAGAGTGTTGCTATGGGAATGAAATTCATTTTGCCTAATAGGTTTGACATGAATGTCTGTTCCCGGTTTGTGAAATCTTTGAATGAAGAAGATAGCAAAAATATTCAGGATCAAGTGAACTCTGACCTTGAAGTAGCATCTGTATTATTTAAAGGTTGAGATTTTATATTGATTTTCATTTCATTACTTTAAAAAGTGGGGAAATTGCTTTTATGACAAAGGAATGCATAAGAAGATATAAATGCTTTTCACTTTTTCTTTATTTATAGAATTTCTTTAAAAGTCAGTGGTGCTTTTGATCACAAAATACATTAGAGTAGAGACTGGGATTTTTAATTTAGCAATGAAAATAGTTAGCCACAATATTGCAGATGATAAATAAAAACCTGCTCTAGGAAAATTGGCAGGAAAGCTTCACAATGGCTACTTCTAAATCAAACATGTGTTTTGGACAAAGACAGGCTGCAAATAGTGGGAGTTCTGGCTTTGTCCAAGAACAGGTATTATGAGGTTTATTTTTATCTAGGGCTTCTAGGATCAAGGGCTAGCTGAACGTAGCCAATGAACTACAGGGTTTGTTCAGTTGAGTTGGTGAATCTCTATATTGCTCTGAAAACATCTGGGAGGCGGGTTCAGTTGGCAGAGGCTTGAGCTGAGGAGCCAGCCAAGATGCTTGCTTCCCATCTCTCAGTGGGAAAGAGAAAAATGTGAAGGAGACAGTGCTTCAGAGCATTTTTAATTGTACATACCCTCAAAGTTGGTTCAGTGTTCTACCCACCAGGAACTGCAGCATTACAGTGCTTAGTGTTATGTACATTTGTTTAAAATCAAGCTATTGATGCTGGATTCACATCTTGATGTCTAAACACTCAGTATTGAAAGATAAGTTCCACAAAATTCAATTATTTATGTCCAAGTATTTTTATTTAGTTAGCCATGAGCTGGATAGACCAGGATAGCTTAATCTCATCAAGTCTTGGAAGCTAAGCAGGGATAGCCCTTGTTGGCATTTGGATGGGAGACTGCCAAGGAATGCCAGCATTGCTATGAAGAGGCAGGCAGTGGCAAACTGCTGCTGTGGGTTGACATAAGTCAGCTGTGACTTGATAGCAAAACAAACAAATGCATTAGCTACAGGTTATTTCTTTCCACTTTAGCTTGTTTTTTGTTCTATACTTAGAGGCACCTGCCTAGCCTGCTGCCAGAAATGTCTTAAATTGGAACTCCAACCTTTGAAGAATTCCCTCATTTAGTTCTTGGGTTCTAGGTTCCTGTAGCATTGACTATGTCGCAGTAAGGTTGGCTTTATATCCTAGTACTTGAATTTCCTCCAAGAACTCACATAGAATGGGCATCTCTCTGCACAACGTGAAGGAGGACTCTACTAGTTTAGGTTGTTTTCAGCTTCACTAGGATGAGCCAGTTTCATTGCCAACCATGCAAAGTCTCTGGCTTTGGTGGAACAAACTTCCACATAAATATGTTTGGATAGCATGCTTGGAATATGACTTTTCTACTAGTTATTCTAACTGTTACTATAACCATTTTTTTCTTCCTACACTTAGCTGAATGCAATATCCATACTTCTCCTTCTCCTGGGATTCAGGTCAGACATGTCTACACCCCATCAACTACAAAGCATTTTTCGCCAATAAAACAATCCACCACTTTAACTAACAAGCACAGAGGAAATGAAGTCTCAACAACACCTTTGCTTGTAAACTGTAAGTGTTTCTGTGTGAAGTTTAAAACATTGTTCGTGGAGTTTCTGTTATGACAGTCCAAGATGCCAGCATTTGGTTCTCCTTAAACAAGAGCATTACTATATTTCCCTTCTGTTTTTTTTAGCCCTCTCCATTCACCAGCTGGCTGCTCAAGGGGAAATGTTGTACCTAGCCACGCGCATAGAGCAAGGTAAGGACTCGGGTCTTTCCTATGTCAATGAAATAACTTGCCAAGATAGGTTAGGCTGCAGCAAGCCCTGATTATATAGCTAGTTCCTATCTCCATCTCTATTCCTTGACCTGTGAAAATGGGTCCCAGACATTATTGCCCAGTAGATTACAATATTAAGACTTCTCACAAGTAATTTATTGTATGTCAAGAGTTAAATGTGTTGCACTAGGAAAGCAGAAGGTTTAAAAACAAAAGCACTGTTTTTTATGCTCTCTGGTCAAAGCCAAAGTACTATATTTTCACTGGCTTTAGAGGCATGTTTTGAACTTACGCACCTTCCAAACATGCACAGGCCCAATTTGGATCGGGACTGCAGAGAGAAGGTGCTTAAGACTAGCCTCCCTGCACATGGTTATGACTTCAAATGGCCAGAGGAATGGATTTTTTGCCTTATGTTGTAAAGTTGTAGCTTGCCAGTGTATATGCGGGCACCCAATACAGTAGGGCAAATAGTATACCCCTGGTCCATTGCAGGTTGGGACAATGGCACCAGGAAGAGGTCAGAGCCTGCCCGTTGGCACACCAAAGTCCCAGTCCAAATATACTGATAGAGCTGTTCTGCCCGAGCAGTAATATCAGGGCTCTCTCAGTCTCACCCACCTCACAGTGTGTCTGTTGTAGGGAGAGGTGATTGTAAGATGCTTTGAGACACCTTCAGGTAGAGAAAAGCGGCATATAAGAACCAACTCTTCTTATGAGAGCATTCGGTTAGCAGGCCACATTGTGATTTAGTTATTAATACATTTATTTAACCCAACCCCCCATTAGGGTGGGTCCAAGGGACAGGAATGGAAATTCTTTATGTCAGTGAGAAGACTGTTGACCTGGGTGTTTTGTCAAATAGAAAATGTCATCAACCATACAGATGAAGAAGGCTTTACCCCTCTGATGTGGGCTGCAGCCCATGGGCAGATAGCAGTGGTAGAATTTCTTCTTCAAAATGTAAGTGAAAGCACCACCCACATCATATTTAGTTATTCTAATATAGTTAGTGTAATGTTGTAAACTCAGGAAAGGCAATTGCGTTTTTTTCTTTATCTCCAGCAAGCAACTCATTTTTGGCTGCAACTCTAAGCCATTTGCCACTCCATTCCCCAGTTTTCACACACACTCAGCTTCAGACTTTCTGAATCCATGAATGAATCAGTTCTCCAAGCAGTTGGGTGGCAAAGCATACCAGATCTCATTTTTGAGATTGGCGAGGCAGGGAGTGGTGGTGGGAAGTACATTTTGCAAGGTAGTTACTTGTATTAAGTTGCTGCAGACAAGACATCAAGAGATTAGGACCTTGTTAAGAGTTGCACATTTATTTTTGGTTAACCATTAATCTTTTGTTTCCTGAAGCAGAGCTGTCTTTCAGTATCTTTAAAACTTTCACAAAAAAAGAGGGAACAACTGTTTACAAAGACAAGAAGCAATAGTTTTCACCTGCAACAAAGCATATTGAGGCTGCATATAAAAGAAGCCTGTAGAACAAATTATCCTTGAAATGTTTTGAAACCCTTTTTTAAATTTAAAAACTGTCAGAAATATAAGATCTCTACAGCCTTGCCGGCATACAAGTGGGCCTGTGGAGTTCCTTTCGTGTGTGGTTTGTGAGGCTGATACATAACAACACTTTAAAGCAGGGGTAGTCAAACTGCAGCCCTCCAGATGTCCATGGACTACAATTCCCATGAGCTGGCAGGGGCTCATGGGAATTGTAATCCAGGGACATCTGGAGGGCTGCAGTTTGACTACCCCTGTTTTAAAAGCATGTTTGTTTTTCAGGGTGCAGACCCACAGATCCTGGGGAAGGGGCGCGAAAGTGCACTGTCATTAGCCTGTAGTAAAGGTTACACAGACATTGTCAAGATGCTGCTGGACTGTGGAGTCGATGTCAATGAGTATGATTGGGTGAGTCTCTTGCTTACTACACTGCTGTTTGTATTAATCTGATTTATCTGATAGTCCACGTGGTGTTGTGGTTGAGAGTAGTAGACTCTAATCTAGAGAAGGGTCTGATTCCCCTCTCCTCATGAAGCCTGCTGGGTAACCTTGGGCCAGTCACCGTTCTCTCAGAATTCTCTCAGCCCCACCTGCCTCAAATGGTGCTTGTTGTGGTGAGTGGAAGAGAAGGCGATTGTAAGCCACTTGGAGACTCCTTTGGGTAGAGAAAAGTGAGGTATGAAACCCAATTCTGCCACTGTGATCTGTTTGACCTGACACTGGGAAGAAATTGAGAGTGAAATGGCTTTTTTTATAGGCCTGTTTCTAAAATACACACTAGGAATATTTCTCCATGTACAGTATCTAACTGTGGAAGATGAAATCCAACAAAGCAACCAAAGGTGGAGAATTCTAGAGTAGTAGGCATGTTAGTCTGCTGTAGTAGGCCATGAATCATAAAAGCTTAAAATAAAATCTAACTCTGTTTACAAAGGTGAGGAGAAACTGATGGCTTCACTTTTCTGTCCTTGCACATTCACAGTGTATCTGTTTGAAAACCTAGCGTTGCATCCCACCAGTCCATTCTGTTGACATATAAGGCTTTGCTACCAGCAGAATGGACTTTGGATGCCCCCTGGTATCTTGATGTGCTCTGTGGAATAACTGTTCTGACATATGTGCGACCTGTATTTGGATTTTAAGCTGTTTGAATGTTATCCCGTGATCTGAAACTTTCTTGGCTTTTGCAGAATGGTGGTACACCTTTGCTCTACGCTGTGCATGGTAACCATGTGAAATGTGTCAAAATACTCTTAGGTAAGTATTACTAAAATAATATTAGCCAATGAGATGCATGGAAAAAACTCTTAACAGTAATAATGCAATAAATTATTGTTTTGTATAGAACATGGTGCTGATCCAACTATAGAAACAGACTCTGGATATAATTCCATGGATCTGGCTGTTGCTCTAGGCCATCGTAGTGGTGAGTATTCAAGAATATTTTAAGACCTGTTGTTTCAGTGCCTTCCTCTCTTTTTGCAGGTTGCAGCTTTAACATATTTCCATTCATAACTTATACAGAAATGTCATAGAGCTGGAAAATGACAATTTTGCCTCATTGCACTATGTCTCAGCTATTTTCTGCTCCCCATACATTTTTATCACAATTCCAAACATAGGACTGGGTGCTTCCCCCTGCCTTTCATTCCAGTTTGTTTCTGTTTGTTTCATTTCCTAAAATGCTGTAGAGAAAATTAATAACTAGATTTGTTCCTGGCAGCCTCCAATCAGACTACATTCAGTTTTTGTTCACTCTACCCTGCAAGCAAGAAGCACATGCAAATGGTTAGCCAAGTGCTGCCAGTTATGAAGGGGCAGGCACAAAGAATCCTTGGGTGTCTTAGTGTGCTCTGTGCACAATCACATTACATTCACCACTGTGCTTTGTTGAAGGTGGCCTGGGCTGATTAACAGGCTTTGCCTTGGCAAAGAGGCAGTTTTTACTCCGTCCACAAAGGGGTGACAGTAACTTGCTAATAAGGAAGTAAATGACCAGCCCTAAAGAATCTAGGGCAGCCTTCTTCAATTTTTTGACCATGCCGGAGCCCCTGAAATTCTCAAGCTTTGAGGAGCCCCAGGAAGTCGTGTAAGCTGGCCACACCATCGTGTCATGCCCACCAGAAGTGAAATGTCACTGGAAGTGACATCACCACCTGCATTAACAGGCAGGCTCAAGGAGAACTGAGAAGGGAGAGACAGAAGGCTGTTTTAAAGCAGGGACTAGGCATCCATGCCCTCCAAGTTACAGAAACCAGAAGAGAACTTACACTGAGGAAGGGGAGCAATGGGAGCAGCTGGTTCCCTAACTTATAGCTGAGTCTGTTAAGGCAGAAGGGGAAAGGCTTCCACAGACCCCCTCCACAGCTTCCACAGACACCTGGTTGGGAATCCCTGATCTTGGGCTGAGCTCTACATCCCAAATTTTTCCTCTTGTTTGGGGGGGAGGGAAGGAAATTGAGAGAATAGTACAGAGCGCTGTTTGTGAATGAGCCAAATTCCACACATCTCCCAATGTTTATCTTGGTTATCGAAAATGCGCTAGATCACTTATACTAAAGAGATGTACTAACCATGTTTCTTCCACTTCAGTTCAACAGGTGATTGAGTCTCATTTATTAATGCTTCTTCAAAACGTCAAGGAATGATGCCATTACAGGCAGGCAAGCAGATTCTCATTGAAAGTGTTCATTGCAAGGGGGACTCATTTACGAAGCAAGGAAAATGTTCCTATGTAAAGAATTCTAGTCATCGCTTGCTATCCACCTGTGTTTTGACCGGTCCTGCTGGCATGCCCATTTTAGGCACTGGTTACAAAGATGGAGTTGTGGGTAGTGGCACATCATACTGTGTCTGCACAATCCTTGCCTTTCCCATGGTGTTGCTTTATTATTCCAGCAGAGCTTAAGGTCTCATATGGGTAAAAAAAAGGATCACCACAGAATGTTTTGGCCAAGAAGTGAGATACCAACATAGTTGTGCTTCATAACTGCGTTCAGGTAATGGTTCAAAGAGATTGCTTTTGTTTTTTTCATTCATGATGTCTAAAAAGCCAAACCTTTACCCCGTTTGTGAATATGTAGTGAACTGTGATATTCAATTATATAGTATCTTTGACACACAATTGCACTGGCTGTAGCATCATATCTCATTCTGTCAGGCACATTATGTTTTGGGGAGATAATATTCTGTATTACCAGAATATATTTAATGTATTCAGTCTAAACAGTTGGAGCACTGTAATTAGTACAGATGATACTAAAATGAATTAAGAAAAAGCACTGGACTATGTAAACCTTTTTCTTTAAATGGACAATTCACCAGCTCCTATTAATAAGGCAGAAAATCTACCTGCACTAATTTCATTGTCACTGTATTTCTACCAAGAAGTTTGAATCAGAGCAGGTGGAACTGTGGAAGTGCAACTATGGAAGTCCCTAGTTTATTTGAAATGTATTCTGTGAACATGTAAGCTGATCTAAGGACATGATCTATCTTGGCTGTCACTGCAGAAATGAACATGTCCCATCCTTAGAATTGTAAGCATCCTCTCACCCTCTCTAAGAAATATGGCAAAGCTCAGTTTGTCATTTCATGTGATTCACAACCATGGTTTGTTCTGCACTGAAAGCCAATCTAATTTAGAGGATGGAGAATAAACCAGTGCTTAACATTTTGCCTGAATCACAAACCAGGATTTGACACAGAAGCTCTGTGTTTACTGGCCAAATATGAAAGGACAGAGCACAAGAGTCATAGTAGCAAACATGCTCTGCCGTTGTCTAAATCATGCTAGGATGCAATGTAACAGCTCTATGGAGGGAGACGGTAACTGTTCTATTATAAATGAGGGAGCATATCTTAAATATTTTTCCTGTAATTCAACATATGTAAAAGAATAATGGTGCAATGTAATTATAGATTTCCCATTCAGAGGAAACTACTGAACTGCCTGTCCTGGGGGCAGGGTCTTATGGAGATACTCTGCTTAAAATGTGCTGTAAAATTAAAAGTTAAAGCTGCCATTTTTGGATGTTATTTTATGTGGTGGTTCTATATGCATATAGTGTAAATAAAATGTTTTTTTAATTATTAAACTTATGCATTGGCATGTTTCATCAGAATGGTAAAGTTATCATTTGTGTTACTTCAGACTAACATGGCTACCCATTTGAATCTATCCTTTGTTTTAGTTTTCACTAAGGGATATGTGAGTGATATTTTTGTTTTAAACAGCATATTTAACAGTATGAGTTAAACCCAAACAGGTTTATTAAAGTACAATTCCTGATGGTTGTATATCTCATACCCCAAAAGAGCCTTATTTGCTGTGTAGGACGTCCATGCCAAGGCTTAGCTCATGGCCTCAATATTCTGGGCCACAGGGACTAGCTAATGGTCCTCTAGAACAGGGGAAGTCAACCTGTGGCCCTCCGGATGTTCATGGACTACAATTCCCATGAGCCACTGCAAGCAAATGCTGGCAGGGGCTCATGGGAATTGTAGTCCATGATCATCTGGAGGACCACAGGTTGACTACCCCTGCTCTAGAACAGTGGTTCTCAAACATCCTAACGCTGCAACCCCCTTTGGGTCGCCGCCCCAGCGAGACGAATGGAACAGCCTCGGTGACCCCTGGGGAAAGGGTTGATTGACCCCCCTAAAGGGATTGCAACCCCAAGTTGAGAACCACTGCTCTAGAAGAATCAATTCCGGTTTCCCAAGCTTTGCAGAAGAATCCACACTTAAAACATCACCAGTGTGAAGTCCAGTACTTTAACATCCATCAGATGCCACAATGAGTTATATAGAATGAAAGACTCTGCACGGACCTGAAAAACCTTGTTTCAAAAGTTGTTCTACCTTACAAATATGTAATGTAAAATGCAATAAAATATATGTTTAATAAGCTAACACCTAGTGTATAATCCCACTACAGCCATTACTTCAAGAGAAAGCTGAAGTTTTAGTAACTCAGGTGCCAGACCTGTATTTCAAGCAAAGCAAATAAAGGCAACAGCTGTAACAAGTTATATGCCACTTGCAATGCTGTAGAATTAGAATTCTGTGAAAATTCTACATAGCAAGTAATTTAATAACCTAGATGCAGCAACTACCAGGATAAAAATATACAAATATTCACAAGGACATGATCTGCAACGCTAACAGTGCTTTGTATTACATTTGCAAGCTGTAGGCTGGCACGTCCACATACATGTCATCTAAGCCATAAGACTTTGCCATCAAAACCAAAATTGGAAATCATGAACAGAATGCAGTTGAGGGCAAGCACATCTGAGTTCATAATTTCAATGGAACTGGAATTTAATCCAATGCCAAATTATAGTTTACTGTAGCTACTGTTTTCATGCAATGGTAACTTTTTAAAAGATATATTTAAATGCTCTGACCATTAATCTTTATGTTCCTGAAAAAGTGTTTGACAATGATGGTAGCCACAATATGTTGTTTACAGGTCACAGAAGAGAAAGCTAATAGATCGCATACAGCATGCTGTTTGATAAAGCAACCTAAGTTCACATGAACACAACTTCTTGGAAGGACATGCATTAACCCAGTACTTATAAGCTGTTATTAAGGACACCAGTCTCCTTTTCTTAAAATTTTCAACCTTGTGTTTTTGGGAATAACTCTATTAATTATTTGCATGCAACAGCTGTAGATCTGAGACGCCATTTCCTGAGATCTTAGCTAAGCATACTAGCAGAAGTATCTGATATAATGTATTCAACAGGAATGAACAACCTTGAAATCATGACTGGAAAACTGTAACACTCTGGCCCAACAACTTATTTTGATGAGGTTTGAAGCCAAGAATCTAGTTTATCACAAAAATAGGCATAAGTTATTCCCAGTCCATATTTCAATCTACAAAATACTACCTACAAGTATTTGCCTAAACATTTAATTTTTATTAACATTTTGACTTAATACTTTTCCATTTTGTGCACATCAATCCAGCCGTAAATAAATGCTTGGTATGGTAAGCAATAACAGGTGAGAGCTGCAATTTTGAGGGGCATCCAAATATTATAGACCTTTGACTTTTGTTCAGTACAAAAATGTTACAAATAAAATATAAAATAGCAGCTCCATGTAATTTTCAAGTTTTAGTTTCCAACAAAGTGACAGTTCAGTTTGCTTCATTCTTCGAAGCCTCATCAAAGTTCTCCACAAGATCTGGAAAAAACAGCATTGTAAGAAGTCTTTAAATATGAGGGGTAAAATGGCTGCCACGTTCAGCCTAAACCCAACCAATCATCAAAATTATGGACAAAGTGAGCTGCAGACATTTTATCTTCCCACCAGCACTTCAATGCAGACCAGAGAGCAGTCCCTCAAATATATAGGGCCCAAGACACGTATAGCCTTAAAGGTTAGGACCAGAACCTTGAACCTAATCCAGAAACAAAGTGGCAACCAGTGCAGCTGCTTCAGCAGAGGCTGTACATGGGTCCTCCAAGATGACCTGGATGTACATGGGTCCTCCAAGATGACAGAAGTCCAACCTAAAAGTGAGTGTTGCATGGATCACAGTAGCCAGGTGCTCCGGAGGCAGGTAGGGCACTAGTAGCCACACGTGGCGCAGATGGAAAAACACCATCTAGGCTACCCTAGTGACCTGGGCCTCCCTGGAAAGTGAGGCATCTAGGATCACTCCCAAATTACTGGCTTGAGGCACAGATGACAATTGAACCCCACCCAGGCAGGGAAGACGTGCTTCCTGCTCCTGCCCCCTTCAACCCAGCCAGAGGACCTCTGTTTTAGAGGGGTTGAGTTTCAGGCAACTCTTCCTGATCCATCCAGCCACTGTTTCCAAACAACTGGCAAATGTTTCTTGGGGGAGATCCAGCCAGCCATCCATCAACAGATAGAGCTGGGTGTCATCAGCGTAATACCTGGTAGGGAGATCCCAAGAGGCCAGGAGGTAGGCTGGGCTTTTGCCCACCTGTTTTAATATTTTCACTATGCCCAGTTCTAAGACAGGCTAGGTTCCACCTCTCCCTAAGAGCAGTCAGAATGCTGCTAAGGAGATAAGAACTGTCTAAAGCTACCCAAGAAGGCTCAATTTGTAAGGAAGGACCCCAGTTCAAAAGTCCAATTGAAAAGTAACTTTGCTAACATATCTGTTCTAAGATATATATCTGTTCTGAAAGCCAGCTTGCTGTAGTTGTTAAGAGCAGTGGCTTCTAATCTGGCGAGCCGGGACTGATTCCCCACTCTCCTTGGGCACTTTGCAGCCATGATAAAGCTGTCCTGACCAAGCAGTAGTAGCAGGGCTCTCTCAGTCCCTCCTACCTCATAAGGAGAAAAGGGAAGGTGATTTTAAGCCACTTTGAGATTCCTGGTAAAGAAGAGCAGCATATAAAAACATCTTTCTAACCCAATGTTATGTTCAAACCAGAAGTCAGTTAACTTCCCACTTAAACCTATGGACTGATTGTATCAGAGAAGGTCACACAAGCTAAGGTCTTACTCTAAATTTAAATGCATGTTAAGTTTTAAATGAATGGTGCCCGGTGTGTGAATGAAGCAATGTTTTAATTCCCAAACCCCAATATGTCTGTGCAGTGTCTCAGAAAGAGGACCTGGGATATGAAATGGTCATGGCTCTAGAGGCAACAGAGGTAATAACAGGACAGCCAGATCAACCTGTTACCCTGAAACCGTGGAGGATGGTAAGCACTCTGAGTGAAAAGAGGTCACCACGCTAGTGTTAAACAAGATTTGTAATGTTTATGGCCTGGATCTTACAGCTTCCCCAACCTATGTCACCCAGCATTCCTCCTTCATGACTTTTGTCTGTGGCTCCCATGATCCTGGGGTAATGCCTTTTTACTACTCAGAAGGAGCTCTCCACCTTTCCTTAAAGATGTGCCATTCCACAAAATGAAGGCTTTCCCCAAATATATTAGTAAACTAAGTAGAGCGGTGGCAGGAAATCCTTCACCATCAATCATAGCAGTTCAACAAGACAGCCCGCGTTCCACTGTAAACTTGTCTCATTTTAGGATAAGATGTATCTCCACTTAATTTCTGAATTCTACATTATGGAATATGGAAAATTAAGTGGACTGTTCTTACCTGGGACTTCATCATCATCTTCCTCACCAGTAGCAAGAGGGGCTTTTCCATCAACCGCTATAATCAAAGAAATCACCATAAAAACCACCTTCCAGAACACTTTTACAGATGTATGGAATAGGGCTCTTACAACATTCTACAAGCTTATAAAGGCAAATATGACCCCAAACCTACACGACAAAATAGTCCAACTTCAATTGTACAGATTCCTTAGACCAAAAGGAAAAGCAGCACACCTGGCTGCTTCATCAAGCTAGTTTTGAGAACTAATCACCATCTCTTCCCCCCTCACCACCCTTAAGTGTAATACCTGTAAGAAATGTTATTGCCTATTACTGATGCGTAATTGTTCGTTGATTTTAATGAGGTTAAATCTTAAAATATCTTAATATTTAACTTGCCCTGAGAGTCATAACTAAAAAGCTATAAATTCTATAAACGCTTCAAAATCCCTTCTTTCTAGAATAAACTAAGCTCTTTTTACCCTTAGCGACCACAAACTATGCACTATGATTAATCTGGTTATAGATCCTCATTCCCATAGACACTGAAAGTCCACGCTACAAATATCCTCCAGTACAATGGTACTACCATACCCTATGTTTTAAAGTGGCATTTGATAATTATGCCCAAGAAATGCCAAGATTATTTCCATTCCAAATTAGTGCAAGGTCTACTTACGTTGTTTGGGCAGAGCCTCTGCTAGTCTCCTCAAGCTAGTCAGGCTGTCAGCTCCAAGCTGGTTTAAGATGCTAGGAAGCATTTCAGTGAGCTGCTTTGTCTCAGCATGGCCTGTGATTGTGAAAGTATTTGCAGCCAGAGATGCCTGAACCTTCGGATTGTTAAAATGGATGACTGTTCCTTGATTGGTGAACATATTTACCTGCAAAGCAAATCAGAGCAATTTGAAAATCAACCTTTAAAAAGATATGGTGAATTTCATTTCAACAGCAAATTTTCTGTTGAAATTCAATATAGCCAGTAGTTCCAAAAAGCTCATCATACAAGAGCATTTGGGAAGGAAGGTGAGAAACCGTAAGGTACCTCTTCAATGCCAGAGATGTTGTTTACTCCTAGCTTCTTTAAAGAAAACTGAAGTTTCTTATCATCAGCTGTTGCCGTTCTATGGACAACCTTCTTCTTTCTGCGAGCAGTACCCTATGGAAAAAGAACTCTGTTGTAGTAACCAAAGTACACTATCCAAATCCTCTATAAACTATATGGATTGCCTGAGGACTAAAAATCCCTTTTAAGTATTCAAATGGTGAGCAGTACAGACCTGTATATTTAAAAAATTCTTCACAAAGAAAATAATTGCAACCATTACTATATCCAGGTAGATCTTTCACAAATTCACACAGTCCAGCGTTATAAGAAATAATGGTAAGCATTAATACAATAGCTTTTTAAAATCATAGAATCATAGAGTTGGAAGGGGCCATACAGGCCATCTAGTCCAACCCCCTGCTCAACGCAGGATCAGCCCTAAGCATCCTAAAGCATCCAAGAAAAGTGTGTATCCAACCTTTGCTTGAAGACTGCCAGTGAGTGGGAGCTCACCACCTCCTTAGGCAGCCTATTCCACTGCTGAACTAACCAAATAACCAAATACATCCAAGATGACAAATCATGATAACCAACGGATATAAAGTAATATAAAAAAAATATTGAACTAAATCAGCGTTTTGGATTGGTCAAAAGGACCACGGATGATTTTTAGCTACTTTGTTTTGATCAAATGATGGTATGGTAATCAACAGGCCTAAACCAGGAACAAATGAACTGCTGAATGCCATGTGATACTGCTTTCGACAGGAGTATTCCAAAAACTGAAAGCACAATTGTTAGAAAGGGCTGCTTTATGGAAACAACACACTCAATTCCTAACCACTAGTCTCTGCCCTTTTTTCCTTGTAGTTACTAGCTGTTGGCATAATTAGTACATGAATTCTAAGAATTACTTTGCTGGGCGAAGCAAGTTTTGACACTGAACTGTATCTTTGCAAAAAGCAGCTAATTAAACATGACAAACTTTTCATATAAATGTTTGATTTTTAAAGGTGGATTTATATGTATTTTGAGACTCTCAGGAACAACCTGCTTTTATGTAAAAGCTAAACTTGCTTTATTCAAATCAGCCACTTTGTAAACAGTTTGCATAATGGAAAATTATAGGTTTCAAGTCCAAGTACTTTACCAGACTCAGACCTGAAATTCTGCTAACCTCACCTTGATTAAAGATATGTTTTGTGTGCAAGCTATATGTGGTAACAGCTTTAAACACAATCTACATTCAAAAGCAAGAAACTAATAATTTTATCATACACTGTACACAACTTTAACTGTCTTGTTTAGATGCTACTTTTAAAATACGTACAGGTAAAAAGAACCCTGGGCAATAAGTACATCACAGCAAGTTGTCTGGTTCTTATTCTAACAAAATGAGAAATTGTTCCTTTGAACTTCTGAGAATTTTGCTAAAAGCACAGTCAGTAAAGTAGAAGACATTTCACTTTGTAAAACTAAAGTGACTAAGATATAATGCCAAAGCCCATCAAAGCATCTTGATTAGCCAGCCTTTTGTGAAGCCACATTAATATTTAAACACATAAAACTGCCTTTCTCATGCTGATTCAGGCATAACTGGATCCCATCAGCATTTAAAAGGGAGATGTACATAGGAGTCTTGTTTTCAGCAAAGCAATTAACCTGCTTTTTGCAAACCTAATACAAATCTCTATCAGGGAGTAAGATAGTCAAGCAACACAGAAGCTGAGGGGGCTGAGAAACAATAACTGACTGGAGGTCAACCATGGCTGTTCAAGGAACTGAACTCAAGGAACAGACATGCTATCCAATATAACACCTTGCCTCACTGTGTGTTGCATAGACAATTCAGCCTCACCATTCAATTAGCCACAAATTCAGTAATTGTTAAGAGTTTCTGCAAACATGAGTTCCCACAAGAGGACAGGAGAAGTGTAGGGTTGCAGTGACCAAGGAGTGTGGCAACGAAAGAAAGCCAGAAAGGCCATGTGTATCAATCTGTTTTGACTTAAGATCTGAGAAATAATAATTTTAAAAAGCTCACTGTGACTTTGGGCCAATCACATCCCACCTGACTTGCTTCACCGGGCTGTTGTGAATGTTACATTAAGCACAGAAGAGCGCCGTACAACCCTGGAGCTCCTTGGGGATTATTATATTGTTAAATAAAATAATATTCTTTAAAAGCACTAAATAAACTGCACAAAACCGCGTGCGGGACGAGAGCCCTTTACCTTTCCTCCGATGCGCACTTGTGCTTGGAGCTTGGCTAGCTTTTCTTGATTCATGATCGTTTCTTTCATCTGAAGGCGAGAAAGAGCAGGGGAAGGCGAGTTAGGCTGGTATCTGGGCGGTGCCCTCCACGCTTCCCGGAGGCCCGAACCACCCGGAGGGACACCCAAAGCAGGCCCGCCCAGGCCACGGGGACTGCAGCGCGCCACAAAGCCCCCACCCCGCCCAGGCTCCCGCAGCAGAAGCCCAGCCAGGCAGCGCCAGGCCCGGAAACCTCGCCCCGGTGGCGGCACCGAACTCGGGGACTCGCTCGACGGGGAAGCCGCGCCTCACCCGCCCCCCTCGGGGTCTTCTCCCGAGCGAGCCCCCGCCACCACCGGGGGAGAGAGAGGAGGGCGTCTCCTTGTACCTTCTCGGAAGGAAGTAGCCCGCTCTGGGCAAGCCGAGGAGCCGGAGGCCGCGAAGGGAGGCGGGAGCCCAGCGGACACACGCGGAAGAGGGCAAGATGGCGGCCGGGAAGGAAAAACAAGCCGCAGCCGCGCAGTGACGCAAGCCAACGTCCCCGGCACGCGCAGTCCTCTCGCCCCGCCTTCCCTCCTCGCGCGCGTGCGCAGACTGCTCACACGCGTGTTGTCCCGGAAGACGAGGCTGGAAGAGAAGCTGGGAATTCAATACCAAGCCCGAGATAATGGAGCCCTCGTCCCCTGGCTTGAGCGGGACCCGGGGGACTCTTAACGTACTGCGAGTGCTAATCCAGCTTTCTTGCCTCCCCAGGGAGGACCCTGCACAGTGCAGGGGGTTGGACTAGATGACCCTTGAGGTCCCTTCCAACTCTGTGATTCTGTTCTATGACTCAAAGCAGCTGGCGTCATTTGCGTCTCCCGCATTTTATCCCCCCAACAGCTCAGTGACGGTGGAGAGCGCGTGATTGGCCGCCAGCCCCTCTGGCGCTATCCGGGATGGTCCGGCGCTGTAGCCGCCCTTGCAGGTGTGGCTGACTCAGCTCTGCTGCCTCTCTTGTTCTCTGGGCTTGTCTCGCTTCCGTTCCGCTCCCGATTGGACAGTTGCTTATCTAACAACAGCTGGGAGAGTGGCACACCTATGGGGAGTAAACTGATCCCTACAAGGGATCTTGTTGGAAACGGTGCTCTCTTTTTATGGCATCTCCCCGCTCCCCTGACTGTTGTGCATACAAAACCGACCGGTTGATTTGTACTGCGGTGCATCTGAGGAAGTGAGGTCTGACCGACTTAGGAAAGCTTATGCTAGAATAAAGCTTATGGTAGTCTTTCAGCTGCCACTGGGATCCTGTTTTATTTTGCTGTTAGGAAAGCCTGATGTGTGCTTTCAGTTCCTTCCTCTCATGTGGGCACATGATTTATGATGGCCTGAAATCACCATTTTCTTTCCCTTAGTGCTGTCAACATTGTACAACACTTTGAGTGAGAATGGGTAAAGTCACCATAGGCATGTTGGCCATATGCAAGAATTTCAGGGGGGTCACTTGTGAGAACTAACTGGGTGTCAAGATACTGGGAGCAACTTCCATGTGGGGAATCCTCTGGTATTGGTGGAACTTATTTAGGAACTATATATTGAGATGAAATACAGAGCTGCAATCACTTAAAAAGACATGTGACCTAATCCTAAATGTATCTATTCAGAAGAAGTGCTGCAATAGAATTTACTTTGTTGTTGTGATGCACTGTACACCAATGAAGGTGTCACATCACAGTGGCTCTTGGCAATAGCATCACTCAAAGTTGCAGTGTCATGTCTGGTTTCCCACGCAGCAGCCCAGAAAGAGCACCAATCCCCACGCAGCAGCCCAGAAAGAGCACCAATCCCAATGGTATTGACATGATGTACCACCTGACCCCTTCCAAGCTCATCCCCTCCAGGCATTGATCAGTGAGTCATCTTGACAGGAAATGGAAGGAGGCTTAGCCTGTACTTCCTCAGTACTGATGCCATGGCCAGGTAGTTGGGAGTAGAAGAAGAAGAGTTTGTTCTTATATGTTGCTTTTGTCTACCCAAAGGAGTCTCAAACGTGGCTTACAGTCACCTTCCCTTTCCTCTCCCCACAACAGACACCCTGTGAGGTGGGTGAGGCTAAGAGAGCCCTGATATCACTGCTCCGTCAGAACAGTTTTATCAGTGCTGTGGTGAGCCCAAGGTCACCCAGCTGGATGCATGTGGGGGAGCATGGAATAGAACCCAGCTCGCTAGATTAGAAGTCTACACTCCTAACCACTACACCAAACTGGCCTCAAAAGCTGGCCAATTATGTTCCTGGAGTTGGGTTGACATAAAAGGTAAAGGTAAAGGTATCCCCTGTGCAAGCACCGAGTCATGTCTGACCCTTGGGGTGACGCCCTCTAGCGTTTTCATGGCAGACTCAATACGGGGTGGTTTGCCAGTGCCTTCCCCAGTCATTACCGTTTACCCCCCAGCAAGCAAGCTGGGTACTCATTTTACCGACCTCGGAAGGATGGAAGGCTGAGTCAACCTTGAGCCGGCTGCTGGGATTGAACTCCCAGCCTTATGGGCAAAGCTTTCAGACGGCTGCCTTACCACTCTGCGCCACAAGAGGCTTGACATATAAAGCCCTAAATGACTGACCTGAGAAGTGGATACAGCCTGTGTTAGGTAGAGTTGCACCTCTTCTTAAGAATCAGGTCTTGGGGCGGGGCGGGGCGGGGCGGGGCGGGGCGGGGCGGGGCGGGGCGGGGCGGGGGGTCATCCTTCATCTGCTGCTGCATAGGAATGCAACCCAATGTGGTGTTATGCCCTTCTGATTGCATCAAAATCGATGGTCTTAGAAGGGTGTGAACTGCTTGAGACTTGCAGATGTGCCTCCCTCATGCCACTGGCTGCCGCAGCAGGCTCATCCTCGCCAAAAAAAATGGACCTGGCTACTGTGATCGACAGCTGAGCTATTCTAATGCTGCCAGTAAACTGAAAAGCAGGAGAAAAATATTTAAATCAACAGTGTGATGCCTATTCTGCTAGCAGAATGACCATTGTCTCCTTAGTGCACCTGTTTGCTGGCTGAGATCCTCCTTGGAGTCCTTTCTTTTTATCACCACCTTTTGAGGTGAAGCCCTCAGCACCAAGAGACTGGGTGTTTTTATTTATGTGTGTTTTTGTGGACATGTCTGTCTGTGGAACTTCCTTCTGAGCTTTGTTATCCTTTTATTTATTTGCTCAGATATTTACACCCCAGTTGTCTTCCCAATGGGGACCCAACACAGCTTACAGCATTCTCCCTTTTATTTTATCAACACAACAACCTTGTGTGGTAGTTTACATGAGAGCGACTGGTCCAAGCTAGAGGGGGGCATCTGAACTTGACTTTCCCTGATCCTGGTCTAATACACTGCTAACAACAGCACATTGCATTATTTCCTTATCCAAAATTTCTCTGACCTCCTTGAGCTTTTTGGGAAAATATATATACTCACACATATATGAATTGGTTGATTTATCCCTTGGGCTGTATGCCTTTTTTGTTGTTGTTGTTCTTGTTCTCTGGGGTCTTTATTTGCTTGAACTATCTTAATTGTTTTTTAATTAAATACTTCCTTTTAGAGAAAAGAAGCTGGGTTTTTGTACTTTTTACTACCCAGAAGTAACCCTTAGCTGCCTTGAAGACTACCATTGGTGAAACTGTAGGGTGGACACACACACACACACCACCCAAATTCTATTTCTAGGAGAAAGCACGGAGGACAAGGCAGCGTGACCTCTGAGCAAGGACAAAGAGGGTGATCCTTGCCCTGGAGCGTGTACCCTGGTGCTCTAGAGGGTTGTTACAGGAAGCAGCAGGTAGAGTCTGAAACAGAAGGAGCCTATGCAACGCAGAGCCATGAAAGACAATGAGACTTTTGTCTTGGACTTCAATGGGGCCTGCATACTCCTGTTCAATGCACCCCCTAAGATGCTTCCTGTCCCGCACAATGGAAGGGCCTGCCCATTTTGTGCAGCTCTGTGTAGAAAGATCTGCCTGCCTGCTGAGCCCATCAAAAGGCTCCCTTTTTTGTTATTGGGGGGGGACTGCTTTGAGACAAATCCGGTAATCCTCGTCCCACCTCCCTCTGGTTCCCCCCATGACAATCAATGCGGGTGACCCAGTAGCAATGACATGCTAAGCACATACTGCTGGGAAATAGACCTCTTCATGCTGCGGCCTGTCTTGATGCATGTGGCACAGAGTTAGAAAATGCTTCCCTTTAATGCTGCAGCTTGCTTTCCCCAACTAGTACCAAATCATACTCAAAAACTTTTTTAGGCTTCAGATTGCCCTGGAGACATGGGAGTAACAGAGCTCTGTCAACTCAAAATCCTGCAGGAGGGAAACATACATATCAAAAAGGGCTGTTTCTGGCTCCTTCCTCATCTCCTGGCCACTGGAATAGTTTGGAAAAAAATCTGTTGGAACTTGGAGACAGTCTTCAACTCACCTTTGTTTGTTTGTTACATTTTTATACCACCCTCCCTTGCAGCCCAGGGCAATTCATAGCATGGTCCAATATACAAACTCCAATATAATGCACAATAAAACCAGTTCTTAAAATTATTCTCAGTAAAATTACTTCAATATTATTAAACAGTTATTTATTTATTATTTTATTATTAAGCTTATACCCCGCCCCTCTCGACAAGTTGGCTTGGGGCAGCTTACAAATAAGGCAAACAGCCTTTACAATAATAAATACAGTAAAAACACTAAAACACCCTTCCCCCGCCCAATTAAAACATAGTAATCAAACCCCATAAGTAACCAAACAAGGCAGATGGTGGACAAAAAACAAACAACTCCCCCGTTCCCATGCCGCCATCCATATCATGCCATTACTGGCATATGATGGAAAACAGGCAGTCAGACATCATAGGGCAGGACCCATAGATCGATTAATCAGCCCAGGGATTTTTCCCTCCCCTGGCCTCAACCAAAAGCCTGGTGGAAGAGCTCCGTCTTACAGGCTCTGTGAAATGTTGATAGCTCCATCAGGGCCCTCAGGTCTTCCAGGAGCTTGTTCCACCAGGCAGGGGCCACGGCTGGAAAGGCCCTGGTCCTGGTCAAGGCCAGGCAGACATTTAAAATGTTTAACCATAACTTAACAAATTGGCTGAACAGTAAATTGCCTCACAATGTTCCCAGTGGGCATTTTGCGGGGGAATCAAAGGCCCAGTAGATGTTATCAGATCCCTGGCCTGGCCCCAACCAAAAGTTTTGGGGAAGAGCTCCATTATACAGGCCCTGTGGAACTGTGATACATCTGGCAGGGCCCAGATCTTCTCCGGGAGCTCAGTCCACCAAGCGGGGGTCAGGACAGGACATCCTGGTTGAGGCCAGACGTACTTCCTTGGGGCCAGGGATCTTCATCTGGTTGGCACTGGCTGAGTGTAGAGCTCTTGGGGGGGGGGCATAGGCAGAGAGGCGGTCCCTTGGCAAGCTGTGCCTAGACTGTGTATGGCCTTTCCTGTTGCTGTCAGACCAGTTGGCGGGAAAACAGCCATCTCATCCACTCTTTCTTGGGAGTGAGTCTCGTGGCTCAGGTGGAACTTCTGAGTCATGGTAGGTGGGATGGAAGTGCAGGTGATAACTTGGCCATAATTCACAGAAAGCTCTAGGCTCCAGTGGGAACTGGGGAAGGGAGGGGTTTTCTGCTTCTGAGCAAGAAGGTCAGGTTTCAAGAGTCCTAGTAAATTGAAGGAAAATTCGTTACCCGAAGCCCATCTTTATTTTTATTTCCCCACTCTCCATCTGTAAATCCTTGAAAATACCAGTAAAACTCAAGTTGTTTTTTATCTTAATAATGGCATCTGAAAAAAAATGGAACTTCTGCTTCCAGACATTGAACTTCATGGATTTGGGAAGGCTTCCTTGAAATGGGAAGACGTTTTTCAGTGCTTGCAGGTCAATATGTCTGCTGAGTAAGTTTTGGGCCCGCGAAAGATCCCTCGGACTCTTTCAGTTAGTGCAGGCGGTGGTGGAATCTGAGGCCAACCAGAAACAAGAGGCTGAGGCGTCCGAAGGCC
The DNA here is from genome assembly GCF_049243985.1 of Paroedura picta. Classification (NCBI taxonomy): domain Eukaryota; kingdom Metazoa; phylum Chordata; class Lepidosauria; order Squamata; family Gekkonidae; genus Paroedura; species Paroedura picta. The sequence goes on from NC_135375.1 coordinate 34,968,925, forward strand.
TTGTTCTCCATGGCAGGAGTTGCCCACCAGCCTGGCTTGCAAATCTTTCCCCCACTCCCTCCTTCAGAGCCTTCACTGAGAATAAACCAGTGGCTGACTCTGATGGTTAATGTTCTGCAACTTCCTGAATGCCTGGCATATTAGGGTCTGGCCAGACTGGAAAACAGGTCCTATATTTCAGCATTGTCATTTTTTGACTCCTAAAATGGGAGAGGTGCTGGGGGGGGGGTTCTTCGCAGCAGAAGCGTTTCCTTTTTTTCTCGGGGGGGGGGCAGGGTGTCCTGAGGGCCTCCAGTCTCTACCGGCATCCTCTCTCTCTCCAGCCGCTATGGCTTCGGGGGGGGGGGGGGCTTGTCTCTGTTGCCCAGCGGACCCCAAAGGAGCAGGTCAGCTGAAAAGGACGGGGCGCAGGTGGAACTGGAGGCCTGGCCGGGCCCTGGGGCGTCGGGAGCGGGGTTCTTGCCCACCCAGGATGGGCCCCCCGAATGGCCCAGCGTGGGCTCCGGCCTGTCAGCTGTGCGGCTTCAGCGGGCCCGGGCGCGCGAGATCCCTGGCCGGTAGGTGGCGCCCTCTCTCCACGCGGGAGCTCTTCGGCGGCGAGGCGCGGCCAGTCCCCCGGAGCCGGGAAGGCCCTGGAGGCCTCGCTTTTCCCCCGCGGGGGGCTGGCAGGCGGGCAACGGGCGCGACTTCTCCAGCCTGCGGGGTGGGAAAGAGGGGCGGCCTCGCTCAGGGCCCTCCCAGCCCCCCCCCTCCCTGCCAGGGTGTCTGTTGCGGGGTGAGGAAAGGGAGGCGATCGCAAGCCTCTGGAAGACGCCTTCGCACAGTGGAAAGCGGGGTCCCCAAGGACAGCCCGCCGAGCCAGCCCCGAGCCCGGAAGTCGCTTGGCCGGCAGCGCTAGGGGAGCATCACAGTCGCACACCACGGAGAGCCGGGGGGGAGGAGAGACTGCGGAGACCCCTCTGTGCGAAGCCCTCAAGCCCCGCTGCAGAGGCGCGTTGAAAGCGCATCAGGCTAGGCGTGCAGAAGGGGCTGCCTCGCAAGGGCCTCCCCCCCCTCCACGGGTGGCTTCTCGGCAGTCGGCTTCCTCTCGGCCTCTTCTTCCCCCGCTGTCAAGCAGCCCGCCCTCCCCCCCCCTCAGCACTCCCCCGCGAGGCCCAAGCCCCCGAAGCCAGGAGAGCTGACTTCCCTGCAAGATCCGGGCGTGGGGAGCGCCTGTCAACCGGGCGAACCCCGCAAGCGCTCCTTAAGATCGGTCCCCTTCTTGAGCCCCGGTTGCCGGCGACGGCATAAAGCGCCCCCCTCCACGCCCAGGGCCACCCCCTCGCTCGCTCGCACCGAAAGCGCCAGCCCGGCTCTCCTCTTCGCCCACGCCCGCCCGCCCTCCCCCACCAGCCCATCCCGAAGGGCCCTCTTCCCAAACGTCCTAGAGCAGGGGTAGAGCATTCGCTCCTGGGAATTGTAGTCTATGGACATCTGGAGGGCCGCAGTTTGACGACCCTTGGTCTAGAGAGCCATCCGGGGGTCGTCTCCGAGTTTAACTCCGAACTAAATTCGTAAAAAACGTGGCGAAGGGGGGAAAGAAGAAGTCGAACTACGCACCTTTCTACTAGAGAATGTCAGAGCACGTGAAACCAGCAACGTCGTAAAGGAAACCCTTTCCCATTCTCCAGTATTCCAAAAGATTACAAAGAATGTTTTGTGAGAGATGGTATAGAGAGGGGAAGTCAATTAGTCAGTTGACTGTGTTCTGATTAGTCTTATTTTCATGCCAATAAAGGTGGGGGTGGTTGTTGCTGAGAGGGGAAGGGGGGGCGGACTAAGCACACCGACTCGGAATCCCACCCAGGGCTTTTCTGTTCTAAGCAGATCAACTGATCCAGCAATCCCAAACAGACCTGATGCTCCGGTCCCTTAAAAAGAGCGGCCACTGGCCTTTCTTCTTGGTTAAGGTCGCCGAGCTGTTCGCCGCCCTCTTCCCTCGGAGTCTCTCCGAGTGTTTTGAACTCCGAGGCCGGCGCGGTTATGAAGGCCGAGCCATGAGTCTCCTTGCTGCAGAAGATCTTATTTTCCCACCACTGCCTTTTTAGGATCACAGTCCTAAAGCAAAACTCTTCAAAGTCCACTTAATTTTCTTGCTCTAAAGATCGCGTGATCGAGGGATACAGAGTTTTCTACCACTATAAATGCTTGCAGAATTAAATATTACTATATACGCGTGGAATATCCTTGGTTTAAATGCATATACGAGTGAGGATTTTTTAAAGAGAGGCTCTTCGTGTTTTTATCCGGAGTATTCGAGTGATCCCAAGCAAACGGCTAAGAAAACCGACGCCTTTTACGTGAGAATGCCCCTTAAGCGCGGGAGTCACGAGCCCCGGTCAGCGATTCCGGCCGCCAGTCGGCCTTTCCCCGTCGCTTGGATTGGGGGTCCAGGCGGGCCCCGGAGAGCCACACATTCTGCCGCGCCCACGCCTTCCGCAGCGAGGCTCCTTGGCCTGGCCCCTGGGCTCGCCTGGCCCGCGCTCCCGGCTCCCGGCCCCGGCCCCCGCGCTTCTAGCAGCCGCCTCTGGAAGAAGAGGTCTCAGGCCCTGGCTCCCCCCCCCGCCCCCGAGAGGGCGCAGGCACAGTCCCTCCGACGCCAGCGCCACGCGATCCCTCGGCAAGTGGGAGGCCCCGGGAATGGCGTCCCCGGCCGGAAGGCGCAGGTGGGTCGCTGCCGCCCGGGTTCCTGCTCGCTCCGGAGGGCGAGGGGCGAATCTGGGCCCCCGGGGGCTCTTGCGCTTGGAGGGGCACGCCGAGATGACACGCGGGCGGGCGGGCGGGCGGGTGGGTGGATGGGCAGATGCATGGATGGGAATTTCCTTTCTGTGGAGCAGCCCGTTCAGATTCCGCCCACGCCTCCCCCCCCAACCCGATCCCCAAGCCCGGGGGTCTCCGCTCCTCCTGCTGCTTGGAGACCTGTCCACACACACACACACCTCACCTCACCTCTGCCGCTGTAGGAGCGGGCCAGCTGCTGCGGGGACCCTCCGGCGCCGGCCTCCCTGCAAGGCTCCCGGGGCCTTTCGCTGGGCTGGCGCGGGAGACGCTCCTCTGCCCGCCCGGAAAGGGAGGCAAGGGCAGGGCCCCTCCGGGGAGGCTGCCGGGCGAAGAGCGTCCCCGCGCTCGCGCACGCGCCCCGGGCTGGAAGCGCGCTCCCTGCCTGTGCCCGGCGCCAGCCCCCCTTGCGCCCCCAGGCCAGGCTCCAGCGCCCCGAGGCCGAGCGCTCCGGCGGCCGCCTCGGCCTCTGCGTCTGCGGGGCTTCCCTCGGGCGCCCGGGGGCGGGGGGCGGGGGGGTCGTGGTGCGGCCGCTCGGGGGCTGCGGAGGCGCTGCGGGGCGGCCCTCGGGGGCGGGGCGGGGTGGGGCGGCGTGGGTGACGCGGGCGCCATGTGACGGGCCGCCCCCTGCGCGGCGCGGAGTGAAGAAAAGGCCGCCCCTTCGGGAGGGCGGCCCGCCAGGCCAGGCCAGGCCAGCCCTGCCCGGCCCCGCCGCCGCCGCCGCTGCCGCTCCGCCTCCCGCCGCCCTCTCCCGGCCTGGCTCCATTCATGTCTGAGGGCGGCCGCGGGAAGGCAGCCGCTTGGCCGGGCGCGCCGGCGGAGGGCCGAGCAGACGCGCTGGCGGGAGGAGCGCGGCGGCGGCGAGGGCGAGGGCGAGGGCGAGGGCGGCCGGCCTGCCAGCCCGGAGGCCTGTTCGCCCGTCCCGTCCCGTCGGCGGCCGGCGCGCTCTGATGCGCGGCGCCCGGCCATGACTCTCAGCGCCGAGATGTCGGAGGCCGCCTCCGCGCTGGCCGAAGACCCGGACATCGACGTGGTGGGCGAGGGAGACGACGACGCAGACGACGAGGAGGAGGAGGAGGAGGAGGAGGAAGGCGACGAGGACGACGACGACGAGGAGGGGAGCCTGCGCAGCCGGCGCTTCCCGGGGGAGGACGACGACGAGGAGGACCAGGAGGAGGCCCGGTCCCCCGGGGCGGGTGCGCCAGGCTCCGGCTCCCCGGGCTCGGGCTCGCCCTCCTCCTCTTCTTCTTCGTCGTCGTCGACGGCGGGCGGCGCCTTGCGGGGGGGCGTGCGGAGCAGCCTGGTGAAGCCGCCCTACTCGTACATCGCGCTCATCACCATGGCCATCCTGCAGAGCGCCAAGAAGCGGCTGACGCTGAGCGAGATCTGCGAGTTCATCAGCGGCCGCTTCCCCTACTACCGGGAGAAGTTCCCCGCCTGGCAGAACTCCATCCGCCACAACCTGTCGCTCAACGACTGCTTCGTCAAGATCCCGCGCGAGCCGGGCAACCCGGGCAAGGGCAACTACTGGACCCTCGACCCCGAGTCCGCCGACATGTTCGACAACGGCTCCTTCCTCCGCCGCAGGAAGCGCTTCAAGCGGCAGCCGCTGCCCGCGCCGCCCGACCTGCTCCTCCGCCGCCTCGAGCCCCCCGCCGCCGCCGCCGCCGCCGCCGCCTTCCTGCCGGCCGGGCCCCCGCTGCCCCCGGGCCCGCCGCCCCAGCCGGCCCAGCCCTTCGCCTACGCGCCCTTCGCCTGCGCCGCCTACGGCCTCCCGCTGCAGCCCTTCGCGCCCGCCGCGCCGCTCTTCGCCTTCCAGCCGCCGCCGCCGCCGCCGTCCCCCCGCCGGGCCCCGGGCGCGCCCCTCCTGCCGGACCTGGGCCGGACGGGCCGCTTCGCCTACCCGGCGCCGCTGGGCCCCGCGCTCGACGCCCCCGTGCCCAAGAGCGGCGCCTCGGCCCTCGCCCGCTCGCCCTTCTCCATCGAGAGCCTCATCGGCCGCAGCCTCGGCCCCGCCGCCCGCCTGCCCGCCCTCGCCCGCTCGCCCGCCGCCTCGCTGGCCGCTCTGGCCCCGGGAGGGACGGCCCTGGCCGCCCCCGCCGACAACTTCCCGCCGCCCCGGATCCCCAATTGCTAAACGCCTCGCCGAAGGTAGGAGCCGGCGCGCCCCTTCTCCTCCTCCTCCTCCTCCTCCTCCTCCTCCTCCTCCCCCCCCCCGTCGTCGTCCTCGGGGTCAAGGGAGGAGAGCCCCCCCCCTATTTATGCGAGCCCTGGCTCTGTGCTGCACGGACAGGAAGGCGCGCGGCCGAGGGGCGCTCCTCGCTTCTTCCCTTTTGCTCGACACAGAAGCACCGATCGGGGACCCCTTCGGATGTTCTCGGGCTCAGGGCGCCAAGCAGCAGCCGCCACGCCAAAAGCCCCCGCAAGTGCTCGGCGACGGCGGAGGAGGGGGCAGGGCCAGCAGACCTGGGTCTGGAGAAAGAACAGCCACGCGACCTGCTTTCTTTCGATGTAGTTCTTCTGTATTTTTATATACGAAATGATTAACACGTCCACCCAGAGAAGAGTCGAGATGATCAGTTCTTATGTTAACCTGTGGGGTTTTTGTCTGTTTTTTTGGTATCATAATAGGCTTGGAGGTGCTTTTTTAAATTTTGTACTTTATGCATATTCTTTACCAGGAATATTGTTACGATTACTGGCAAGTGTTATTGTTGCCATTCTTATTTGTAACAACACTTTTTTTTTTTACATATTTTCAAAAATAAAGCCATTCATTTACGACAAAACGAACACAGCAATTGGCTTTAGGACCTCAGGTCTCGCCAGCGCAATCTGAAGGCCGGGATGTTTTATAAAAACCTTTTGTATCTGAGTCAAATAAATGTAGATTATTTTGAGAATTTTGAAGTGTACTGTACATTGAAACCACATCATACTTGGGCCATGAATTCCTGTTGGGAAGGGTGTGTTTGTATTTTTTTAGATTTTTAAGGATGGCAAGGCTGCCTCCCCCCCTTTGCACTAGGCCTAAGCACAAAATCAATGTGCACACAGTCATGATTTAAAATCCTCATAAACAGGAGGTTCTATTAAAAGGCAGATTAGTATTAAATGTTACTTTTCAATATGTAAAAGAGGATAGACAAGGTTGCAATAGTTGTAATTACTTTCAAATTACTGAAACTTATATATATGTATATACACACATAATGTCAGATATATTGGGGCATTCTGTTCAAACACCAGTTTGAACCATGGGGTGAGATAGATAGATAGATAGATAGATAGATAGATAGATAGATAGATAGATAGATAGATAGATAGATAGATAGATAGATAGATAGATAGATAGATAGATAGATAGATAGATAGATAGATAGATAGATAGATAGATAGATAGATAGATAGATAGATATCTGTTTCCTGTTCCTTGCAAACTGCCCTGAGCTTTGGGGGGGGGGGACAGCAGTATATAAATATAAAAAATAAAAATAAATAGACAGGTAACATATATATAGGATGTGTATATAAATGGATTATATATATATATATATATATATATATATATATATATATATATATATATATATATATATATATATATATATATATATATATATATATATATATATATATATATATATATATATATATGGGTAGAAATTGCAACTGTTACTTTTGAATTATGTTTCTTCCTTAAACACTCTGTTTCTGTAATTGAAAAGTAACAAACAGTTGCAATCTTTTCTACCCGCACTCCAAATATATAATGTCACTGGTGTTTGAGCAGAACGCCCCAAATATATCTGCCATTACTGGACAAGTCCTGAGTAAGTCCCAGCTCCAGTCAAACCATTTTTCCTAACCCGGTTGGTTAAGGAGTGAGGTGATCACTCTGTCCACTCCCAGGATGGTCGAGGGACAGGGTGTTTTTAAAGTGTCCCAGGGTTTTATTAATTCACAGAAGATTTTGAAATCTGTCAGTGGGCTCCACATGGGGGCTGGGGGGAAGGAATGTCACAATGCAAAGCCACCAGGATAGTTCCGAATTTACGAAGTTACCAAATGAAAGCTAAAAGTTTGTGGGGGGGGGGGTTGGTATCATAATAGGCTTGGAGGTGAAGAAAGGGAAGATTTGATGCCGCGGTTCAGATCAAACGATCCTCTCTCTCCCAATCGTTTTCCCTTGTCCCCCACGCTCTCCCCCCCCCCAACCCTGGGGTCTGTGGCCCGAGGTTCTACAGGGGCTTGCCCAGGTGTGCGTGACTGCCAGGGCTGGCCGCTGCCGTGTACCATTTGCCCGAGATAGGCGCAGTGGGACCTTCCTTGAGCCCAGGAGGTTCGGTGCTGAGCCGGAGGAAAGGCCCCCGCGGGACAGACCGGAGCTGCATTGGCTGCCGAAAAGCCCGACGGTCCCCTGGCGGAGGCGCCCCGGGGAACTTCTCCCTCTCATCTCGCTGAGTGTGTGTGTGGGGGGGGGGGTGGCGGTGGGGGGGGCTAAGGTGGGAAGTGAAGCGACTCCGGAGGGAAGCCGGACTTGGTCCCTGAGAGAGGAAGGCCACTTCCCTAAGCGCGGGCTCCTCGGAAGCCAGCCTGCAGGCCATCACGTCGCGGGGGCCTTGGGCGTCCGCTCCTGCCCGACATGAAAGTCGCAGCCGAGGATGAGGGCCGCCATTCAGGCCAGTGCCCCGGGTGGGTGCGGCGCCTGCGGTTCAGGACGGGCCGGCCCGAAGTCTCCGCCGCCTTTCCTAAGGACGGAGGGCCCAGCCAGGCTGGCATTGGCGTCCCAAGGGATGGTCCAGAGCGGCCCAGGCAAGGCAGGAGGCGCCGGGGACAGAAGCGCGCTGGGGCGGGGCGGGGGGGGGGCGTCCAGGGCCCGAGTGGCCGGTCTGGCGCCGCTGAGAACGGCCGGCGGCCTTCCGGGGAGGGGGGGGGGCGTCCCGGGGCCTGCGAGCTGGGCAGAGGCCTCCATCAGACCGGGAGGCAGTTCTTGGTTTGCGCCGCTCCGGGCCGTCCTCCTGCCGGTTCTGCCGGGCGGGCCTGTGCGGAAGGACTTTTCCCGAGCAGGTGCGGCGGGAACAAAGGCCAGCGAGCCGCCAGGCCGCCTTTGATGGGGCTCGGAAAGCGCGGGCTGAAGGAGGAGGGCTGCCCACCGGCCTGCCAATGGGGCTTCGGGGTCCCCCTCGGCTTTGAAGTTCGTTGCCAGATCAAGCCCTGACAGACAAGCTCGGATTTTTTTTTGGGGGGGGGGGTCCTGGTCGCCTCCTGCCCTCCCCCAACGACCAAGCGTGGCTTCCGTGCCCCATCTCTCCTCTCTGCTCGCCAGATCCCCCGTGGGCCTGAGAGGCGATTCCCCGGGCTGAATTGGGGGGCGGGGGGGGGGCTGTCTGGGGACGAGCTAATGTTCCAATCGGCGCCCCCAGCAAGGACCACACAAAAAGCCGCCCCTGCGTTGCGGGCGCTATTATGTGGGGAGGGACTTCGGCGATGTTATCTACGGGGGGCTGAAGGAAGCCCTCCTGCTTTGGGCGAATGCCACACACGGTGTCCCTCCCTCCCCCCCTCCCTCCCTCCCTCAACGGCGCTGCTATCTGTGTCCCTTTGATTCATTCATTCGGAGTTAGGAGGCTGCAGTTGTCTCCTTCCTTCCTCCCCCCCCCCCGCCCAAATCCTTTTAACCCCTTTTTCTCCGCGGAGTCGGACTCTTTCCCTTTTGTTCCAGCGCAGGCAAGCACCAAAGGAAAGAGCCACGCCGTTTGCCACGTCGCCGACCTCGGCCGCTTTTCCCAGGGTCTCCCAGGCAGCTCCATGGGACGCGGGGCTCGCTGGCAGCGGAAGCCCAGGCCGGAGGATGAGCCGCCCTCGGCCTTGCCGCGGCGGGAAGGGCCTAGCTCTGGGTAGCCGTCCTGTGGAGCCGGTGTCCCCCTCGGGTGTTCAGGGCGGAGGGGGACCCATCAGTGCGGGTCCTCTGGCCGGCCGGGAAGGGGGCTCTCAGGGGTCGGCGGGTCCTTGGAAGGGGTCTCTCAGCAGGCCACTTACGAGCAAGCCACAACCGACCGTCCCGCTGCTGAGCGAGGCGGCCTTTGCCTTTCCCTCCGATGGCCTACTTCTTTCCTGCTTCCCCGAGGCAAGGGGGGACTTCTGAGGCAAAGTGAAGGGCCCTGCCCGCCCGCCGGCTTCCCGGCCTTGTCCTTCGGCCCAAGAGAGACGCTGGACGGCTGCCCCTCCCGCCGGAGCTGTCGCGCCGTCGTCGTGTCGGAAGGAGTCCGGAGCCCAAACCTCGAGGCCGGCGGACCGCCTGGGGAAAACGCCTGACTCTCAGGACTTCTCGGCGGCCGTCCAGGCCCGGTAAGTCCTCCCCGGCTCCACACACATGCTACTGGGGGCTTCCTTCCCGAAGGGGCCCCACGAGGCTCTCCCTTGTTCCCCAAGCCCCCCCCCCACCCCCCGCTGGCAAGAGCGGCCCCTTCTCAAAAACAAGGAAAGGTGCGCGCGGTTAGTGCGCCAGGCCACCTCCTCTCCCGAGGCGCGGCGGGGGTCTCTTTCGCCTGGGCAGCGGCGGAGGAGGAGGAGGAGGGAGGGGCGTGGTGGACTTCCAGAGGGCCAGATCGAGAGCTTCAGGCTGCGGCCAAGAAAAGAGGGATCGAGGCAGGAGTCCGGCCTTGGACTTCCCGCCATGTTCGGGGAAGGGGTCAGAAACACCCCCCTCACCACGAAGAAAGAAAGGCCAAGTCGGGGACTGCAGCAGAGCCCCCGAGGCAGTTTCTGACTCGCCACCCACCCATAAAAGACGTGTGTCACGTGGCAGCGGGGGCGGCTGTTCCACAAGACGCAGAACTGGAGCCAGGCGAGGACGGGGCTGGCCCCCTCCCCTCCCCTCCCCGGTCCTCCTTTGGGGAACTGTCGGCGCCCCCTCCCAAGAGTGGGTCCCGAGTTGCTCGAGCCGTGGGGCTGCTGGTGTTAAGGGAGGCTGGGAAGGGCCGGCCTGCGGGGGGAGGGGGCGGCCAGGAGGGGCCTTGCGCGGGCGGCGGAAGGAGGAGGAGCCTGGCTGGCACGCAAAGGCCCCGCGATCGCCCCGGCCCCGTGTAGCCTTGGCGCCGCCTGCCTTGGCCTCCGTCAACTCCACGCCTACCGGCCTCCGGCTCCACGTCTAGGAGAAGCGCCGCCGGCTTGTTATTTCCATCGGGGAGGGGCCTTCCGGACACCCCCAAAAGAGCAGGGCTCGAGGTCGGGTGCTGGAGGCCCCATTTATTATGCAGATGGGGCGGGGAGGGCCTATAGAGACCCTTGTCCTTTAGAGGGCTCGCTTGCCTGGTTGGCCTCTAAACAAGAGCGGCCTAGTTAGCTGCCCTGGCTCCGACCAGGGGGAATGAGCTGCCAGCCAGGCATGTGCCTGCAAAACGCCACTCTTCTCTTCTGGCTGAGGCCAGAACAAGCAATTCAACTCCCGCCCTCCCCACTATAAAATCCCAGCACACCTAGCCTGTGCCCTGGTCAGCGGGCTAAGAGAGGCCAAGGAAGGAGGCAGGCTGGCTCAATCAATGAACCTTTCTGCAGCCGTCTCAAGCAGAAAACGTCATTCTTTATAGTCAAGGATGCTGTGGCTTCCTCAGAACGAGCTCCGGTATTTGTCTCTCATTTTCAAGGATTAGCAGTGAAAAAGCTCCTAATGTGCGTTTCAAAAACTTAATTATCTTTGAAAATGAATCCGGTTCTTCTAATATTCCAATGGCCATAGCTCGGTTGTTTGAGGAGAGTCAGGCTTTGAGCAGTTCACTGTTATTCCGCATGAGCCCGACTGTTGCAAAACGTTCCTTTTCTTCTCTTTTCCCTTATTGTTGGTTCGACTGGCCTCCTTTCTGTGGGCCAGCAGCAGCCTTTCAGGGCCTGGCGGGAAATGACTTTGTGCCCCAAACTCACAGCGAGACTTTAGCTTTCAAGGAACATCTTTGACCCTGGTTAGAAGAATTGGAGACGAGAATCCAGAAAGCCAGCGGGGCATTGTCATTAAGAACCCTGACCTCTCATCTGGAGAACTGGGTTTGATCCCCCATTCCCCATTCCTCCTCCACATGCAGCCAGCTGGGTGATCTTGGGCCAGTCACAGTTCTCTCAGAGCTCTCTCAGCCCCACCTCCCTCACAGGGTACCTGCTGTGGAGAGGTGAAGGGAAAGCGATTGTAAGCTGCTTTAAGATTTCTTCAGGTAGTAAAAAGTGGGGTACAAAAAAACCCAACTCTTCTTCCAATATCAATCATGCGGGGCTCACAATAGGAAGGGGGGCTGCTCCTCCCCCCAGTGGCCCTCTGTGGCTTCCCCTTCTAGTGCTCTCTCTGAGCCAGGGTGGTATTGTGGTGAAGAGCAGCAAGTCTCTCATCTGGAAAACTGGCTTGGATTCTCTTCTTCTCTTCCCAGAGCCCTCTCAGCCTCACCTCCTTCACAGGGTGTCTATTGCTGGGAGAGGAAGGGGATTGTAAGCTGGGCATTAAGATTCCTTAAGGTAGCAGGGGAGCTGAAATAAAACCCAACCCTTCTCCTCTCCCGAGACGGCCTCCACCCTCCATTCACTTGCATGCTGATCCCAGACATTGGTGTCCACCTCTCCTTCCAAGCCAAAAGTAAATTGTGCAGGACTCTGGGAGCTTTTGCCATCCCAGGAAGCCCGGTGTGGTGGTTAAGAGCAGCAGCTTCTAATCGGGCCAGCTGGGTTTGATTCCACATGCAGCCAGCTGGGTGACCTTGGGATCCTCACAGCCCTGGTAGAGCTATTCTAACCGAGCAGTCATGTCAGAAACTCTCTCAGCCACACCTACCCAACAGAGTTCCTCTTGTGGGGAGAGGCAAGGAAGGGGATTGTAAACCTCTTTCGTTGTTGTTGTTCTGCTTAGGGGGTTGCAGTCACTCGCAAGAGGCCATGAAGATCAGGCATGGTGGGCAAAGGGGTCCTGCCCTCTGGCCCCAGCTCTTCCCCAGCAGAAGGTCTCTCCCCAGAGTGG